>NC_133528.1:21216501-21546501 GCF_048544455.1 Silene latifolia
AAAATTATCATCATGAATACTTTGGAGGTCCGCTTGAAGGAATGGACCAATGAATTTTCGAACACGGAGAAGCACGATATGGGTGCTTATAACCTTGGGTCTTTGTTGAGTTTGAAACTCATTAAGGTTGTAAAACCGTTCTTGGATGCTTGCCTTGATTATTGGGATCCAAATTATCATGTTTTTGCGTTCCCAGGAGGTGATATTTGTCCTTTTTAGGAGGAAATTGCGCTATTGGCGGGTGGGACCCACGAACATTTACCCGCCATCCCTTCTCTGCTCAAGGGTATAAGAGCAAGTTTAGAGATTTGCTTGGGACCGACCCGACTCGAGGTGGATCGTCTTGTTACTTCGAAAGGCGTGCGGATGTTGGATTTTATAGATCGATTCATCAACAGGCCGACCCTCTGTCTCTTATGTTGCTAGAAGGAGAGCCTTTGGCTTTGTTTGCTTCATGTATATGTCTTTCGGGGACATGTTGACGAAGAATTGCGAGGTGATCCTCGTCTATTGGGTCTTATTGAGCAAATGGAGTGCGCGCAGAGCCCAGCTTGTCTATGTTTAGGGGAGATTATCTTGGGCTTGGATAATAGGAAATCCAACCGCGATCTTCCATTTTTGGGGAGTCCCGTCATCCTACAGGTAAAAGACACCTTTCGTTTTTTTTTTTTTTTTTTTTTTTTTTTTTTTTTTTTTTTTTTTTTTTTTTTTTTTTTTTTTTTTTTTTTTTTTTTTTTTTTTTTGGGTGTCTAATACCTGTTTTGGTAGGTTTGGCTTATGGAACGGCTCCGATTGCTCGAGCCCCCTGTTCATGCACTTTCCTATCATGCCCGTATGATTTCGATGAGGACGAGGTTGTACATGGTGGATTTCACTCAGTCCGTGACTATTGGAAGAACAAGTCAAGACCGATGATGGCCCTTTGATCGGTGGGTTGTACCGTGGTGGCACCTCAAGTCCATCCGGAGTGTCTTCTTTGGATCCCACTAGGTCCTTGCGCATTCCTGGATTGGAGTTTATGGTATGCATCTTTCCTGAGAGGTTGATGAGGCAAGTCGGGTTGAAGCAGATGATCCCTAGGCTTGACACTGTCCTGCAGACTGCTATGGCGTTGACTACCGAGAGCCGAAGAGAGTGGGCTATGAAATGGGCCCAAAGAAACATGTGGTTCCTGAGTTTCTCCGCCAATGCTTTGTGGGTGTCGGATTCCTATCTGAGGTGGAGAAAGGCTGCAACTTCGGAAGAGCGCGAAGAGGCGAGGAAGCGCGAGCCCGTTGACTACAAAGTGTGCGAGGGAGAGAAAGAGAAAGAGAAGCATCGATGAAGGAGAAGAAGAAGCCGGCTTTCAAGTCATTCATCCTTCAAAGAAATCGAAGACTACTCCTGTCGCGGAGATGGTGGTTGGCAAGAACGGAAGAGTCAGGCCTCGAGAAAGACCGTTGGTGATTAGGTCTGAAGTGGTGCAAGAGCGCCCGGCTCGAGGTCGTGACAAGAAATATGACAAGAACGACAAAGGCAAGGGAAAGATGGAGGAATAGCCCAAGTCTTATTTATTATTTGATTATTATTATTATTGTTGTAATGAAAAGGAGGGATTTTTAGAATCCTAGCCTATCTATTTTTATTATTTGTCGTACTATTTTTTATTAGAAAAGTGGATGAATGAAATAAAAAAGGTTAAATGGTTATGAAACCGTTGGTATTTTCTTTAATTATCCTTGTCGAATTTCAAATGCAATGCAAATGTCCTTCTATTTACATTTTAAATATGACGGTGGGTTGAATCCCGTGAAGGATTGCCTACGTATTCACTTAAAAAGCGAAATCAAACCCTTGCGCGTAGTTCGAGTAAATGTAAAAGAATAATTGTTCGAAGCAAGAGCTTGTAATGAACATAGAAAATAAGCATGAGCTTTTGCTTACTCGGAAGGTGCGAATTTAGTTTGTTTGATGATATGAGGATGACAAGTTTGCCAAGATGCAAGAGCATAGTGA
Organism: Silene latifolia; assembly: GCF_048544455.1. Taxonomy (NCBI): domain Eukaryota; kingdom Viridiplantae; phylum Streptophyta; class Magnoliopsida; order Caryophyllales; family Caryophyllaceae; genus Silene; species Silene latifolia. The sequence continues at coordinate 21,218,497 of NC_133528.1, forward strand.
CATTCAAATAGGCCGGGGGCGTCTATTTAGTGCCACAAGAGCGACACGTGGGTTTACGCGAGGCGCGTTTCTGTTCTATCCTAGGCATAGTATCGTTTCAGTTGGTCGAGATTTGTGGGGTTTGAAAACTCATTCCCATCTAGGTCTGTGATTCTAACCGCACCCCCGGGAGTATGGATTTGACTAGATATGGTCCGGCCCAATTAGGTTTGAATTTTCCCCTTGGGTCGACAGTAAAAGAGCTCTAACCGATTTGAGAACTAAATCTCCTTCTTTGATGTTTCTTGGCCTAACTCTTTTGTTGAAAGCTCGTTTGATACGTGCTTGATATGTTTGGACATTATGTAAGGCACGTAGCCTACGCTCATCCAGGAGGATGAGTTCTTCGTATCTATCTTTCTTCCAATCGGCTTCCGGGATTTGACTTTCTAGCAGAATGCGCAGAGATGGTATTTCTAGCTCAACTGGTTGTACGGCTTCCATGCCGTAGGTTAAATAGAAAGGAGTAGCCCCGGTGGGCGTCTAAGCGATGTACGATACCCCCACAAAGCGAAGGGTATTTTGCTTGGCCAATCTCTGTAATTGTCGGTCATTTTCTTGAGGATTGTGACGACATTCTTGTTAGCGACCTCTACCGCGCCGTTAGTACGTGGTCTATAGGGCGAGGAGTGGTGATGCTTGATCTTGTATTTGGCTAGCAATTGTTCGGTTTCGGCTTGGAAGTGTGACCCATTATCGCTGATGATCTCATGCGGGCAACCATATCGACAGATGATGTTGTTTTGTATGAACTTTGCCACATTTTTAGCCGTAAGAGCGGTGTAGGAAGCCGCTTCTACCCACTTGGTGAAGTAGTCAATCGCTACTAGGATGAAACAGGTGACCTCTGTTCGGGCCGGGGTTATTTTCCGATTATGTCAATTCCCCATGCGGAGAATGGCCAAGGAGATGTCATCGTATAGAGCAACGAAGGAGGGACATGTTGTACGTTCGAAGATTTGTGATTGTGGCAATGCCTCACATATTTGATGCAATCGGATTCCATTGTGGTCCAATAGTACCCTAGACGTGTGATTTTCTTTGCCATCATAGGCCCGCTCATGTGAGGACCGCATTCTCCGTCGTGGACTTCTTCCATTACTTTTCGTGCCTGTGAATGATCAAGGCAACGTAGGACTACACCAAGAGGTGTTCTTTTGTACAATTCTCCTTGCATCAGGATGTATTGGGAAGCTAGTAGGCGTATAGCGCGTTGCCCCCTTTTGTCCATATCCGGCGGATAGGTACCATTGAGCTTGAAATTCAGGATTGCTTGGAACCAGGGCTCCTGCGCGATTTCTTCTTCATTGGTAATTTGATGGACGTAAGCCGGCTCCGACCGTCGTTCGATACACAAAGGCATTTCCATCATGTAATCTGGCATGTTTATCAAAGATGCAAGTTTCGCAAGAGCGTCTGCAAATTGATTTTCTTCTCGAGGTAGGTGTAAGTAGGTTACGTGATCAAAGAATTGAGCGACTTGGTCTATTCTAGCCTGATAGGGTGCTAGGCTTTCACGGATTTTCCAGGATCCCGTAACTTGGTTGATGATCAGTGACGAATCCCCGTGCACTCGGAGGTTTTTGATGCCTAAGCTTACTGCCGCTTGTAGTCCAATTAGACAAGCCTCATATTCTGCGGCGTTGTTTGTCACCTCGAAGTCGAGTTTGACAGCAATCGGTGTATGCTCACCTTCAGGAGAAATGAGCAACACTCCTATCCCAAATCCTCTTAGGTTTGATGCTCCATCAAAGTATAGATCCCAAGAGTCTACATCAGTTTGAAGTATATCCTCGTCGGGAAATGACCAAGTATCTATGGTTTGTGCGTCGTTGATGGGATTTTCTGCGAAGAACTCGGCGACAGCGCGACCCTTTATAACTTTCAATGGCACATATTTGAGGTCAAATTCTGAGAGCATCATGGTCCATCTTGCCAGACGTCCGTTGAGAACGGGTTTCTCGAAGAGGTATTTGACTGGATCCATTTTGGAGAATATCTTGTGAGAGTAGCTAAGCATGTAGTGACGTAGCTTCTTTGTTGCCCACACAAGAGCGAGGCATGTCTTTTCGAGTTGTGAGTATTTGCACTCGTATTCCAAGAACTTCTTACTTAGATAGTAAATAGCTCTTTCTTCACTTCCTACGGTTTGAGCTAGCATAGCACCCATGGCAGTTTCAGTTACTGTGAGATATAAACCAAGAGGTTGATCTCGTTGTGGTGGCATGAGCACCGGTGGTTTAGCCAATATCTCCTTGATTCTCGTCGAACGCCTTTTGGCGATCGTCGTCCCACATGGTGTGGTCTGTTTTCTTGAGCTTCTTGAAGATAGGCTCGCAAATCATCGTAAGTTTCGATATGAATCGACTTATGTATTGCACTTTTCCCGGGAATCCTCGACTTCTTTTTTTTGAGGTTGTGGCATTTCGATCGAGCTTTGATTTTGGACGGATCTATTTCTATGCCTCGTTGGCTAACGACGTATCCTAGGAGTTTGCCAGATGTTACCCCAAATGTGCATTTTTGAGGGTTGAGTCTCATGTTGTACTTCCGTAGCCTTGCGAAGAACTTGCGAAGGTTCGCAATATGTCCCTCTCTTTCCTTGGATTTGACGATCATGTCATCCACATATACCTCGACTTCTTTATGCATCATGTCATGTAGGAGTGTAGTCGCGGTGCGTTGGTATGTAGCTCAGGCGTTGATCAATCCGAACGGCATTCTTTGTATAGCAATAGGTTCCCCATTGGGTGATGAACGCGGTCTTATGCATGTCTTCCATGGCCATTTTGATTTGGTTGTAACCCGCATATCCATCCATGAAGGATAGTAATGCGTGGTCTGCAGTATTGTCTACCAATATGTCAATGTGAGGTAGAGGGAAGTCGTCTTTTGGGCTTGCTTTGTTCAAATCCCTAAAGTCAACACAAACTCGGATTCTCCCATCCTTTTTGGGTACGGGTACTATGTTAGCTACCCAGTCAGAATACTCGGAAACTTTGATGAACCCGGCTTTGAATTGCTTGTCAACTTCTTCCTTAATCTTTAGAGCCCACTCTGTTCTCATTCGTCGAAGCTTCTGTTTCACAGGTTTGAAACCTGGCTTAATCGGAATCCTATGTTCAGCGATATCCCTGTCGATCCCTGGCATGTCTTTGTAGGACCAAGCGAAAACGTCTTTGAATTCATTTAGGAGGTCTATGAAGTCGGCCCGTTCGGTAGAGCTCAAGGTAGTCCCTATCCTAAGTTCTTTGGGTTCTAGTTCAGTTCCCACGTTGATGGGTTCGGTGTCCTCAATTACAGGTCCCCCTTCCCCTTCCTGTAGTATTTCTTTGGCTACGTAGGGAGGTATTTCGGTCAAGTCTGGGTTTTGGTCATCCTCGGTATCATCATAAACAGAATTGCACTCAAGATAACGCAAAGAGTAAAGCGAACCGATTTATTCATATTAAGATTTGAGTAAAGTTGAAACAAATGAGCCAACTGATCGATGGATAGTGGCGGCAAAGGGACGATGGTGGGGCATTTCCCGAACTATCGTGACTACTTGAAAATAAGCTAGGAGAAACGAGGGGAGTGGGGATGACGACGGGAGTAGACTCTCTAATGACTTCTCTAGACTTTGACTCGACTCCGACTCCGACTCGATTCGAACTCGTCGTCTTCTGGTTCTTCTTTGAACATCTCTCCTTCTCCGGTGGTGAGCTTGAAGAGTCTTCCTTGTTTGTTGGTCCATTTGATTGATTTTCTCCACCCTTTTCTGCTTTGTTTTGTGTCGATTTCGTGATCAATGCGGTGGGGTTGAAGCGATCGTCTTGAAGTATCGTAGTAATGATCTCATCCTGCGCGGCCCTAACAAATCGGTCCTCTCCAAACAGGAGGCTAACAGCTTGCTCGTCTAAGCAAGGTGCTTGACGGGTTTTGACGGTAGGAACCGTTTCTGGAGGGATGAAGTAGCAATCGTGAAAGATCTCGATTCCGGCTAACTTCTTCTCGAGGTAATGCCAAGGTTCGGGAAATCCATGAAAGAGTTCCGAACTTCCTTCTTGAACGAAGTATCCATTCAAGGTAGGGAGATATGGCCTCATTTGGACTCCTACATGCTTGCGATTTTGGACTTGAGCGAGCATTTCGAGAACTTCTTCTGTTGTGGGTTTGTACCCTAGTCCAAGTGGTATTCTTGATGAGTTGCCTTTCTTGTATGGCGCGAAGGTGTTCCTCCGAACTGGGTTCAAAGGCATTCCAGGGAAGTATCCCTGGTTTTTGAGTATGTGGTTGACCACCAAGTTAGAGTAGGGATTATAGTATAAGGGTGCCAACTCACTTTCTATGACATTTACACTTTGGAAGCCCCCAAGTTCGTATATGGGATCTGCAAGGACTTGATTATTTGATTGCTTCTCGATTATGGCCTTGATGGGTGACGAAGTGATTGTCACAACTTTGCCATTTAGTGGGATCTTGATCTTTTGATGGAGGGTGGATGTTACTGCTTTGGAAGCATGAATCCAAGGCCTTCCCGAAGTATGTTGAATGAAGCTTCGATGTCCACTATTTGGAAGTTAACCTTTCGTTCGATTGGTCCTGTTGCTATGGTTAGGTTAGCAAGTCCTACCACTTTTCGTCGTGTACCGTCATATGCACGTACACCTTGATTTGTAGGAGTCCAGTCCGACTCTTTCATGCCTAGTTTGTATGCCGTTTTGAGGGGTATGACGTTGACCATGAGCCATCATCTACCAAGGTCATTGGCACATTCTTCTTTAGACAGATGACGGTGATGTATAGAGCAAGGTTGTGGCTGGCGCCAAAAGGTGGCAAGTCTTCGTCTGAAAAAGTAATAGGATTACTTAGCTTCGGTGATTCTTGGAAGACCAAGTTGACTACATCTTCGGGAGTAGAGTTATGCGCCACATTCAATTTGGCCAAAGCTTGCGATAGAGAGCTTGGCGGTGTGGAAATGAGCTTGCCACCGGTTGCCGGACCGAAAGATCGGCCTTGGTTCTTTGTAATTGCTTGAGCAAATGATCGGTGGGGTCATCTTCGTTGTCATTTGGTGTGATGACATTGGTTGGACCGTTTTGAGTAGTGCTTTGGTATGGACGACCCGAGCGAGTTAGGTGATCTACATCTTGGTCTTCGCCATTTTGGACTATTTCCTTGACTAAGGAGTTTTCAATGAGATATTCATCTTCATCGTCATCGGCCCAAACCCCATTGATTGCGGCTAGTTCCCTCATCCTCATGATGTCACTCTCTAGTTGTATGATTTGATCGACTAGTTTATCGACCACGACGACTACTTCTTGCATAGTGGCATTTTGAGAGAAGGTCAATGGTACGCGCTCTTTAGGTGTTGCATTGGGATTGCGCAAGATTGTTACCATGTTTTCTAGTTCCCACACTTGTCTATCTACACTCCTTGCCCAGGCGATGAAGTCGGAAATGGTAGGGAGATGGTAGAGTAGAGTCTTTCTTTCTCAATTGCATGAATTTCATCCTCGGTGGGAGAAATGAGATGTGAGCAATCTAAGGTAGATTCATCACTTGTAATCACTAGAACTCCAAGAGGATTCTGAGTGTTATTGGGCTTACCTCCTGGTGGAATTGGAAGTCGACCGTCTTCAATCATATCCTGAAGCACGTGTTTCAACTTGTAGCATTTTTCGGTGTCGTGCCCCTTGCCCCTATGGTATTCACAGTAGGAGTTTTCGTCCCAGAATTTGGACTTCCTTTCGGGTTCGGGAGTAGGTCCAATGGGTTGGAGTTTGCCTTGCTTCACTAGTCTTTTTAGAGCATTGGAGTATGTATCCCCAAGGTTTGTGAACTTCCTTGGTGGGCTAGTTTTCTTGGATGGCTCGAGAAGGTTGACTTCGTCGGTCTTGCTAGTAGAGCCGTATGAACGACTTGTGGACCCTTGGTATCCTCGACCTACCGTTTTGGACAAGAGTCCTTTGCGGATGTCATCTTCAATTCGTGTCCCTAATACGGTTAAGTCCTTGAAAGTCTTGATGTTTTGATATCTCAAATGGTTGGCATATATGGGCTTGAGATTGTCCACGAATTTTTCCACCAGAGTGGCCTCATCCAAGGCGTTCTACTAGTTGAGTACTAGTCTTCCTCCACCTACTTAGAAAGTCGGTGAATCCTTCTTTGTCATTCTGGGTAAGAACCTCTAGAGTACGCATATTGACTTGGATTTCGGCATTATCCGCGTATTGTTTTGAGAATTCGATCGCGGCGTCCTCCCAAGTAGCGACCTTTTTGTGATCTAAAGTGTAGAACCATTGCTTTGGGATGGTGTCGAGAGATGAAGGAAAGATCCTTAAGAACATCTCGGGTTTGATGCCTTTGATAGACATGTAATCCTTGAAGGCACGGATGTGGTTCAAAGGGTTCTCGTGTCCTTTAAACTTAGGGATATCCGTCATGCTAAAGTTAGTGGGCAATTTGGAATTGACGGCTTCATACTTACGATTGTTCTCCCTGTAAATGTCATCCCCCTTAAGGTACATCAATTGCTCCTCTAGGTATTGGAGTCTTTTCTCTTGTGAGTCATCCCCATGAGAGGATTTTCATCCTTAGACTCGTCATCGGAAAATTGTAGTACTTCACCTTTAATGGGAGGCAACCTTCCCTCTACGTCAAAGATACGGCCTTCGATGAGCTCGAGGCGGTCATAGGTTTGGGTGACTTGCATTTGGGCTAGCGCGGCTAGGATTCGATCATTACTTTCTTGAATTTGCTGGAGGTTCGTATCATCACTTGACCCAGGCATCTTGAAAAATGTATAAGAGATCGGCGACGAATCAAAACACGATCGACCTTTCTATCACACTCGCTAAAAGAGGAAAAATTTGACTCGTGAAGTGGGTGTGTGCCACTTGTGTTGAGTGAGTTTTGGAGAAAGACAAGGTCTTTGAAAATGTGTGTCCTAGTCAACTGTAGTGTAGTTGTAGGAGTGGACTCGAAGTGAGGTTTGAAATGGGCTTGTGGCCCGAATTTTGACACGACAAACGGACAGAGTTTTGACCGGATTTGTACTAATTAAAGGCCCTATTTCGAAATTCTTGATTGAAAACGGGTTTTGATTTTTTGAAAATTCGTCATGGTTTTGTTTAGAAATGGTGATCACGTAAGGTTTACATATTTATACAAGCATTATAACGGGATCTTTGAGTGCTTTTAGAAGGGTTTTGGTTTAAAGGGTGGGTTGCCATACCGAACCATCAAACCCGAAGTCTGTGGAGAGGCTCGTGCCAAACAAGAGTAAGGCCGATTCCTAGTCCATTTCCTCAAGTAGTGAAGGCCCTTGATACAAACAAGAGTAAGCACCATGGTATGGATGACGTCAATCGCTATCCATCCTTAGGCCCAAATAAGAATTAGGACCGTTTAGACGGGACGATTGGTCGAATGGGTTGGGTTGGGCCTAGGAAGGCCGAATTAAACGGTCTAGGAAGACCGAGTTATGAAAACCGACAATTGTCTTGTACAAACTTATTCCCTAACCTTGTTCAAGTTTCACCCTAGCTACACGTAAGTGTATAATCCCAGTGGAGTCGCCAAGCGTGGGACGGGCCGCCACGGGGCGCTTGGTGAGAAGCGAAAACAAGCGTTTGCATTTTGTATGGAGTCGCCACCAATTTTTATGGGAAATTGGAACCGTTCGAATACCTCGTGTCATGTCAAGACACAAAGTAGTGACATGAACACTAAGCAATCGTTACCCTTAGCATTCTATGTCTAGAATGACTCTCGTGGATGCCAATGAACACGGGTGCTCACGGAGATCTGGAGTAAGGGGTGAGGGTACGTATTAGGAAGCTCTTTTGATCGAACACCTAATCCCGCCCGCCTCGATAGCGGCCTCTACTAATGATTAGGGAAGTTATTCGTACTTGATATATCGTCGGCTATATGCATGCAATGCAACATCCATAGATTAATCCTAACATGTGAGAATCAACTAAGTCGGTTGACACGTAATTTAGCATACAATTGGGTCGAAGTAGGATTTAATGCTCATTTACATGTGAAAACATAAAAACAATAAAAGAAATACAATAACTATGAATTACAAGAATGAAAATTACATTAATTACAATGGATTAGGCGATTTATGTCGAAAATACCTTTAAAACGGATAATCTGGGAAAAGAAATAAGAAAATAAAATTACGAATGTAATGAGAAGTGATAATACGATATTAGTTGATTGATACGTAGCTAATTAAACTAGGTCAAGGCGAAAAGGGGTTCGGGGACAGAATTCACCCTCGAACAGCAAAGAGTGATCTGCGCCCTTTGGAAGAGGCGGCGATTCTTTCTGCGTCTGTTCCAAGGGTGAGTTCCGCCGTGAAGCCGAATCGCAGATCGTTAATATTAATCGGTAAATTAGTGGATTGATTACGATAATTGACTCGGGTGAAAGTGATTTAACAAAGTTAGTTAACATATGATTGAGGTCATAAAACAAGAAACATGGATGAGACGGGTTTAAACGAAATAATCATGTGAATGGTCGATGTTAATGAATGAATAATTAAACTAACTAACTAAACGAATTAGACTAAACGTGATGAATTCATGACAAATTAGTGATGAACAATAAATAAACAGATGCAAATTTATCAACAACGAATCCCATAAACTCAATATGAACGAATTGAATCTCTAAAATCCGAACTTGAATTTAATGACGAAAACCCGCAAATATTGATTATAAGGGATTTAAGTCGGACTTGACGATTAAAACATGCTAATGACGATGGATTGTACATATGAATTATTAAACTATCATGTGAACGAATTAATGAGACTAACAAAACAAAAGAAATTAATTTGATACGAATTACAGAGGACGGAGGAAGAAGAAAAGAGGCAGAAGCTGCGGCGGCCCTCACGAAGAGGCGCGGCAGTGCTGCGCTCCTTCGAAGAGGCGCGCAGCGATTCTTTGCGTCTTTTCTCGACGTCTCATCACCGGAAATCCGCAAAAAAGGTTTTAAAGACGGTTTTAGAAATCGGTTTTAATGAGGTACTTTCGACATAAACCTTACAATTGTGATACGATAATCAAAATACAATAAATAAAAGTGCAATAAATAAAAGGAGAGATTACACCCTCAGACTTACATGTTGACGGAACGAGAAGAACTAAGAAGATCGATTAGTGATGCTCGACGCGAATGCAAGGAAAGAATGCCCTCTTAAGAGGAAAACGATTTAACAAGTTGATTAATTAGATTGATTGAGTGTAGTGGTCAAATTGGTCGGTCATGCAACGGAGAGGTTGGTACCCGGAAAGATCCGAGCTTACGTGGTCGGAAGTCCAAGCACGTAGGCGCCAATTAGTAAGAACGAAGTCTAGAATGCAAAGGGAGAAGAGAAGGGCGGACACTCGCGTGAGAAATATGAGGAACGAAAGCTCCTATTTATACTAATCACGTGAAGGAATAGGGTTTCGGAGACTCTTTGGAAGTGAATCTCGGAAAGATATAAAAAAGATACGTAAATCATGCAAAGAAGGGCCTGGGAAGAGGCGCAGCAGCCCCTGCGTCTCTTGGAAGAGGCGCAAAGACTGCGTCTGTTCTGTTCCCGGAGGTTTCCTCTGTTTAAGAAAGATTTCCGTGTTTAAGTTATGGTAGGACGGATTTAATTCGATTATCTTTTGAATATTACGGGATATTGTTTGCCAAAAGATAAAATTTGATAAATATGGAATAGAAATATCCGGAACATTCCAGAACATTCTGACTCGGGATTTAACAAACTATCGAGGAAATGGAGACGGTTTTTGACCGGACTCCGAATGTACTCTAATTACTGCCAAAACGACCGTATCGGCACGTAGATGACAACTAAGAGGTAGACATAAATGTTTGAGCAATCACTTGACGATAAACTTACGAACTGTCACTAATCGTTCCGCGTAACAAACATGCGGCCCAATCATCACCGGGTGGTTTGCGAGGGGTGCAGAAACGAGGTGTCTACACCCTTATCAAGTCGTTCCAACACTATACTATAATCTTCTCTCTTGTTACACCATGTAAATCTTGGCCCCTTAAAAGGAATATCCATCAAAAAATGCTGAGCCTTCCATTTATTAAAACATGAAGCTCCTGGGATCCTACCTTTACTACCTCCCCATTTATCTTCTTGATAGTCAACTTGGTTAAAGTCCCCTATCAGAAGGAAAGGGTTTTCAAAAGATCGGATCCATTGACTGAGATCATCCCAAACGACTTCTCTCTTATGAGTGACTGGTTCGCCGTAAATAAGACACAAATACCAAAAGCTATCTTTACATTGCATGACTTTGATGATAATGAAGTTCTGACAAGCAAAAATACACTCAAACTGAGCATTAGGCCTAAAACCAAACCATAGGCCTCCTTTGGTTTCATGAGCATCAACACCAAAACTCTGGGTGAACCCAAAGGGACGAAAAATAGGATCAACTAATCTTACTTTACACTTTGTTTCAGATAAGAACAAAAAATCAAAATAAGTACTCGAAATAATTTCTCTAGTCTTCGCTATCGTAGGAGCAAGAGGGTTATTTAAACCCTTATATTCCAACAAAGTCCTTTCATGAAGATGAAATCCACCACTACAGGACCACCAACTCCACACCAGACTCATATCGACACAACCCAATGATTCCCCCAAACAAGAACCCAACCATCAAAGACACGCCAACGACAGAAAGAAACTACAAAAACCACCCATACATCTCACATAACCGACACACTCAGGGAACGGGTCCAAAAGGTGGGGGAAAAGGGGGGACCACCATTTCAGACCCAAAAGACACACAGCCTCGCACACCATCACACACACCTGACCATAGAGCCTTTTTTATTTTTAATTTTTTGTAAAAAAGCTGGACCAAACAATAAAACTTAACCAAATACTCAATCCATCACAACCAAAAATTAAAAGCACACAGCGTGAGCGTTAGTCAGCTGCCAGCAACAAGACCAACGAGGTCCCTTACCATTTCAACGTAGAAAAGATTAAAAGTACTTTATAGTTATAAAAAAAAAAACTTCCTTTTACAATAATACACTCTATGTATACGAGACCGTCTTAAACAAATATATATGTTGTTGACGATACTTTAAAGTTTAAATAAACTCGTTTTCCCTCGTAAGTTCTCAACAGGAATGAGTAAAATTGGCAAAATTGACCTGATCTGAATAACCTGTAATTCGAATTGACTTAACGTTTTCAAGTCGACCCGAATGTTTATTATCGGAAAATGATTATTATCCCCAAATAACTTGAAAACAACCAACCTGAAGATGACCTGATCCAACCCGACCCGACCCAAATTCTTTAAAACCGGAATTGACTCAAGCCGATCGACCTGTTTGCCAAGTTTAGGAATGAGGAGGATGATTGTGATTTGTGTAAGCACTTAAGAAATACATGAAAGAAGGGTTGAAAAGTTGAAAAGAATACCTAAGATTATCCCACATCGACGGAAACCAAAAAGGAGCAAAGAGACAACATTATATAAACCAACGCGATGGTGCTTGTAATTCTTAACCAGTCCTGTCAGGGGTGCAGGCAACCTGTTGATGAACGGACAGTGATGACAGGTTGTGCCGACACCACTTGCAATGAACACACCTTATCAAGGCGAGCGAGTTCCCTACCCTACTTTCGGTAGGACTTGCCCGTCAATTTTTGGAAGTTCCCTTTTTTAGAAGGGAACTCGCCACTTTTTCTAACTTCACAAATTTGTCACCCCTAAAATTTAGGGTTAGGTTAGGGTTTACCTTCAAATTTAGGTGTTGAACATAACAAATTACTAAATTAGCAATGCTTCCGTTTTCATCGACAACGAAGATTGTAAGTATGTTTTCTTTCATTACTTTAATTCGTTTCTTTTTCGATTATTCTCGAATTTTTACTATTGCCTGATGTTGTAATAGTTTATGCTTCAATTTTTGATTTGCAATACGAACTCTTCTTATCGAATCTTGATTTGCGATTTGATGTATTATTCTAGATCTTTCTGTTTGTATAATCTGCTAAATAAAGCTTTAATTGTTTGTATATCCTTGATTTAAGTACTAGATATTAGAAATTTATCGGAATATTGTGTTTTACTCGGTATTTCAAAGTCAAATAAGAAGAAAATTGTCGATTTAGTACATGTTTTTTTAATTGTTGATTTGTTTGATATATATTTGCTTTACTGGATCAATGACTATCGTTAGCTGCGAATGTTTAATTATATTTAGAACCTCTATACAATGACTATCGTTAGCTGCCGATGAAGAGGCTAGATGGACGTGGGTTATTTGTCTCTTTAGCTATTTTTTTCCCCTCGCTTAATATTGCATTTATGCTAATTTGTCTGAATTTTCCGGAGTTTTTACTGACCTACATGGTCACATTGACGAGTTTATTGATTAACTCCTCAGTAAAAATTAGTCTTGCGAGTTGCGACAATGCAATGCCTCGCATTAAGAGAAGGTTGTTATCTCTCGTCTTCTGATTGCGGTGTTTTTCTGGTTTAACTTGTTGGTTTTCCCCTGCATCCAATGGCTAACTATCTCTTTTCGCCAGCACTAATATGGTCCCATGTATTTTAACAAGTCAACACTACTCAACTGCAGTTGTGTTGTTTGTGATCTTCTGAGATCATTCCGTATTTCTAGCTGTGCATTAGAGTTAATGACTTTTTGCCCAAACACATGGGGTAATTTTAAGGGTTTGTTTCCTTTTTCCCCATCTCCCTTTTCTTTTTTTTACTTTTCATTCACTCCTCCAACCAAGCAGCCCGTAATCGTGAACCAAATTCATCACCTCATTTATGTTGATGCTGCAACTCAGAACTCAGTGCAAAGTTATACTCACAGGCTCCTAATTTTATTTTATTTTGAACCTATCTTATTTTGTCTTGGTACGGAAGCTGTTCACCGTTTTACTTTATATGACACAGACACACTAGTTTCACACTAGTCACACGCGCACACATGGAGAAATAGTTAGATAGATAGATAGATAGATATATTGCTATAGTTTCTTCAGGGTATTTGTTTCCCTGTAGAGATCCAGAACAGCTTCCAAAAGTAATATGATGATCCAACCAGGTTTCTCTGCACTGGCAGTGTGCACGAGAGAAGTATTATGGGTCGCACATTTGTTTTAAAACTCTACTTCGTACTGTTATTTACTTTTTTTCTCAAGCTTTTGGGTAGAAAATAGAGTATGCTTCTACGTCATTTCATCGTTTCCGCTTGAAAGATTCAGCCAACTCAAATGTTGTCAAAATATGTGCCTATCTTGTTACTGTATTTTCTTCTTTTGCTGGGGGAGTGAGGGTTCTTTTGTTGATCTTATCTTCGTTTGGCTCATCAGGGATAGAAACTATGATAGAGATTGCGGACAAGGCCGAGACAGCCCGATAGAGACTGGGACTGGGACCACCAAATTAGGGACGGAAATCACCATCGCATAAAAGACGGTAGCGACTATGGCTGTGATAGGAAAGGAAGGGGGAGGATAAAGGATAGTTGTGACTTGTGATAGGGATCGAGATTGGGATTTTGGTAGGCGGAAGAGGAGCCACTCAAGATGCTGGAGTAGAGCAGGGATTGCAAGGAACATGGTGGGGACCACCAAAAGATGCATGCGCAAGTTCCAAGCCTGAAAGGCTCGAAGATGACAATGGTGGTAAATTGGTAATTGGCGGACTCAAAGAAGAACGATAAAAAAAAAAGAGAAGGATGATGGGACAGATCACCCTGATTCTCAAATTGCTGAAGCAAATAAGTTACGTGCGAAACTGTAATCTTTGAGAGTATAGATAGATCACATATTCACATGTACTGATGTACCTTTGTTTCCGGTGAATATCATCTTTCATTGTCAAACTAAGTGTTCATTTAGCCTTTATGATATCTATCCTCTCCAACATTTTTACATTAACGATGATGGCTTCTTCTGATCAACTTTTTCAAAAAAAGTTTACTCCGAGTTCTGACACTGTTTCTGGTATATGCGAAAGTAACTACTCCGTGTATGAAATGTTCAGTTTCTTGTTATTCTGTCTTAACATTTTTACTGTTCCTGAAAATAAAGTATAATTATATAAACATTTTTACTGGTGTATGCACAAAAACATTTTTACTGGTGTATGCACAAAAACACATTTTTTTCTGCGGGAACTATGATATAAACATAATCGCCGATAAAGTTAAATGTCTGAGTTTCGCCTCAGGCTGGAGTTTATACAAGACTTGCCGCTGGGAAAAAAATGCCAGCTTGAATGGAATTGAAATACATAAAAATCATTCTTCGACCTAATACAATTATTGCAAATATTCATATCAATACACTGATGCTAACCAATTTTCTGAATAGGGGTGCAAATCTGCAGGATCAGGTTAGATTTTCAGGCACCAGAACACCATTCTTGTCGTACCGAAGGGTACCGCTGAGAGGCCGGCATTTTTCTCCCATCAAGATCTTCTTCTTGCAAAGTTCGAATCGTTTGTCATCCTTTTCTCTGCTCATAATCTTGGTAAGCCCTTTGATTTTCAACCCTGATTTTCTCGATTTACTTAAACTTCTTCCTTCAAGAGTTTTTCCACTGTAACTGTTCTCTTCCTCTGTTTTCCCCTTGACAGTCTTTAACCCATGCTTCTTCTCCTTCAACAAAGTCGAAAGCGACGATGGCATACATTTTGCACTTACTGAACCCTGATCATGTGATTTCTTCTTATTTCTGAACAGAACAGCCATGATTTTCTTTACATTTTTTCGCATCAGTTGATTCCCTTTTTCCTTTCCTCTCGTCTCATGATCGCTTTTAGAACCCGGGAGTTTTTCAACAGTATCCAAATTAATCCCACCAGGGAAAACAATTGAGGGTTGCCTGTGATGCTGTTTCTTCCTGTGAAGTTTTTTCATCAAAAACTTAGGCATGAAGCTGATGCCTTGATGTCTAGGAACGGTAGAAATACTTCGAGAATGCGATACAAAACCGGGTTTTGGTTGGTTTGAATTTTCTGCCATTTTATTTACTGATTTTATATATATATATAAAGATCAGAAAGTTGTAAATGGAGAAAGTGGGAAGAAAGTTAAGGGGATGTTTACTGATTATGTGGGAAAGAGGGAAAGTGGTGAAGAAAGTGGGTTTGAATCAAGGCAAAAACTTATATACTTCATTTCTGCAACCGTTTTTTCTCTTCTAAGAAACGTGAGATTTTAAAACATGACATTTTTCTGATTTTCTTAAGTTGAAAAATGTTTAAAAAATTCAGAATTTGAGTGAAATCAAATGAGATTTCACTTTTGGTATAATGGTATGTAGCAATGAATCGAGAGATTATTATGCATTTAATGTTTCCTTGATTGAGATTCATGATATTTTGTACCTAAAATGCATTGTATTTAGTGGCTGATAAATAAATCAAACGATATTTAATTCGAGAGTGTTTTATAGGAAGTATAAAAAATTATCAAAAATTCGTGTTATCCTATATAGGAACGCTTACTGCAATGTATTTAGTGGCTAATAAATAAAATAACCGGTAAGTTAAGTGAAGAATGTTTATACGCAGCGTAAAAATTATCAAAAATTCATGTTCATAATTGTTTTCTATAAAAATATTTAGTTGAACAAGATGTAGTTTTATTAAGGGTGCACATAAATACTCTCACAAAATATTCTGGGACACTCAATAATGGACAAAAATACCCCTGATTCTATTATAATAACTGCATTTAAAAGGCTGGAAATTAAAGGGCAAATCAGTCATATGAAACATAAAGAGAGTGACCCAGCATATTTTGATTGTGTATTTTTATTAAAGGTTAGTATAATACTATAATCTACCTAACAAGAGATTAGAATACAATTAATCGATAGGATAATAGGGATATCTTAAACAGTGGATTAGAATACAATGTGTATAACATATGTTTGTAAACAAATACAATTACAAAAATGTGTAATTGTGTATTTGAGGTTTTATGTTGAATTTTCCTCTTTTGTGTTGCCCATTTTACAAATTTTTCATGTGTTTATATCTACATAGTATAAAAGATGAGTTCTTTAAAGAATTTCTATTGGATGTTATAAATTTTTTTTTTTTTCTAACGTGGGGACCGTCATGATCTCTACATAATTAATTACACTTTTCTTACCATCTTAATTTTATTTAATTAAGATTACATTTACACAAAATCATACATTATACAATTACACATTAATAAATTACAATTACGAAAAATTAATGCAATTTTCAAATAATCGTCCTCCTACTTCTAACCTGAACAAATAAAATGTGAACAATGCATATTGATTAATCATCCGGAATGAGTAGTTAAATTCATTGTGTAAATAAAAAAAAATCAGTATGACTATTATATTCCAACATCACAAATACAAAGTATATTAGTTCTTAACATTTTAACAACAAAATATATTGATATGTCATTTTTTTAAATTTTTGTACATAAACAATATAGTAGAGGTAGATAAAAAAAATCGTAGAAAATAGATTACTCCGTAAGAGAGTTTTTTTTTTAAATCAAAAATATATAAACTTTAAAATAAATGAAAGCAAATATAAAAAGAACTAAATATAACATAACCAGTATAATACAAATAGATTTGAAAAAGTTCCCGTTCCAGAACGAAATAAATATAAACTTTAAAATAAATGCAAAGAAATATAAAAAGGAGGAAATATAAGTTTCGTATCATACTTACATGAAGTTCTTCCGATTATTCACTTTAATTAGCTTTAATGTTAAAAGTCAAATCCTTTAAATTTGAATGAGATGAACATATGAAAAAATACTTAAAAAACAGAAATAATTAAAGACAACAATATTTAAATAACTTTTTTAAAAAGGTCTGAAAGACATCATAATTATTCATAATAATTGAAGAAGTGAAAACAAAAAAAAAGGAAAAACACTGAAATACTGTAAAAAAAAATTAACAATACTGCATGGAAGAAAAAGAAATCAATTTAAAGAAATCAGTAGTCCGAAATACATAAAGATCGATCTTTTTGTATCATACATATAATTTCAATAATTGACTGCAAATGTCGTTATATGAGGTGTGAAGTAAATTTTGAGGGCAGATTTGATGTGAGAGATTTTTCAATCGGAACTTGAAGGGATTAGAAAGAGGTCTCCAAGTGAGAATGAGGGTATAAGATGAAATTGAGAGTGGACGGATTTTCATTTTTATTTAATATTTGAGGGGAGTTGGAGAGATGATGGAGGTAACGGTGGTAGTGAGCCAAGGAGATATTAGACTCTCATGCTTTGGAAAAGCACATTTTGAAAAAAATACTACTCACATATACAACTTACGTGCAATGTCCCCGAGCCCCAATCAGGGTGATATCCTCGTGATAGTGACTGATAGATTGAATCGATTATTTTAATTACATTAATGATCAAAACCATTGTCGTAGATGAAAACTGTTTTTTCTTTAATTATACGTACGTTATATGTAGGTTAGTTACGTTAATGATGAAAAACCGTATTATGTCATCAGAATGAAAACCGCTACTGAAATTATGAAATTATATTACGTTAAATCTTGAATTATGGACTTATTTATAATGTTACGGCATTGCACATTTAATAACACTCATTTATATGATCATGTATCAATAATAACACCTGTTATTACGACCCGTGCATTTTTTGCACGGGTTTAAAACTAGTTTGAAGTATTCTTTTGGGTTGTTAATGAGTACAGAATTTAAACCTATGACTCTTTATAGCAGTTTATAGACCATACATCAGATGTAGTACATCTGATTGTGTACTTTCTGAGTTTAATTCTAAAGTTTTTGAGATTTGCTTTAAATATTATATGAGTTTTAGTATAAAACATTTGAACACGTTCACCTTAAACATTAAACTAAAAATATATAATATTGCTCAAAAACTATACATATAAATTCAAGTATACTCGGAAAAAATGTATGTATGCTCAATAACTAAAAGGGTCCGAGGTAATACATCAGATGCATAATCTTTTTTCTCCTTTTTGTAGTGTTTGTACCCAAAACAGATTCGTTGATCAGACTACGTTACACCTCGATTCACCCTCCAAAGCATATAGATCTATCTGATCGATCAAGACTCAAACTGAACTCGCTCATCTTTTTGGATTGGACCCTTCGCCTGCTTAGAAGTGGATTCGAACAATACCTCCATCAGCCCTTTGTCAGACATGTTATTTGCCATAAATCACTTGCTCAGCCCATATATATTACTATTAGTTGTCCGGCCCAAATTATCCATGTTGATAGTTTCATCTCAAATTGTTGCATAAAATCCATTTTATACATAAGATTGGCGTAAGAATGAAACTTCAACAAAATTAGTTGATAAACTAATTTTAAATATAAATATTTTTATTTAATTTTTTGGCATCTGGGGCAAAAGAGTGTTTTACTTAAGTGGTACGGTTCACTAAACAATACGTCCATACCTATAAACTACAACATAAAACACCAAAATACTACTAATAGCATAAACTCAAACAAGAAGTTAATTGCATCGGCTAATAACAGTGTGTTGATGGCGTACGACGGATGTCTGAGCACGGACATCAAAATCAACATCCACAAGAAATTTTAATGGACGAGCAGCGCTGGCCAACGGAAAACACCCAACTTTACTTGTCTTTATTGATGACACTTCGGAGAAACACCTACAATAAGACCCAAGAAAGAGTCTCGAAATTCATCTCCTTGGTTGTGATATACTTCCTCAAAAAACCAACGAACCCCCATAAACTCATCTTTACTCGTCTTAATCGATACAACTTCGGAGAAATACCTGCAACAAGACCTAAGAAAGCGTCTCGGAGATTCATCTCCTTGTCTGTGATACATGTCATCTGAAAACCAACGAGCCCCTTGACCCAACAACGAGAGAGAACAAAGTCCACTTACGCCCCCAATGACGTAGAAAGAAAAGGCGGAACGCAAACCACAAAAATTTGTCTCCGGAGGAGGATAAACTCCTACAATTTGGAACACAACCTCCGGTAAGCAGAACCTCGTAGCCAAGAAAAGCGAGTAAAAAGGTGGATAATAAAGGAGAAAACCACTTGAACATCCCCCTTACCAAAACCATCTATGGAGACCGCAGAGAACTAGGCTCAACACAGACCCGATACAATGTACCGGTCGTCATAATTAACCCGTGGATAAGGGGGCAAGACACCCCAAACCACCAGGAGTTTATTATTTGGAATAACAGGAAACACGATAAATACGACTTAAACATCAGCTAGAGGTGGATCCCACCACATCTAACCCGAACCAACAACACTGCCAAAAAAAACCCGACTCCACCATACCACACATATCTCAAACATAAAACCCCAACCTGACCTCAGACACAAAGAAAGTGACACCAAGACACCAACAACAACACCTGACACCAAACAATACTCCCTAGGACCATCGGCCAACATGCAACTAGATCAACCATAAGGAACGCACATACAAACACTAAAAGGACCCGAAAATGGGACCAATAGGTGGGGGGAGGGGCGAAGGAACACCAAATCGGTCCAAATCCACGACTACAAACATAACAAAACACAGACAAGATGAGCTATACTCATCGACACCAAAAGACATAAAAGAAAGGGAGATTTTACCAGGGGTGGGGGAAGGGGGACACCCCTGGGTTGCATGCAGAGCTTTCAATGACATGACAAAGAATCGTAGGAACGGAGAAGGCAAAAGATCAAATCAGGTAGACAACTGTTAAGACCATCGGACTGTCAAGCCAGAAACCGAACGCCGTCAAGAGGGACGAAAGACGAGGTCAAATCGAAAGGGAAGAAAACATAGATGAGATGCGATAAATCGCCGGAGATAGGCCTTGGGATGACCCATCTCTGGCGATTAGGTAGGGGAGACGGGGAAGGCGGTGTGTGGTCAGAGGAGGCGGGGGAGCAAGCGAGAGTTTTGTTTTTGGGGAAAAATTAGAGAGATGAAATTTTAGTTAGAGGATTTTTTTTTTTGGATAATATATATAGTTAAATGTTAATTTTCTGTCATTCTTCATTTAGGCCAGTCTTGTATTATTGAACGTACCTATAGTAGAGGTGGTGTAGTTTTATATGTTATGTATCGCTTGATATTTAGCGGGGTATTGGGATAGTATTTTTGCTCACATCAGTAACATACTATCCCAATACGTGAGCAAAAATGCTATATGTCCAATGTATTGCATTATGGCATATAAGAGTTACAATCGTTACTTATGTGAGCTATTTGCCAAACCTATCATAAAGGAACTTATTACTAAGTAATTAACTTGCCTAGTAATTATCACCCAATTAAATTTTACCTCCGATTATTTCATCCAGGCAAGCCGCGGGTAAAGATGGAGAAAAGAGAGGATAATTCAGTCATTTAATTGAACGACATTAGTAATCTAAGGGCGATAAAAAGAAAAAGTTACAAATAAATATGATTTAAATTAAAGGATAATTTATAAGAATAATCTCAACTATTACTCATCTTCTCATAATAATCTGAACTTTATTTTAACCCACAATAAACTCTACTACTATGATCATCCTCTCGTAATAGATTGGCTTAACTTTAACCTGTAAAATCCGGTCAAAAATACATCAGATGACCTGCTATTTCCTTTTTACTTTACCTGAACACTTCGTAATAAAATCTCCACACCTCTGCCTCTATCAACCCAACCTCCGTCAAACACACCTGCCTCGATCAACTTAACAAACTACCGTCAGACACCCGCATCTATCGACCCAACCATCCACGTCCACCATATTGTAACACCCCCATACTCCGAGTGCCTTACCAGGACCACTCAGGTATGAAGACATCACCATCTCGGTTGCCCGAGGTATGATAATCAAATAGACAAACAGAAACAACATTTATTATAAGTAATTTAATGAATAAGTACAATCCTCGAAACCAAACTGAAAGTACAATACATTATTCCAAACTATCTGTTCTCAACTGAAATGTAAATAAATGCTAAACTACAGCGGAAGACTCTATCGTCATGTCGTGGTCATCCCAGCTATCCCAGTATCATCTCTATACCTGTTCAATATCTGCTCACCATCCCCGAATGGATCACCGCAGGTTTTACAAAACAACACCGGGTCGGACTAATCACACAATCAATATAGACAACAACAATAAGACAAACAGACAAATTGAACCGTCACTCACACACATACACCACCAACTCCCATCATCTCAACACCGATCGTCCCTTTGGACCAGCCCCGCCGATGGGGACCGCAGCCGTTCCCACCTAAGCCCCGCTCATCGTACGAGCGATAACCCTGTCCATTAATGTGCACATCCCCTTTCGTGGCGGGTTCCACGAAGGGCGAAACTAGGGCGTGAGATCACTCCCGCAAGTGACCCCACTCAGCCGAGAACGCATCTCGAGAGCCATAGGAACCAATCACAATCACAATCACAATCACAATCAACATATCAAATAACTAACTACAGCACATCACCAATTATCCCATTATGGGACTAATACCGAGTAGAAATCCTACCCGGAAAGCACAACACGCAGACGGTATCTACAAATTGTCTCAAAACGCCTCTTCTACGAATTCTCCTCCTAACATATAACACATAAAGACTACCAATTACTTACTATTCATAAAACCCCCAAATCCTAAATTAGGGTTTGACCAAACCTAGCAAAGCATTATATAAATTATATTAGAAGCTTACCCTCGACGCAAGGAATCCAACGACACGAACTACGATACGAACTGACCGTCTGAACTCCGGGAATTGTTAAGGATGCGATTAGGAAGATGACTGACTGCTTTCTCTCTTAAACAGGTTTTAGGTTTTGGTAAAAGTGAATTAAAACAACGACGATTTAGTTTAAATACCCTAATCGCATAATTAACAAAACCCGCGAAAAACTCCCCGTAAACCTGACACTCGATCGAGCACCCAAGGTACTCGATCGAGTATTTCATACTCGATCGAGTGCCCCTGACTACTCGATCGAGTGCCCAACAGTCGAAACTATTTTATTCTGCAACATACCCTTACTCGACAGAGTAAGGGCTACTCGATAGAGTACCCCCAAGACCATAAATACGGAGTATTACAGTCTTCCCTCCTTAAAAGGAACTTCGTCCCCGAAGTTCAAACCACTACCAAACAAAGGTACTCCCATAAGCTTCCCGACTCGAAGGTCAAAATAAACACAACGTAAAACATGCTACTAACCCAACTTATCCCGACAAACATACCGACACAACGTATAAAAGGGGTGTAAAAACTCTTAAAAACTCTCGCGGTCATCTCCTACCCCCCTAAAAGAAACAAGGTTACGTCCCCGTAACCATACATACCTGATCAAAAAGGAAAGGGTAACGCTCTTTCATGATATCCTCCGCCTCCCATGTAGCTTCCTCAGTCTCATGGTTAGACCAAAGGATCTTAAGCAAAACTGTCTCACCACTCCTGGTCTTTCTAACTTTTCGGTCTAGGATCTGCTTAGGCACCTCGAGGTACGATAAAGACTCATCCAGCTCTAAGCTCTCTGCCTCCAACACATGTGACGGGTCACTCACATACTTCCGCAGCTGCGATACATGGAACACATTATGCACTCTCTCCAAAGCAGCCGGTAAAGCCAAACGATAAGCCACTTCCCCAACTCGCTCTAAGATCTCATAAGGCCCTATAAACTTCTGGCTTAGCTTGCCTTTCTTCCCAAATCTCATAACTCCTCGCATAGGAGACACTTTCAGAAGAACCTTGTCCCCAACCTGAAACTCTATGTCCCGACGATGTAGATCTGCATAACTCTTCGTCGATCCTGGGTCGCTCTCATACGTTCTCTGATCATCTTAATCTGTTCCACCATCTCATGTACCATCTCTGGTCCTAAAACCACTGCCTCAGCACTATCGTCCCAACAGATCGGACTCCTACATCTCCTCCCATACAAAGCCTCAAACGGTGCCATACCAATACTAGTGTGATAGCTGTTGTTGTAAGAAAACTCTATCAAGTCCAACCTCTGCTCCCAGCTACCACCAAAATCCATCACACAAGCTCGCAACATATCCTCAAGAGTCTTGATTGTTCTCTCGATCGCCCGTCTCGTCGCAGGATGAAATGTTGTACTCATCTTCAAGGTAGTTCCCAACGACTCCTGCAACTCCTTCCAAAACCTTGATATAAACCTCGCATCTCTGTCAGACACTATGTCCTTAGGGACTCCATGTAACTTAAGCACGTTCTTTCGATAGGCCATAGCCAATTGTGCCTTAGTCCATGTATCTTTCATTGGAACAAAGTGAGCGACTTGGTCGACGATCCACTATCACCCAAATCATGTTGTTACCTTGTTGACTCTTAGGCAAACCCACAATGAAATCCATGGAAATGGATTCCCACTTCCACTCAGGCACCTCCAAAGACTGAACCTTACCTTGTGGTCTTCTCTGTTCCCCTTTAACTCTCTGGCATGTCAAACAACGGAACACAAACTCGGCTGTCTCTTTCTTCATCCCAGGCCACCAAAACGTTTTCTTCAAATCTTTGTAAAGCTTGTCTCCACCGGATGAACCGAATATGGTGTGCAATGCGCTTCTGTCATGATTGTCTTTTTCAACTCCTCGTCATTAGGAACACACCACCTACCATCAAACCTCAAGCTACCATCTGTATGAATGGAAAACCGGGACACTGTCCCTTTCTCTACTCCAGCTCTCCACTCCACTATCTTAGGATCCAAAGCCTGTTTACCTCGAATATCATCATAAAACTCCATGTGTCTTTGTCATATCACCCATAGCATCTCCTTTTCGCATCATATGCATCCCAAAGCTCGCTACCTCATCCCTCAGCCTCATCAAAGATAGAGCTGTACACAAGGAATGTACACTCTTTCTACTCAAAGCATCAGCAACAACATTGGCCTTCCCTTCATGGTAGATGATTTCCATGTCGTAGTCACCAATCAGCTCCATCCACCTCCTCTGTCTCATGTTCAACTCCTTCTGCGTGAAGATGTACTTGAGACTCTTGTGATCAGAAAATACCTTAAAGATTGCTCCATAAAGGTAGTGCCTCCAAATCTTGAGAGCAAACACCACTGCACCCAACTCCAGGTCATGAGTAGGGTAGTTCTCCTCATAAGGCTTCAACTGCCTAGAAGCATAGGCAATTACTTTACCATTCTGCATCAACACACATCCCAACCCATTCTTCGAGGCATCTGTATAGACCTCGAAATTCTCGCTCCCTTCAGGCAATGCCAAGACAGGAGCTGTGGTCAAACGCTCCTTTAAGGTTTGGAACGCCGTCTCACAACTCTCATCCCAACGAAACCTGTTCTCTTTCCTCATCAATCTTTGTCATCGGTCTAGCTATCTTGGAGAAATCCTTCACGAACCTTCTGTAGTATCCAGCTAAACCCAAGAAACTCCTAACCTCAAAGAACATTCTTCGGTGCTTCCCACTTTGTCACTGCCTCAATCTTCGCCGGATCCACAGCTACCCCATCTTTAGAGATTACATGCCCCAGAAAAGCAACTTTCTCTAACCAGAACTCACACTTGGACAGCTTAGCATACAACTCATGATCTCTCAAAGTCTGCAACACGATCCTCAGATGCTCCTCATGCTCCTCCTTAGTCTTAGAGTAGACTAAGATGTCATCGATAAACACTACTACGAACCGATCCAAGAACGTCTCAAGATCCTATTCATCAAATCCATAAACACGCCGGCGCATTAGACAACCCAAATGGCATCACCACATACTCATAATGGCCATACCTCGACGTGAAAGCTGTCTTCGGTATGTCCACATCTCTAATCTTCACCGATGGTACCCGACCTCAAATCGATCTTAGAAAAGACCGTTGCACCACTCAATTGATCAAACAGGTCATCTATCCTTGGCAAAGGATACTTGTTCTTTATCGTCACACGGTTCGGCTCCCGGTAATCTATGCATAACCTCAAAGTTCCATCCTTCTTCTTCACGAAAAGAATCGGTGCCCCCAAGGCGATACACTTGGTCTAATGTATCCCTTCTCTATCAAATCATCCAACTGCTTCCTAAGCTCCTCCATCTCCTTAGGACCCATACGGTACGGTGCTTTAGAGATTGGCCCCGTCCCTGGCTTCAACTCAACGGTGAAATCTATCTCCCTCTTCGGTGGCAACCCGGAATCTCCTCTCGGAAAAACATCTCGCATACTCTCCCACCACCGGTATCTCATCAATTGTCGGGCTCTCTATCCGGTCATCTCTCACATGGCACAAAATCAGAGGACATCCCTTCCTCAGATACGACTTCAAGGTGACAGCTGCAATCAACTTAACTTTGGGTTTGACTAGAAACCCACGGTAAGACACACTTACACCCTTAGGACCTCTCAGGGACACTCTCTTTTGATGACAGTCTATCTTAGCCTTATACTTTCCTAACCAATCCATCCCAACTATCATCTCAAAACCATTAAAAGGAAACTCTAGCAAGTCTACAGGGAAATCGACTTGCCCAACTATCAAAGATACATCTCTAAACAACCTCCCACACGATACAGACTCACCTGAAGGTATGAAAACTTGTTCCCTAACAGACTCATATACTCTCAAACCCAACTGTTTTACGTGACTTGAAGACACAAACGATTGAGAAGCCCCCGAATCAAACAAAACAAACGTAGGAATACCATTAACAAGGAATGTACCGGTGATAACGTGCGCATCCTCCTGTTTGCCTTCTTGTCCATCATGAACAACTTGCCCTTTCGGTCTTCCGCCCACCTCCCGGACAAGACTAGCCGATGCGGTCGGCTTAGCACCCGACCCTTGATTGTTGTTGTTGTTCATCGGTGTCTTCGCATAAGAATTACCGCCGTTGCGGTTGCCTCCACTCTGGTAGCTCGACCTCCCGGTTTGGCCATGATCCACTGTGCATTTGCTCGCAAAGCTCTGTGCGAGTCTCTCGAAAAGATCCGGTGCGCTCGTGCACTCATGTCTCTTGTGGCCTACGCCACCACAACCAGCAGTCACTCCCCCTGTTGCTCACACTCCCGCGACCTCGCCCAAAGGAAGTTCCAAAGACTAAACCCGGACCCGAGAAGAAAATCCCTTAGATTGATTGTGGTTGCCTTTCTTGAAATTAGATTGGCCACCACCCTCGCTCTCAGACTTCCTCTTCTCTCCACCTGACCTCTCCTGAGCCATCTCCACTAGCCTCTCAGCTCTCTCAGCCCTCTCATACGCTTCCTTCACATCAGTAAGGACTCCCACGGGTAACTTATCCATAATCTTCGTGGTTAGCCCTCTCTCAAACCTCAAAGCCAGATTCTCCTCACTCAAACCCATGTCCTCAGCATATCTGGATTTCTCATTGAACTGCCTGTAGTACTCAGCCACAGACATCTCAGCCGTCATCTTAAACTTGTCGAACTCCTCTCTCAACTTACTCCTCACATGCTCTGGTACGAACTCCTTCCTCACAGCTCTACGAAACTCCTCCCAAGGTATAGCAGGTAACCCCTGGTTGGTATATATCTCCTTGGCACTCACTTTTACTGAATCCCACCATTTGCCATTTTGCCTCCCTCGGATAGAATGCGGCTGATCCACTCTCATCTCATCGGGACAGCGAACTAGATCCAGTATGTTCTCCATCTCCCTCAGCCAACTATCAAGATGGTTAGGCTCCTCAACTCCCTTGTACTCCTTCGGGTTGAACCTCGCAATATAGAGGCTGACTTTAGCATGGTCAACCTCCTTCTCCTTACTCTTGTCCTTGTCCTCATTCACTCTCTTCAGGGTCTCTGTAAGAGCGTCCTGATGTTCCAACATCTTAACGATGTCATCCGTAGTCATAAGCTCAGCTCTCGCGTACAAAGCATTTCTCTTGGGCGGCATCTTGAAGCTATATAAGAAAGGGATAAACATAAACACGCGTACTAAACCTCAAAACGCGAAAACGCGCTGCTCAGAACCTACTCGATCGAGTATCCAAACCCACTCGATCGAGTAACGGGCTACTCGATCGAGTGCCCCCATGTACTCGATCGAGTACCCAAACTCCAGAACCAAACAGACCTTCTGATCTCTAACCCACTCG
Organism: Silene latifolia; assembly: GCF_048544455.1. Classification (NCBI taxonomy): domain Eukaryota; kingdom Viridiplantae; phylum Streptophyta; class Magnoliopsida; order Caryophyllales; family Caryophyllaceae; genus Silene; species Silene latifolia. The sequence continues at coordinate 21,245,701 of NC_133528.1, forward strand.
ATCGAGTATCTAGGCTACTCGATCGAGTGACCCCTACTCGATCGAGTACCCCTAGTTACTCGATCGAGTGCCCCAAAACTCGATTCTGGACTCAAAATCGCCAAAAACCTACCCGATCGAGTCAGCCTCACTCGATCAAGTACCCCCAATACGTAAGAGCTACCCGCATATTACGTCGTATACTAACATGCTAACTTTATAAAATCACATGCTATCAGAATAAATATGCTACGCATCTATTATACTATCAACAAGATCAATTCATCATGCCATTAAAGCCACATTGTAAATCATTCAACATGTTATCATCTCACTAACATGTTCAACATATCATATCCTTTCACTTGCTCAACTTCCTATTTCAACACCAAACAATCAACACACTTCATCACTTTGTTGCACACGTTAATCAAACATACAGATGACTCGACAAACACTTTCCCCATGTGACCGGTTCAAAGTTGTAGGGCGACCCCCGCGACTTTAGGACGTCTCCCAAGCCTTTGCACTAGCTCCTACCACTTTTACCCCGGGTTCATTTTAATTGACTCCCTATGTTCATTAAGTTCATTGGTTACAGGTTTCAGGATCGTCGCTCTGATACCATTTGTAACACCCCCATACTCCGAGTGCCTTACCAGGACCACTCAGGTATGAAGACATCACCATCTCGGTTGCCCGAGGTATGATAATCAAATAGACAAAACAGAAACAACATTTATTATAAGTAATTTAATGAATAAGTACAATCCTCGAAACCAAACTGAAAGTACAATACATTATTCCAAACTATCTTTCTCAATCGAAATGTAAATAAATGCTAAACTACGGCGGAAGACTCTATCGTCATGTCGTGGCCATCCCAGCCTATCCCAAAGATCATCTCTATACTGTTCAATATCGCTCACCATCCCCGAATGGATCACCGCAGTTTTACAAAACAACACCGGGGTCAGTACTAATCACACAATCAATATAGACAACAACAATAAGACAAACAGCAACGGTGAAATCACTCACACACACATACACCACCAACTCCCATCATCTCAACACCGATCCTGTTGGACTACCCTCGCCAGCCGATGGGGACCGGCCGTTCCCACCTAAGCCCCGCTCATCGTACGAGCGATAACCCCGTCCATTAATGTGCACATCCCCTTTCGTGGCGGGTTCCACGAAGGGCGAAACTAGGGCGTGAGATCACTCCCGCAAGTGACCCCACTCAGCCGAGAACGCATCTCGAGAGCCATAGGAACCAATCACAATCACAATCACAATCACAATCAACATATCAAATAATTAACTACAAAGACATCACCAATTATACCATTATGGGACTAATGCGAGTAGAAATCCTACCCGGAAAGCACAACACGCAGACGGTATCTACAATTTGTCTCAAAACGCCTCTTCTACGAATTCTCCTCCTAACATATAACACATAAAGACTACCAATTACTTACTATTCATAAAACCCCCAAATCCTAAATTAGGGTTTGACCAAACCTAGCAAAGCATTATATAAATTATATTAGAAGCTTACCCTCGACGCAAGGAATCCAACGACACGAACTACGATACGAACCGACCGTCCGAACTCGGAATTGTTAAGGATGCGATTAGGAAGATGGTGATCGCTTTCTCTCTTAAAAGGTTTTAGGTTTTGGTAAAAGTGAATTAAAACAACGACGATTTAGTTTAAATACCCTAATCGCATAATTAACAAAACCCGCGAAAAACTCCCCGTAAACCTGACACTCGATCGAGCACCCAAGGTACTCGATCGAGTACCCCCATACTCGATCGAGTGCCCCAGCTACTCGATCGAGTGCCCAACAGGTCAGAAACTATTTTATTCTGCAACATACCCTTACTCGACAGAGTAAGGGCTACTCGATAGAGTACCCCCAAGACCATAAATACGGAGTATTACACATATTGCCGGCCACCACCTCCGTTTCCCCCTTTATGCGCCCACCATATTTTACCCAAATTTGTGGTTTTTGTTGATGAAATGCATGATTAGGTTTACTATAATGATTTAAATCACCTTCTTACATTTCTGATTTTAATTTTGGGAAATTTGTTGATGATATGCGATGAGATTAGGTTGCATTGTTGAGAATTGACGAGCTTTTATGTGTGGAAGATAATCAATTTCTTACGTTTTCGATTCAAATTTTAAGGCTTTTGATGCAATGCAGAAGAAGTATCTTACGTTGGAGATAATTGACGAACTCTTAATGTTGATTTTAACCAATTTCTTACCTTTTTAATTCAAATTTAGAGGTTTTTATCAAGTCTTCACCCACAATAAGTTCACAACTTACCAAACCACCGCACCAATGAACGACCCACGAGCAGATTTGGATTATGGTGTCTAAAGAAGAGATAGTAGAGGCGGCGGCGGCGGTGGTGTCAAAGGTCGCTGAAGGAGAGCGTTGTGTGAGGTAGCCGTCAGAAGGCGGTGGTCCAAGGTAGTCTAAGCCTCTTAGGAGCGTGGTAGTTGAAAAGTACTGTGCTTGTGCCTGGTGGTCGGAGATATGGTGGTTCGAGGTTTTCAGTTGATAAGAATGGAGATTGTGAAGGTGATGGTCGTTGGCTTGGCGTCTTGAGATTAAAAATTATATTTTTTTTTTCATTTTTTTTTTTTGGAAAAACAGGAGCGGCAACTTGGTTACTAGGTAGCAGGTCACCTAATCTAATATGAGAAGAGTATAGTTAAAATTGGGTTTATTATGAGTTAAAACCTTGTTCGAATTAGATTATTCCTATAAATTATGTAGAATGCAATACATTGGATTGGACAATCCTAAATCCTGTACAAATAATACTCCGTAGTCCGTACACCGTATTCAACCTGAACAAGAATCCGACCCAATTCAACCTGAAATCAATCCCCAAATCACCACACTACATCCCTCCTCTTCACTCAATCAAACCCTAATTTCCCAGTTTCGCCGCATAATTCGTCTTTCGATCAAGGTAACCTCGTCTCTCTCAATCCAATTCTTCTTTTTTTTCTTCTTCAATTCGATTTTCGCTTGTATTTTGTTTGCTTTTTATATATATTTTTCTTTTGATGTTGATTTGTTTGTATTTAATTTCAAAGGTTAAAGCATCTCTGGATTACAATGTCGACGTTCGCCAAACCGGAAAACGCGCTGAAGCGAGCTGAAGGTTTAAGAATTACTGCATTCAATTTTTTTTTTTTTTTTTTTTTTTTCATCTCCAAATTATTTATTATCTGATGTGTTTCACCTATTGTCAGTACCCATTGTCAGTATTAAGGCCAAGTAATCAGTTGTCAATGGTTAATTGATTTGCAACGTGATCAGAGTACAAAAGCAACTCAGTATTAGGGCCATCTCACTGTTTTAGGCCTTCCTAATAGTTTATAGATAATCAGCCAATAAATATATCGAGGATTCGAACTGAGATCCTTAAAACCTAATTAAAATCGGAATCCTATTACCTAGGGTCTTCTGAGACAGCATTGGTACCAAGCGGGGTATGGGAAGCTGTAGGAATGGTAGAGAAGCGTAATTGGCCCGTGACCGAATATGAATTGACTATGTTTGGCATCGTGATAAACGAAGTCCAATTTATGATCGTTTTATTATGTTTCCCGCAATGTTCTATCTCCATATTTGAAACGATAATTTGGTTATATCCGTTTGAGAGAGTGTAAACTTGATAGGTTTTAGAGGCAACAGCCTAGGATATTCTACCCTTTTTACCTTATCCCTTCCTTTTAGTTTGGTTTGTGGTGCCAGAAAGAAGTTGCGTGTACAAGTTTTAGTTACTATCTTATAACTAAAGTTTGAAGGTACATGTCCTTAGCCTATTTTATTGTCGGTTGCAGAGCTAATAAATGTTGGGCAGAAGCAAGATGCTCTGCAAGCTCTACATGATCTTATAACCTCAAAAAGGTACAGGGCGTGGCAAAAGGCGTTAGAAAAGATCATGTTTAAATTCATAGAACTCTGTGTGGATATGAGAAAGGGTAGGTTTGCAAAAGATGGTTTAATCCAGTACCGAATTGTTTGTCAGCAAGTGAATGTGAACTCTTTGGAGGAGGTAATCAAGTACTTCATGCATCTTTCAACTGAAAAGGCTGAAGTTGCTCGTAATCAAGCTCAAGCTTTAGAAGAGGCACTGGATGTTGAAGATCTAGAGGCCGATAAGCGGCCAGAGGATTTGATGCTAAGCTATGTTAGTGGGGAGAAGGGGAAAGATAGGTCTGACCGTGAACTTGTAACCCCGTGGTTCAAATTCCTGTGGGAGACATACAGAACTGTCTTGGAGATATTACGTAATAATTCAAAGCTGGAAAATCTTTATGCTGTAAGTGTTATTTACCGCAGACCATCTATTCTACTGTAAGGCTGTCAATCTGGTCCACTCGATAATTATGCAGAACATACTGCATCATGTTTAATTTTTTGTATTATAAACGCCAATGGTATAATTGATTGTATTTCCACTACTTAACAGATGACAGCTCACCGTGCCTTCCAATTCTGTAAGAATTACAAAAGAACTACTGAATTTCGTAGACTTTGTGAGATAATCAGGAATCACCTAGTTAATTTGAACAAATATAAAGACCAACGAGACAGGCCTGATATCACTGCTCCAGAAAGCTTGCAGTTGTACCTTGACACAAGATTTGAGCAGCTAAAGATAGCCACTGAACTTGAATTATGGCAGGTTTGTCAGTATTCCAACCTACATGGTTTTGTGAATATATTTCTGAAATGTTTTGGCATTGAAACTCCATTGTAGTAGTCAACTGTCAAAACATATGTGGTTGTGTTTTGTGCTTTGCAAAAGCGTCTACTACTACTAGTAGATGGGCATACAGTCCTGCTTAAGGGTCTCCTGCTTTTAGTGTGTAAATGCTGTGTATGTGCGACCTCTAGACCTGTCTGGAGTAGGAGATTCCGTGAAGGTGTTAGGGTAATAAGTTACTACTAATAACAAAGATGAGGATACTTAGGCTTGGATGGTACTTTCCTTGTGCACTTGCTTTTGCTAGAAATTTTTTGGGTTGACAACCGAGAGATCTGGTCCGTGCAATACTTGACGTCCTATAGAAGTAAGTTGGGATGGTTATTATTGTTTCTCCGTTAGATTTCTTTCTTGCTAGGCTCACTAATAATTTGTGTACTAATATATTAGTTGACAATGTTGGGATTCACGTTGTAGACTTGTAGTGAATCTTAGAACTGTGGTCCTTCTTCAATTATTTTGTGGATTAGGGATCTGGCCGATCTGCTTGTTGGTTTCTCTTGTGAATAAAAATGAAGAAGTTTTTCTGATCATTTTTCTATTATCAGGAAGCTTTCCGTTCTGTTGAAGATATACATGGCTTGATGTGTTTGGTTAAGAAGACTCCCAAACCATCTTTGTTGGTTATTTACTATGCAAAACTCACTGAAATTTTTTGGATTTCTGGAAGCCATCTTTATCATGCATATGCTTGGCTCAAGCTGTTCCTATTGCAAAAGAAGTTCAACAAGAACTTATCTCAAAAGGATTTGCAGACGATAGCTTCAACGGTGGCTTTGGCCGCCCTTTGTGTTCCTCCTTATGACCATAGTCATGGTGCGTCGCATTTGGAGCTTGAAAATGAGAAAGAGCGAAATATGAGGATGGCAAATCTTATTAATTTTAATCTTGATCCGAAACTTGAGAGCAGGGAATTGGTAATTTATTTTCCTTTTGTTTGTTAAGATCTTTTGCTGCTCCTTCTAAGTTGCGAACAGATACTGATATTGCTCATGTTTGACAGCTCTCAAGGTCAGCCCTTCTGTTAGAACTGGTAAGATCATGGACTGCTGATATAACTCAGGAGCTATTGTGAAAACTTGAGATGTAACTCGTCAATTGTGGTCGAGGATAGTTTACTAAATATTTTTCTGCTCTTTTGCTGTTGCAGGCATCAAAGGGCGTTATGTCTTGTGTACTACCCGATGTGAAAGATCTTTTCCATCTTTTGGAGAATGAATTTCTCCCTCTAGATCTGTGTCTTAAAGCACAACCCTTGCTAAACAAAATTTCGAAGATTGGGGGTAAACTCGCTTCTGCTTCTTCTGTTCCAGAGGTCCAATTGTCTAAGTATGTTCCAGCCCTGGAAAAGCTAGGAACGTTGAGATTGCTCCAGCAGGTCCACTGTTTACTGTCGTTTTAGATCCTATATTAGTGTACTCGTATGCATATTTGATTTTGATTTCTGTTATAGCGTTAATAACAGTCTTTCGACATTGCAGGCATCTCAAGTTTACCAAACAATGACTATTGAAAGCATACTGCAGATGATTCCATTTTTTGATTTTTCTGTTGTTGAGAAGATATCTGTAGATGCCGTGAAACACAGGTTTCTCACCATGAAAGTTGACCATATGAATGGGGCTGTTTCATTTAGCGTCATGGTAAGTGCTTCTGTTGTACCTGACCATCATTGACGGTTGTACTTTTAAATCTAGTTTGGAGGTTATATTCCTGTCTGCTTTAGTAGCTTAAAGTTTTATGAATGATATCAGCTTTCGCCGGGGCAAAATTCATGATTGTTTGCTTCATCCTGGCTGTTATATGTATATGAATAACTTGCCTTATGTCTCTCAGACGACCTCCAATTCTGTTTGAGTGCCATTAGTACTCGAGATCTGATGAAACGATGTAATTGCTTGGACTATAATGGTTTTGCTTACATTTTTTTTTTCTTTTTTTCTTTTTTTAGTCTAAAATTATTAATTCTACAATCTGATAAGTATGCTTGTTAAGTAGTTTTGGTTGAAAGAGTACCTCATTCTGCTTATTAGTTGTGCGTGTCAATTTTAATAATTCCATTCAGTTTCCTACTTTACTACTAGAGACAGAGATGCCATGGATTTGTTATGTTGTGTTATAGTGTTCTTGTGTACAATTCATCCTTTACACATCACTTTGCCTTACTGTTGGTGTTGTAAAATGGGCTTGTTATTGTTGGGCTCTCACTCTTACTACTGCTCTTTCATCTTGGCCATCCTAGAGTTTTTTTGTCGTATATGTCATGTTGGATCTCAGTTATATATGTGGGCTAGAGGGTCCGATTTTGCTAGTATTTGAATTTTTATCAAACTTCTTATGATGAGTTAAAGTGTCTTTGATTATTAAGATTACGAGACATTCTTCAAGAATACAGGCTGCATGCGAATGGGTTTGACTGGTGCTAGTGATCTCTTGCAGGATTTGGAATCTGATGGCCTGAAGCATCATCTCAGTTCGTTTGCCGAGTCATTGAATAGAGCAAGGCTTATGATATTTGCACCCTTGATGGAAGGGTCGAAGATTGGGGATATTTTACCTGGTTTAGCAGAGGTCTTGCTCAAGGAAAACAAAAAGCTTCTTGCCCGGAAAACAATTATTGAGCAGAGGAAAGAGGCGCAGGAGCGCCAACTTTTGGAGATGGTATTTGATTTTGCTGTATATGACTTTGTAATCTGAAGTTGAGCCATTTATTCATATAGTGGAGTTTTTAAAATGAGTCTTACTTTGAAGGAACGGGCGGAAGAGATGAAAAGACAGCAGCTGCAGAAAATTACTGAAGCTGAAGAACAAAAGAGGCTTGCTACTGACCTTCAGCGCAGGAGAAATGACCAGATACGTAAAGATGTTGAGGACCGTGAAAGGTTGGCCACTTTGGCTTTAGTTGAAGAAAAGTTGGGGAAAAAGCAAAAGAAACAGATCGTTGATGGAGTGAGTGGTTTCATTTAGATTGCTTTTGCTTCAAACTGAATGAATTGAAACTATTTTCAAGCAATGTGTGTATTGGATTAAATGATTTTTCAGGAGTAATCTTACTCTACTTTTTTTTGCGCTTGATAGATGTCAAAACAAGAAATCATGGAGGTGGTTCTCCAGGAGCAGCTGAAGGAACGACAAGAAATGGAGAAAAAATTGCAGAAGTTGGCGAAGCAGATGGACTATCTGGAGAGAGCTAGAAGAGAAGAGGCTGCTCCTTTAATTGAAGCTGCCTATCAGCAATGCCTAGTAGAGGAACAAATTCTCCATGAGCGTGAGCAAAAGGTTTGTAACTTGTCTTTTGTATTTGTTTAGACAAGAATGAAACCATCTATGACCGTATGTCATCTTGCCTATTGCGCACGACTAGCTAAGCTTGTCTTTTTGGTGCAAACGGTTTAGTGGACATTTTATCTGAAATATGAAACATGTTATTTGCTATGTTACTCCGACACTTCAAGTTGGCTGTGTGTTTTGTCTTGGTTATTGCATTACACAGCACAACACAAGCACTTTATCTTAATAAGCGAAAAAACATGAAACTTCTCAAAATTGCCAATTTGACACTGGGTTGCATCTTGCAACTCAGTAATATAGGTTAATATTTTAGATCACGTTTATTTGCTACCTGTCATTCTTTTACTTCTGTTCTGAAAACTAGTTGAGCTAGGGTTTCTTTCATGGGATATATTGGATGTCCGAAGAGTTTGGGCCCATGTAGTTTGGAGGAACATTGTGGATATTTGAGATTCAGGTGATATATTGAAATGACACTTTATGTGGCTTTGGAATGGTTCGAATGAGTAACTTTCAAGTCGTTACAGATTGTTTATCCATTGCGATTTGTTACCTGTTATAGTTTCTTGAAATCTGATTTTTATTGGTTGCAAATTTGCAGTTAGAGGTAGAGCGCAGCAGGCAAGGTCATGATAACGACCTTAAAGAGAAGAATAGATTAGCCCGCATGTTGAATAACAAGGTTAGTAGTGGCCATAAACAAGAGTTTGTTTTGTTTTTGGGTTATTTCATAATGCACTTTAATGAACATGTTTAATTACAATTTTCTCCTAAATGTTTCAAGTGTGGATTGCGCTTGGTTGAAGTTAATTGGAAATCGTATTGTTTTTCTACACTGATATCCAGGAAAATTTCCAAGAAAGAGTAGTGAGCCAGCGACGAGCTGAGTATGCTAGGACGAGGCAGGAAAGAGAAGAATATATCGGTCAAATTCTTTTGGAACGAAAGCAAGAGAGGGAAGCTAAGCGGAAGATGATTTACTACTTGAAGACTGAAGAGGAAAGGCTGAACAAGCTTAAAGAAGAGGAAGAGGCCCGGAAGAATGAAGGTTTGTAACTTACGTGCACATATCTTTCTATTAGGGCCCTCTCTTCGTTTTGACGAGTCTGTATTGAATGGAATATTAAACTGTTTGTGGATTTTTAAAATATTTGATCTGCAGAGAAGGAAAGAAAGAAGAAGGAAGATGCAGAGCGGCAAGCCAAGCTAGATGCAATTGCTGCCAAGCAACGCCAAAAAGAGCTGGAAATCGAGGAGAAAAAGAGGAAGGAGAAAGAGCAGCTCCTAGCTGGTGACCTTCCCATTCGTCCTTCCGAGACTCTTTCCAGGCCTCAGGCAGAGGCTCCTCCTGCGTCAACTGCACCCGCACCCGCACCAGGCAGATATGTGCCTCGGCACCTACGAGGTAATGTTGAAGCTGCCCCTGCTCGGCCAACCCCAGCTGCAGCCCCAGAGGGTGATAGATGGGGACGAAGAGAGGACCGTCCATCTGGCGACAAGTGGCGCGGTGGTTCAGCTTCTACTTGGTCATCTTCACGCAACCCTTCTCGTGGTTCTTAGTCTGTGACAATTGCGTCCTATAATTACAGTTCAGAGGGCGCCTGTATCTCCTTGAGAGTTCAGTTTTGATTTCGGGTTTTGGATTTTTGTATTCTTGAGTTTCTTAATGTTATCAAGTAAAGGGATGCGGTTATTTATTCCTATAACTTATAATTATAATGCACTTCAAACATAAAAAACAAATCCATATTATAACTGAAAAAGTCTAGAAATTCCTAGGGTTTCCTCGTCTAACTTTCTCTTAGATCTCTCCTTTGGACTCGAGGTTTATCTCACGATTTTATCGTGAGATTGGTTTTCTGCTTTGTTTTTCTTTGTTTGTTTTTGTCTTCTCTATGCAGGGTCAGGGGAATAGGATGACGCGAGGCTTTCATCGAGATGGGAAAGAACCGGTTGATGAGGGGACAGGTAGTACGGTGACGGCGTTTGAATGGGACGATGAGGCTGAGGAGAATCCGGGAAAGGGGCGGTTAATTCTTGTTGGGAAAGTTTGGGCGTCCAAATCTATTAATGTGAAGGCGGCGATTGACTCAATGATCAAGCTATGGAATCCATCGAAACCGATGGTAGGGAATGTTATCGATGCAAAGGACAATCTCTTTGTGTTTCGATTTGGCGACGAGCGTGATAAGGCTAGGGTTTTGGAGGGACAACCATGGCACTTCGACAAATTTCTTTGGTGCTTTAACGAACCAAACATGGAAGGTAAACTCACTGATGTTCCGTTATTTCACTTCCCGATATGGACGCGTGTTTACGATTTGCCCATCTTGGGTCGATCAAGCGAGACTAATTTGAGGAAAATTGGGGAGTCTTTAGGGGCGTTTATTGCTGCGGAGAGTGGCCCTAACTCTGAGCTTGATAGGGCGGTTCGAATTCGAGTATTGCGTGATGTTCGCAAACCTTTGCAAACTAATGTGCCGATTAAGATGAAAGGTGGGCAGGTGATTCAATTCGAAGTCAAATATGAACGATTACCACTGTATTGTTATGGCTGCGGGCATCTAGGGCACGGGGAGAAGGATTGCGAAGATGGACCGTATGAGGATGGGGAGTTGAAATTTGGGGACTGGCTTAGGGCATCACCTTGGAAAGTTACCAAAACTGTACAAGACATCCCAGGGCGAGCCCGAAAGGATTTAACGACTGTTTTTGAGACCGAAGCACGGGAAGCTGCTGAAAATGATATTGCGAAGATGATAGACAAGCTTCAAGCTATTGCCATCGATTTAAAAATGAAGAAATCTAATGCTAAGGCAGAAGTGATGCGAAGTGAGGAAGGGGGCGAGGGTGGGAGGTCTGAGAAGGGACCGTTGGAGCTGTCTGTGGTGGGTGAAGAAATCAGCGAGGAGGGGTCTCACAAGAAGGGGTTGGTGGGGGAGGTTGTAGGGGAGAGAGGGAGCTACCAGGGGGAGGAGGGGGAGGATAGGGAGCTGACGGAGATGGGTGATATGGTGAATGAAGAGGGAGAGTGTTTGGCCACGGGGCCTTTATGGGAGGAGGGTTCGATTATGGGGGTGCAGGATGGGGGACGGATAGGGGCGTCTGGTGTTAAGAAATGGACTAGACTAGGGAGGGAGGTGGAGAGGGGAGAAGGAGAAGAGCGTGTCCAGGTGACGGGAAAGAGGTGGAGGGATGATGAGGTGATGGGTGCTGGTGGGAAAAAACAGAAACATATAGACGGGGACGTCTTAATATCTGAGGCGGAGGTTGAGGGAGCTCAACCCCGCTGGGCCCAATGAATCTGTTAAGCCTTAATTGTCGGGGCTTGGGCAACCTCGACGCTGTAAATAATCTTAGGGCCCTGGTGCGGAGGGAGGCTCCGGCCATGATTTTTCTGTGTGAGACGAAGCTTTGTGGACGAGACATGAGAAAGGTGAGGGAGAAATTAGACGGGTATTTTGGCATTGAGGTGGATAGTATGGGAAGATCGGGTGGCCTTGCGTTCATGTGGAAAAAGGAGATCGACTGCACCTTAAAGTCGGCCTCTGTACACCACATTGACCTTGTTGTGCGTGAAGGGGAAAGAGAGTGGAGGGCTACGGGTTTTTATGGGTGGCCTGCGGTTGGAGATAGACATTTATCGTGGACTCTTCTTCGGGTTCTTTATGGGCAATCGGATCTTCCCTGGGTATGTATTGGCGACTTTAACGAGATCCTTTTTTCCACTGAGATGAAGGGCGGGAGTAGAGCGCAATGGCAAATGAACAATTTCCAAGCAGCGGTGGACGAGTGTGGCCTGAGGGATATAGCCTGGGAGGGATATCAGTTTACTTGGGATAATGGTCAGGGGGGAGAAGCAAATAGGCAGTGCATGTTGGATAGAGCTATGTGCACGAATTCTTGGCTCGATATCTTCCCATATGCGAAAACTGTTCATTTGGATCGCGAATGGTCTGATCATGCTCCAATTAAACTTATTTTGGACAAACGGGTGACGGGGGCCGAACCAAAGAGAGGTTTTAAATTTGAGCAGACTTGGCTGGGGGAGGAAGGGTGTGAGGAGGCGGTATGGCGTGGGGTTAGTAAGGGAAATGGGGGGCTTGGTGAGGTGTTGAAACAGTGTGCCCGGGAGTTACAAGTGTGGAAGAAGAATGGTATTCGTAAAATTGGATACTTGGTGGAGCGGAAATGTAAACAATTGAATCGGCTGAATGAAGGAGACCGCTCAGAGATGGCTGTGCGAAAGAGGAAGAAGTTAGTGGCCGAAATAGCCACACTACGAAGACAGGAAGAGCAGTACTGGCGACAACGATCGAGGGCTCTTTGGTTACAAGACGGGGATCGAAATACAAAGTTCTTCCATGCCAGAGCTGGGGAGAGGAAAAGAAAGAACCATATAGGTATGCTGGTTGATGATAGTGGTGTGAACCGTGTGGGACATGAGGAGATTGCGCGGGTTTCTACTGACTACTTCCGAGATCTGTTCACGTCCGCGCAGCCCCAGAATTTTGATGACGTCTTGATAGGCATGGAAAACCGGGTACTGGATCGAATGAATATGGTCTTGAAGGCCGATTATCGAGAAGAAGAAATTGTGGAAGCCCTTAATCAGATGCACCCGCTTAAAGCTCCGGGTCCAGACGGTATGAACGGTCTCTTCTTTCAATCTTTCTGGCATTTAATCGGTAAAGATGTTGTGGGCACTGTGCTTGGAATTCTTCGTGGTGATTTATCTCCGGCGGACTTTAATAAAACTAATATTGTCTTAATTCCGAAGAAGAAGGCGCCGGATAAAATAAGGGATTTTAGGCCGATAAGCCTATGCAATGTAGTGTATAAACTGGTCTCAAAAGTTTTGGCGAACAGATTGAAAGTTTTCCTTCCTGAAGTGGTGTCCGAAAATCAGAGTGCTTTTTTACCGGCCGTCTAATTCGATAATGTCTTGGTCGCTTTCGAGATGTTTCATCATCTTAAAAATTCGAGGCAGCTAGATGGTTTTATGGCAATAAAATTGGATATGGCGAAAGCTTATGACAGAGTGGAGTGGAGTTTCCTGAGACGGATTTTGGAGGTGATGAATTTCGATCAGGGATGGGTTAATCGAGTGATGGATTGTGTGTCCTCGGTGTCGTTCTCGGTGCTTATTAATGGGGTTCAGACAGAAGAATTTAAACCGGGAAGGGGGCTAAGACAGGGTGATCCGTTATCGCCATACCTATTTATCCTATGTGCTGAGGCGCTTTCTAACTTGTTGAGACGGGCCGTCGCTGACGAGGCTCTGCACGGGCTGAAGATTTCGCAAAATGCCCCTGCTATTTCCCATCTATTTTTTGCGGATGACAGTATCTTGTTTGTGAGAGCGAATGAAGGGGAAGCTAACACAGTGAATGCTATTCTTCGAAAATATGAAGCGGCTTCCGGACAGCTTGTGAGCCTTGATAAGACAACGGTATCCTTTGGTAAGGGTGTTCCAGGGGATGTGCGAGATCGTGTGGTTGGTCGATTGGGAGTGCGTGAAGTGGAGTTCCAAGAAAGATATTTAGGCCTTCCTACTGTGGTTGGAAGGTCTAAAAGAGTGCTTACCAATATTATTCGGGACAAGTTGTGCAAGAGATTAAATGGATGGCGTGGGAAGATATTGTCGAGGGCTGGTAGAGAGGTTCTTATAAAGGCAGTGGCCAATTCACTCCCTACCTATGTGATGAGTGTGTTCAAAATTCCTGCGTCGTTCTGCAACGAACTCCGATCGATGGTGTCACGGTTTTGGTGGGGTCATGGCGAGGGGAGTAGAGGCATTTGTTGGGTATCGTGGAAAAATTTGTGTCGACCCAAATCAAATGGAGGTCTCGGGTTTCGGGATTTTGAGGTTTTTAATGATGCTCTCTTAGCGAAGCAAGCATGGCGTCTCGTCACTGAACCAAATTGCTTATGGGCTCGGTTGATGAAAGCAAAATACTACCCATCGACGGATTTTATGGCGGCTGGATTAGGTGCTAGACCAAGTTTTACTTGGCGTGGCATTGTTGGGGCTCGTGCTACGTTGGAGCGGGGGTTGAGAAGGAGGATTGGGAATGGACAAGACACGCTCATATGGGGGCAGCCGTGGGTTAATGGGAACAATAGGGGTATGGTCATCTCGCCATGTCAACCGGGGCATGAGGGGATGAAGGTGGCGGATCTCATGCAGCAAGGAGGTGGAGGATGGAACGTGGATATGATACACCAACTGTTTTTGCCATTCGAAGCGCAACGAATTCTCAATATCCGGGTGAGTCCGAATTTACCAGGTGATGATTGGTATTGGTGCCTTGAGAAAAGTGGTGAGTATTCGGTAAAGACAGCTTATGCCTACTTGATAGATGACCGTAATAATGCGGGGGGACCGTCGAGTTGGGAGCGGGAAAGGTGGATTTGGAACCGGTTATGGAAAGTCTCGGTGTGGCCTCGCGTCAAAATTTTCTTCTGGCAGCTGTGTAGCGGAGCCCTTGCAACATTGGAAAACATAGCCACTCGAGTTCGAGGTGAGTTCCCTTCGACTTGTTATTTATGTTCTTATTTTTCTGAGTCAAGTTTACACTTGTTTCGAGATTGCAGTGTAGCACGATGGGTGTGGAAGGAGGTTGGGTTAAACTGGGATGATGGAGGGTGCGGAGGAGGGGATGTGCGGGATTGGATTGAGTACGTGTGGAATGAGATGGATAGAATGGACTATGGGAAATTTATGGTGGGATGTTGGGCTTTGTGGGAGTTTCGAAACAAAGTGGCGTTTGAGGGAGCGTTGATTGAGCCGGATAGAATTGTTCAGCGGGTTTGGGATGTGCTGAATGAAGGGGTCGAGGGCATCATTTGCAAGAAAGGGACACGGGCTGCAGGGGCTAAGGAAAGCGGAAATGGAGGATGGAGACCGGCACCGGAAGGATGGGTTAAGATCAATGTTGATGCGGGGGCAAAGGAGGGCGTGGGGGTGAGCACAGGGGTGGTATGCCGTGGGGGGCAAGGGGAAGTAATATGGGGTATCACCTTAGCACGTGATGTTGAGTGGGAGCCCCGGTATGCAGAAGGTATTGCGGTCTTAGACGGATTACAGGAGGCGCGAGAATGGGGACATCGGAAGGTGATATTGGAAAGTGACTGTTTGCAAGTGGTCGAGGCGCTCCAAGAAGGAAGCAAGGGTCGTAATGATTTTTATTTAGTTTTAGATGATATTCGTTCGCTTTGTAATGATTTTGAGTCGGTTGTGTGGTCTTATACGGGTCGGGTTAACAACACGGTTGCTCATGAGTTAGCCCATGTAGTTCCTAGAGTAGTTGGTAAAACTTGTTGGTCGTCCGAGTTGCCTGAGGCAGCTAGTACTGCGGCTATGTTTGATTTATCTTTAATGCATTAATACCCTTAGGGGTGTTTTCCTCAAATAATTATAATGCACTTTGTTTGGACTTGTAGATCTCAAAATAATTCCCTTTGTTGTACCTTTGTCATCTTTGTCGTGTAGATGAAATGACCCTCACACTATTAAGGGATTGCATTTGTGTTTAGATGAAAGGAATGTTAGGGACATGTTTCCTGGCTCATTTGACGCATTTTTTTTCCGTCCGACGTTGGTGGGTTTGCGTAAAGAACATAAATTTTTCACTGAGAGCGTCCTACTGTGGGTCAAGTGGGATACAAAAAATTGAAATAATCAAATGTTTTGGAAAATAAAATTCCAGGATTGAAGCTTTATTCACCGTCTTTTTTTTTTTTTTTTTTTTTTTTTGGAAAATAAAATTCCAGGATTGAAGGTTTATTCACCGTCTTTAAGTAGGCATGTATCGGAGTCTACTCTTATTGAACTGTTATCGAAATGGCTTCATGCCTAATCTAGAATCTACTCCACTAATAAAAGTCTTAGACATGCCTTTTTCATGTAGAGTTTTTAATCGGAGTTTTATACTGAAGAATCACTAGATCCAATTTTCATTTTTCAAAAGGAAAATGCACATGATACCCTTAAAGTTTGTCATTTTGTATGAAATACCCAATTTTTTGCTCCGAAAAACTTTTAGAGGCCATAACTCGTGTTTACGAGATCGGAATGTAACGATTTTTTTTTTCCAAAAAAAATTGCCGTATTTGGATCCTGTTGCTAGGGATTTTTGTGTGTCAGTTTTTTTTTTATCGAACAAACTTTGAGTGACCATACCTCTTGGTCACGAGTTCCAAACTCAATTTTTATTTTTCAAATTGTAGGTCTCGAAAAGACTATTTATATGAAAAAAAATCGTCACATTCCGATCTCGTAAACACGAGTTATGATCTCTTAAAATTTTGCGGATCAAAAAAATAGGTATTTCGTGCAAAATGACAAACCTCAAGGGCACCATGTGTATTTTGTTTGGAAAATAGAAAGTGGGTCTAGCCGTCTAGTTATTATCCACGGTATAAAACTCCGATTAAAAACTCTACATGAAGAAGGCATTTTTTCGGGAGAATATAGGAATTAGAACTTCCTAGGAACTTTTAATGCGTACATGATGTAGAAAGTGATTTACCTACTCCACCCATTGGTCATCGGAAATTCCTATGAAATTTAATTCTTACATGGACAACCAAACAACTTTGCCAAATTCACCCGAATTAGATAATGGAACTTAATTCCTATAAATTGCAAGTTACTAGGAAGTTGAAATTTCTTAATCAACCAAACGACTCCTGATATTAACATGTTTACAATTCTAAGCGTGATTATCTTTTACAAAAACATAATGTCAGTACTTAATTTTCAGCACAAATTCTCATTGAAAACGGATACTATCCGTCACAAGGTGAAGACGGATAGTACCCCTTTCACAATATGCAAGTGGCACTATCCATAGGGTGCTCCATTTCTTTCCCACTTGCCTTATTGTAAGAGAGAAACTATCCGTTTTCAACTTGTGACGAATAGTGTCCGTCACAAGCAAGACTACTTATCGAATTTTCGGTAACTTTATATACCTTGCTAATTTGCCTAAAGAATTGCCGTCGTTTTCTTTTTTTTTTTAGACAAACGTGTACTATTTTATAGAAACGGTAAAAAAGGAAAATACATAGTGTCCGATTACATACCTCTACCATACAAACTGGGGTGTACTAGAGACCCCATAGCTGCTAGAAATCCAACGAACTGAGCTAATATTACAAGAGTAATTAACAGAAAGACGACATTTCTTAGAGGGAGGATGATAATAGTCTTCAAACTCAATCATCTGAACCTCCTTTCGCTTAGATGCTTTGACCGCACCACTAGTGTTGGAGTACCTGCAAAGAAAAACAGAATGGTTGACAGAAACCTGAGATCTTTTCTTCAAATTAACACCTGCTCGAGCAACACGACCATGGCAATCAGGATAATCCACCTTACGACTACGTCTCGTGCTTAAATTATCTTGTACCGCAGCAAATTGAAATTGAACCATGGAGACCTTACTAGCTAGAGAAAGGTCAGATGATAGTCGTAGCTTCTTATCCACTTGAAGAATAACCTCTTCATGGAGCAACTCAGTACTCATAGGTTTAGAATCAGTTTTCTCAAATTCCTCCGCATACAAGGGAGGAGAAGAAGGAACTACTGCTTCCCCTGAATTATCTTCAAGGGGAGTTCCCGTCTGGATAGAGTTTTTAGACACGAGGGGACGAACCCTCAAATAAGACAAGGATCCTGGGTTGAAAAACTGGAGATTCTTCCCGAGCAACAAATTTTCATAATCTTGAGACGAAAGATATAATTTGTTCCTGTTTTGTTTTTTATTGGAGAAAGTGTAATTTGAAGGTTTCGCGGTAATGGGATGGGAGGTATTGCCTTTATCTTCAGCTGCCAAAGGTGGGTCAGCTTCACATTTGAGATTAAAATCCATGTTACTATCAGAAGTAACCTCATCTCCACGATCAGAATCAACCCCAATGTTGAACATCGGAACATTACTACAAGACGCAACTTCACACTTGTCGACTGCAAGAAGAGGTTTCTTACCTTTATTTGCAGTAGCCAACGGGTCAAACTGAAAAGCAACCTGTTTCCCGTTAGGGTTCACTACTAATCTGTCAACCAAGGCAAGAAGCTCACGATTAGCTTCTTTATTATTCGGTTCAAATTGTACAGCATGCTCAAAGTCCTTCAGAGCCTCTTTGAGGAAATTTGACTGTTTATAAGCAAAGCCTCTACGATAAAGAGCTTTAACATTGCAGGGATCAAATTTTAAGACAAAATTGCAGTAAAAACAAATTGCCGTCGTTTTCATATAATTAAAAAATTCCATATGTTACTTTTCACATGTATTTAATACTCCTATTTAACAAGTGTTTAGTCGGTGCTTCTCCAACTAAATGACATGCAGTTTCTCATTCTTGTAGTACATGCTTCTTTTGTTAATGATTTACTAACACCTTCCTATTACAATCAGTCAATTTTCATAATTAAACCATGACTATTTTATCTTAACATACAATAAATAAATTTGCTCATTAAATAACGCAAAAACGACAAACAATTTAAAGATTTGGATGAAACAAGTGTGAAATACATGACTACTTATTTTCTTAAGCACACATAATCATATCATAATCATAATTTCAACTTAAAAACCGCTGAAAATCAAGTCTAATCATACCGCTACTAGATTTTTTTTTTTTTTTTTTCAAATCTAGTTACAATCCCAAACTTTTAGTATCATGCTATATAAGTTACTTTGTATATTAAGGTACAAGATATGAACTTCAACCATCACCTTAAAGTTTTGGTTGAAATGATTTTCTCACATGGTATTAGAAGTCGGTGGTTAGGTCACGTGTTCAAATCACGGAGCCTCCAAAAATCTCAAGTGAAATTTGAGCGCATGGTATGGGTGAACAGTGCATTATCCACTTTGCAAGCTTAATGAGCAATATTGAGCATTCGAATGAGGAAACCATCACCTAAAGATTTTGGTTGAAAGCGTATCACACTGTGTACATTATCATGAGTAAATGACTTTTTAGAGTGAAAATTGAGGGTAAACTTAGTAAACCGTTTAACCACAATTGACCCGACAATCCTATCCAAACACAAAAAATACAACTTGGAATTGTTCGAATTAGAAAATGAATCGACGCTTGAATTATATCCGCCTCAATTACCCTATTTATAATGTCCTCCAAAGTCGAATAACAAAAAATTGTACTCCCTCCTATTCGGAATAACCGTCCCATTTGGACAATGACACGAAAATTAAAGAATGAAGTTAAAATAATGAAAAGTATTGTATATGGGTAAGAATATAAGAGTTAAATAATGAAAAGTATTGAATATGATGGTTTATGGGTGGTTGAGGTAGTAAATAAAGAAAAGAGATAAGGGTAGGAAAATAAAAAAAAACATATTCAAATATGGCAAATGGACAGTTATGTGAATAGACGGAAATGACAAAGGGGACACTTATTCTGAATAGGATTGAGTACATACTAGAAAGAGTAAAAAGGTACCCACGAGTAGGGGTGCTAACGAGTCGAGCCGAGCCCGAGCTTGGCCTTGCTCGGCTTGTGCTCAAGAACCAAAACTCGATCTCGAGCTTACCCGAGCTTGTAAAAAATGTGCTAGTTATCAAGCTTGCGAGCTTTAACGCGAGCTCGAGCCAAACTCGAGCTCAAATCGAGCCTATATATAATGGTTAATTTTTTAGATTTTTTTTTCTTCCGATATTTTCAGTAATAAGGCTCGAAGGTTAAATGTAAAATATTTGGCAAATCGGTGAGACATTTGATATATGTGATACAAAGATATAATAATGATAAAATATTTTTATAAAATATGATCAATATCTTATATAATCACACATGTTCGAGCTGCTCACGAGTTTTTCGAGCCGAGCCAGCGTTTGTTTGGCTTGACTCGTTAAGCACTCGAGCCGAGCCCGAGCTCGAGCCGATCTGGCACGAGCCAAGCTTTGACCGAGCCGATCACGAGTTGCTCGCGAGCTGTCTCGTCTCATTAACACCCCTACCCACGAGTCATGACCACTCAGATCAACTGGCAATGGGCTGTTCTAACTTAGCCAGAGGTTTTATGTTTGAGCCCTGAAAATGCAACAGTATTAAAACGAATGAGGGAGAGCTTTACCGCCCTAGTATACCCAACTCGAATTTGAATTAAATTGGATAATTTATGCAAAAAAAAAAAGAAAGAGTAAAAAGGGAAGTAGCAAACAAAGTCGGCGATGCCAACTATCAGTCCAACAATCCAACTCACACTACTAAAATCACGGACCATTCACTTTCTCAATCTCTAATTAATAACGATTTTCCCCCAAAATTAACAAATCTTAGATTCTCCATATTTTCAGCTCACCCTAATTCCCCTTTTACCGCGCAACTTCCTTCACATCAATCTCAATTCCACCCAATTCAATCACCACAATATTCAATTCAATTTTATTCAATTCAATTCAATTCAATTCCAGAATTTTCAACTCATTTTTTAAATAATACCCAATTAAACAAATAATTACCATCACAGTAAAAAAAATTACCCAGATTTGTTTTGGTCTATATTAATCAACTTTCACACTCTAATCAGTATTCATACACTATCTTCATACTTCCATTCTCTCTCTTCTTTCACCATTTTAATCCTTCATACTTCATACTATGATTTATCATATAACATACTAAATTCTTTGATTTCTCCTCTTTTTTACTTAGATCCCACCAAGGTTTGCTCATTTTTATCACTTTTCATGATTTAAGTTTTTTAGCTAAACGTTTGCTGTAAAGTGTAATTTTGATTCATATAGTTGAGATCTGATCTGGGTTTGTTTTATTATTGCTTGATTTTATTGGGAAATGTAATCGGTTTTGATTTTGTTAGTTAGCTTGTTTAAGAAATTTTTATGGTGATAAAATGTTGTTGTATGATTGGATATTTTAGTGTTTTTGTTTGGATCTGTCTAGCTTGGGTACTTATATTTGATTGGTTATAAGTGTAAACAGTTAGTCTTGTATGAGACGGTTTTACATGTGAGACGAACCCGAATAGGCGAATCCATGTGTACTGCTATTCTGCTAATGCTCAGTTTATTTATATAGGGTTTTTGTGAATAACAGAATTATTATATAGAATTTTCGTCGCGGTTTTATTGATGTAAGTGTACTGTCAGTCTTGTATGAGTCTAAAACGGGAGACTAACCCGAATACTTGTGTATTGCTCGTTTTATTATACGATTAATGGTATATAATTTCGACTGCGAGATGTACTTTATCTTATCGGTATATGGATTGGGAATTGGGATAGATTTGATGCATTATTGGTTTTATGGATGCAATAATTCGACTATAGAATTTTAGAACATGGGTGTGGATTGTATTAATATTTTTTTAATTGTTTTCTGGCACTTGGGTGTGTTATGCTATTTAGCTTAGCTTATAGGAGTTGATTGTCTCGTCTCAGCTAGTTAGTTGTACGGTTGCGCGAACATTTTGACATTGTTGGCCCGTTAGGGCTTCAAGGGTTAAACCCTGCTTTTGGCTAGGCTCATGGAGGTTGTTAATAATGAGTAATCTTGTGGTTAACACATTTTGGTTTGTTAGGGAAATCGAAATGATGTACTTCAATTTGATATTGATTGGGGATTTGGGTTGATATGTACTCCCTATGATTTTGTAAATGTAGCATGGTGTACATATATAAAAAGTGGGTTTCTCTTTGATCTGATTTATGTATGTGAATGTGACCGTATCGTATAATACGACTTAAATTCAAGTGATCTGTTTTGTTTTGTCCAGGACTGTAAACCTAGGGGGTTTAAAGAGTAAAGAAATGGCGTTGGGTAAATATACGAGGGTTGATGGGAGGAAATCTTCTAGCTATTGTTCCACTATCACTGTGGTAGCGTTTGTAGCTCTTTGTTTAGTTGGGGTATGGATGATGACTTCATCTTCGTATTCCTCTTCACAAAATATCGACGTTCCCCAACAGAAACACAAGTCTGATGTGAAGCAGAATGTGCCAAGTGAGAGCAACGAGAGTGTCACAAAGCCGTTTGAGGACAGTCAGAGCAATTTGCCAGATGATGCCACAAAAGGGGACAGTAATGTGAGTGGTACCCAAAATGAGGCTCCACGAGAGGAGAAGAAAGATGAGGAGTCCAGTGAAAGTGTCGAGGAAAGCAAATCTAATGACACTAGCAAGGATACGGAAGACCTTGAGTCCAAAAAAGATGGCGAATCTGAGGACGCAAAGAAGGAAGGTGGCGAAGAAGATTCTGGGGAGAGCAAACCAGATTCCGATGACAAGGGGGATAACTCTGAGGAGACTCCTAGTGAAGCAAAGGAAGATAAGAAAGATGAAGGTGAGATAGATGAGAAGGTGGATCAAAAACAGGACAAGGAATCTGACGATGGCAAGAAGGAGAATTCCCAAGAGGTGTTCCCTTCAGGGGCTCAGTCAGATCTTCTTAATGAGACTACAACCCAGAACGGGGCTTTTTCAACTCAGGCAGCCGAGTCAAAGAATGAGAAAGAGTCACAGAAGTCGAAACAACAGGAAGAGTTGGCATGGAAACTCTGCAATACCACTGCTGGCCCGGATTATATTCCTTGCCTTGATAACTGGGATGCAATCCATCACCTTAGAAGTACTAAGCATTATGAGCATCGGGAGAGGCATTGTCCGGTTGAACCTCCCACATGTCTTGTCCCTCTTCCAGAAGGATATAAGCGCTCAGTCGAGTGGCCCAAAAGCCGAGACAAGGTAAAATGGAGTGTGTTTGACGATATGAAACTTCTTTTCTTTTCTTTTCTTTCTTGTTTTTTTGTTTGTCCTTTCCTTTTGGCTAAAAAGGGTACTTTTTTTGTTTCTGCAGATCTGGTACTACAATGTCCCACATACCAAATTGGCTGAAATTAAGGGGCATCAGAATTGGGTGAAAGTTAGCGGTGAATATCTCACCTTCCCTGGTGGTGGAACCCAGTTCAAGCATGGAGCTCTCCACTACATCGAGTTTATCGAAAATGTGAATATCTTTTTCCTCTTATCACAGTTATCAGAATACCAGTTGCTCAGTTCTGAACATTCGTAATCTCATAGGCTGTTCCCATTGCAATTTAAACTGTTCTCTTTATTCTCGTGTCTTGACTCTTGTGAAACAGTTTTAGAAATGATGGAAGTGTTGCTTGCTATAATTCTCATGGTTTCTTTATGATGTCTACAGATGTTGCCTGATATTGCCTGGGGTAAACAGTCTCGTGTTGTGCTGGATGTTGGGTGTGGAGTTGCCAGCTTTGGAGGTTTTCTCTTTGACAAAGATGTACTTACTATGTCGTTTGCTCCCAAAGATGAGCATGAAGCCCAAGTTCAATTTGCCCTTGAACGGGGTATTCCTGCCATATCTGCTGTCATGGGCACTCAGAGACTTCCCTTCCCTGGGATTGTTTTTGACGTTGTCCATTGTGCCCGGTGCAGGGTTCCTTGGCATATAGAAGGTACTTTCGCTTCTCCCGCCACCTCTTACAATGTCTCATTTTTTATGTCCTCATTTTGAAGTTCTACCTTAGCTTTGGCACTTAATTAAGAGCACTTGTTATATAGGTGGAAAGCTTCTGTTGGAATTGAACCGTGTACTGCGACCTGGAGGTTATTTTGTGTGGTCAGCCACTCCAGTTTATCAGAAGCTAGACGAGGATGTTGAAATCTGGAATGGCAAGTTCTTTTTCATTTGGTAGTGGTTTTAGATTTCTTCTGCTCTCACTTTTAACACTGTGAGGTGTTTTCTCTTTGACAGCCATGTCTAAATTGACAAAACAAATGTGCTGGAAGCTTATTAAGAAAGAAAAGGATACCGTGAATGGGGTTGGCATAGCTATATATCAGAAACCCTCAACAAATGAATGCTATGAGCAGAGGTCAAAGAGTGAACCCCCATTGTGTGAGAAAACTGACGATCGCAATGCCGCATGGTACTTTCTGATTCTAGTTTCTGTAAATTCATAGTTTATAGGGGTCTTGACTCTTGAGTCTTGATGATCAACCTTACAGAAACTATTTCCAATGACATACGGCGTATGGTGAAAACTGCACCAATAATTGCATTGATCTATTATCAGATTAAACATTTTGGTGGATCATTTATGATTTATTTATTCCGTCAGATTACATCATGTCATCATATATAATACATATACTTGTGTTGTATTAACTATTAACTATTAAGCTAGAACAAAATTACATTATGCCTAAATCAATGATTTTAAGAATTTAAGTTTGTTAAAAGTCAAATGGAGCCAGTAAAAGTGTGCTGGAAGGATTAGTAATTTCGAGTCATGATTCCCAACCTTTCTTGAGGAAACATCCTTTTAGGCAGCTGCAAAACAGGTTATCAAATTGTTCATTTTTTGTGTCTTAACACTTGACAGGCTAGTCCCCTTGCAATCATGCTTGCATAAAGTTCCAGAAGGCGAAGTAGAACGGGGTAGTCAGTGGCCAGAGCAATGGCCTGAAAGAGTACAGAAAGTACCATACTGGTTAACTAGCTCTCAGGTTGGAGTGTATGGAAAGCCGGCACCTGAGGATTTCAGCGCAGATTACCAGCACTGGAAACATGTGGTCAGCCAATCATACCTGAATGGCATGGGCATCAGCTGGTCTAACATAAGAAATGTGATGGACATGAGAGCTGTATACGGAGGGTAAGTACAAAGTTAATTGAATTTCTCAAGATTTTAACCGATGTGACTATGTGAGTGGTAGTCTTTATCAAGCTGAACTTCTCTCCTTTGTTTATCATTTACTCACTCCTGCTATGTGAGTGAGAGGAAGGTAGCTCTCCCGAATCCGAATTACGTGAGTGGTCAAGGACTCAAGGGGTATTGACTTTGCTGTTTGCTCAAATCCTTTTGCTTCGTACTCGTAATTCTTAGATACAAAGTCTCTTGGAAAACGGTTTGTAGTAAAATATTGTGAAACTATCCATTCATTGCACTTGCATGGCTAGACTCGTACAGTCATAGGAGTACCATATATTATGAATTACAAAAAGAGAAATTATATTGATATTTAGGTCGGTAACATGCTGTTTTACAGTATTACTTGAGTAAAGCTGCCTTTCAGAAGTATTAGTATTCCGATTCTGATATTGGTATTTTTATGTATGCAGATTCGCTGCCGCACTCAGAGAGATGAAAATATGGGTTATGAATGTTGTGGCTATAGATGGCCCAGATACACTTCCTGTCATTTACGAACGTGGCCTTTTTGGAATGTACCATGATTGGTGCCAGTCATTTAGCACCTATCCTAGGTCATATGACCTCCTCCATGCCGATCATCTTTTCTCCAAAATTAAAAAGAAGTACGTATTTTTCGAAGCACACTATAATCCTGTTTTTCATTCACTCAAGAAGACATTTTACTGTTTCACTAATTGTTTTCTTTTTGGAATCTGGATCTAGGTGCGACATGCCTGCTTTTATAGCGGAGGTTGATAGGATACTGAGACCAGAAGGTAAGATAATAGTGCGCGATTCTGTAGAAATCATAAACGAGTTGGAAGCAACATTCAAGTCTATGCATTGGGAAATAAGGATGACTTATTCCAAGGACAAGGAAGGATTGTTGTGTGCCCAGAAGTCAATGTGGCGACCTACTGAGCAAGAGACCCTCGAGTATGCCCTTATGTAAGTCGGTCATGTTTTAGATTTAGAGTTCTGTCCCCAAGCTACTCCATATGATTCGATATTTTTTACGTTCTGTAGTCGATTTTGTTGGTAAACTGTAATTTTGCTTTCATTCTCCCACCCACAAGAAATCTCTCAATTGTAATCATGAATTATAGACGTTTAGACTCTTTCTCTCTCTGGGTTCCGATCTTATATAATAGCCTGGAAGATGTAGTTTTTGCTTGAATGTTGTTCTGATCGGCCATTGGTTTCTACTTTGGAGCCTCTTTGTAGCTTCAAAACCGAGACAACTATTAACCATTGGACATTTGGACAGCATAGTTTCAACCGATGATAGGTTCAGGTTGGAAAATGATTTACTTGTTGACGATAATATTTGACTTCTTTACTTTTTGGAGTTGGTTTATAAAGTTTGATAATAACTGTGTTAAAAAATATATATTATGTATTTTAATATGATACAAAAATATTCATAAATGTTGGGAGTAAAAGGTAATTTTTTGCAAAACTATATTTTCAACAAAATTAATTGAACAAGAGGAATAATTTTCGTTTTGAAGACGGCAGGAAGTAAAGAACATTATTGTAGTGAAAAAGATAAAGTAACCATATGATCTAATACATTTTTCAGTTGGGATGTCTCATACTCTTACTCTATTTGTTTATCCTCATATTCTGAGTATATGTTCGTTCAACTTGATCTTTGTGATAATGAGTAAGAAATTCGACGTACACGACTACACAAATTGTTACGTGAAAGCAAGAAGATTAGAATATGATACACTCTGATATCCTTCAAATGCAGGATCCTACGACTTTACACATGAAAGTAGGGCGTATGTTCGGAAACCCCCTTGCCTTTTATTCCTGCTGACAATGAACCACATACCAAGAAATACAAATTATACGTCCCGATCATTTTATCCGTTAAACATTCATGTACCATTAAGCTTCCCTTGTGACGGGTTATACAAAGAGGGACTCAATAAATGAGTTTACATTAGATCGTCTAGAAGAATACGATCTTACATAAAAGTCTCTCTTGAGTAAATAGTACTCCCTCTAATTTCCTAATATTCCCCCTTACTTTTGGACACAAAAAAATAAGAAAGGGGAAGGAGGAGGAATAAAGTATTGGTAAATATTGTTAACTAGTTGGAATATTAGGAAATTATCTGTAAAAATATATTCTTAAGTTAATAAAAAAGCCCTACTATGTTATCATCGATAGAAAAAAAAATCGTGAATGGTATAGATGATAACCGATGAATTATTAGTGCTTTTAGTATAAAACTTTTGCCATTAAGTGACATAGTTATAATATGTCGCTAGCTTTTTCAGTGTTACAGGCACAACCGGTTTTTAATTAGATACAAAACGCTTTATCTATAAACATGGTGGAGTTCACCAGTATGAACCCTTAATAACGGAGAAATATCTTTATGAGTTTTGCAAATTATTTTACAACTACGTAAAACTGAATTATGTTACAAAAAACAGCAGGTATCATAATTATATATATTTAGTGCGTTGGGAGAAAATGTTAGACCTCTTATAACATAATTTTACCTTGACTATTTACAATTAAGAGTATTTGCTCCTTATAGACATCACGCAATATTTCTTGTTCTATTACATAGAATGCACGCGCACCTAGTAGTATTATATGTGACAACATCAATTAGTAGTTTATGTCATTTTTTATAATAGTTGGGTTACCAATTTAGTTTAATAATGTCAGTTAATAGTATACTCCCATTGTCCCGGTCATTTGTTGTCTTTTTTCATTTTGGAGTGTCTCAGTCATTTGTTGTCCTTTCTATTTTAAGAATGAATTTGATGAGTAATTTGATAATTCACACTCAATTTATTCCACTTGTCATTTAGTAATTGCCTCCTCCCATTTCCTTGGTCTTTGTGACAAAACCAAAGGATAACAAATGACCGGGACAAAGGGAGTATATTTTATGGCACAACTGAAAACGTTAATTTACGTTACCATGGTTTGCTAATAGAAAACTATTAAATTTAACAAAAATTCAAATTATGCTAAAAATGGAAGCAAACAAAATTTTGGGGGTTGATTTAGATGAGGACAGATTAATCGCCGGTTCCTATTACAAAAAAGCAACGAAAGCGTTGTGACATTTGGTATTAGTTGTATACTAACATTCAGAGATATAATTGGATTGTAGAGTTACCGTTCTTATTGTCTTAGCACCATCTATTTTTTTACGGAAATAGTCTTTGACTACTTAACCTTAAAAACTCCATGCAAAATATATAATACGACATCTTAATTTGGTAAATTATGAAAACCTCTTTGCGAACAATGTCCTTCTTGTGGCCTTGATACATTTGGTCTCTATCATCAATGTAGAACCTTAATCTCTCGAATGACGTTGTTCTTGAAACTACGTAAAGCTGACGTTTTGGATGGTCAGTGGTGTATTGGTGTGGGAGATTATTCTGTCAGGAGGTGTTATGAATGGGTACGAGAGAGGAGGGCTCAGGTGGACTGGTATAAAGCTGTTTGGTGCCCTCTGACAGTTCCTAAGCATTCCTTTATTGCCTGGATTATTGTTCACCAGGGACTGATGTTGAAGGACAGGCTGAAGTGTTTTCAAGTATGTGCAGATGACTTATGCTGCATTTGTATGCAATGCTCTGAAACTCAGCAACATTTATTTTCAGAGTGTATGTTCAGTAAAGCAGTTTTGCAGAAGATTGGTTTTTGGCTCTCTGTAGATCTCAATCAGAACAATATTTTGGAAGCCATTAAAAAAAGAAGATGGAGTAGACTCAAGAAGTCTATGGCTACTGCAGCTCTCCTTGCTTGTTGGTATGCTGTATGGTTTCAAAGGAACAATGCTCGTCTGAAGTTATCTGTAGATAAACCTGAGTATGTTGCTACACAGATCAAAGTTAGTCTTAAAGCTAGGTTCTCCCAATGTAAACTGTCTGGAATCAAGCAAGCTGATTCCATATGGTTGGCCAATGTTCTTTAAGCTTATGTTTTAGGGGGCAAATTGTATTAGTTTGAAAATTGTAATGTTCGGAAATTGGTTGTAAACTTTGCTTTATCAATGAAATGCTTACATTTTAGCAAAAAAAAAAAATAGTTTCGGCAGGTAAATTTCAACATGATTTAGTGCTCTAGTTTATTGTTATGGCGTAGCATTAGAGCGGGCAAACAATGAAACGACACGAAAACACGGCAGGAATTCGATACGAAATTAACGGGTTTGGGTTGACATTTAACGACCCATTTATGTAAGTGGGTCGACACGAACACGACACAAGATTTAATTGGGATAGGTTTGGGTTGGGCACTCTACACACGAACCCGACACGAATAACCTATTTACTAAATTAATCACAAATTTTCTTGATACTCACATAAATATACTTACACTTTCCAAATATGACATGACACGAAAAGACGACACGAAATTAACGGGTTAGGGTTGAGGTTTGAGATTTGATGACCTATTAATGCAACTGGATCGACACGAACAAGACACGAGATTTAATTGGGTCGGATTTGGGTTGAAGAGTTCGTGACCTGTTTAAACGTGACACCTGAACCCGACACGACATGCTCTGTTTGTCACGTCTACGTAGCAAGGCCTCTACGTATATTGTCTGTGCTTAAGAACGAAAAGAATCTTTGTATCTGAGGAAGTCATTACTATCCTCGGGTTCAGGACTTTTTGCCGACTTTGGAACCCGTAAGTATCTTCCCTTCTACTATGAGTTTCGAGGGCGATTGATAATAAGACAAGCCCTGTTATACCACACTTGGTTGAGCATACTATTATGAGTTATATTAAAAAAATTCATGATGTATACTCTCTCT
Source organism: Silene latifolia (assembly GCF_048544455.1). NCBI lineage: Eukaryota > Viridiplantae > Streptophyta > Magnoliopsida > Caryophyllales > Caryophyllaceae > Silene > Silene latifolia. The sequence continues at coordinate 21,275,316 of NC_133528.1, forward strand.
CCCCTTCTTAAACTCTTTCACCTTGCTTCTTAGAGGTCAAAGTTTTATAATTTTGACCATTAATATGTCGAAAATCATGATCAAACTTCCGCATTAACAATTGTGTAGAAGCAATACGGAAGATCATTGCAAAGAGGATGAAATACATTTAGTGTGAAATTTCTAAAAGATAATGAATCTTACTCCCAAAGTCTACACCAACTAAAATACCCGACCAAATCTCGCATAATGAAAACAAAAGCGACGCCTAAAAGTAAGGATGTCAAATGGGGGATAAGACATGATGAATGTCAGGCCTTCTCATACCCGTATTTAATAGAAAAATTACATGTCCCTACTTGTCGCAAGTAAAAAAATTCAAAACCATAACTGCTTCAACTTTGGGAGATCTTAAAATAGTTTCGTTCCATTTAAATGTCATATAGTCGTCTATTCTATAACTTTCTCAAATAATTCTGATATTATTTTACCCATATATAACACCCATAATTGACACGATTTAAATTTCAGTTTGAGTCTAAAACTTTATTTATATTCGCTACATCCAAGACAAATGCGATATAGTTGGACACTTGTGATAGATTTTCCATTTTGATCAAATTATTTTACTTTTTTTCTTATTGTAGAGCTAACAATAATTTTTATTCTTATGTAGTTGGAGTATATATGTACCTTGTGTTACAATGTCTAATTGCTAATATTTATTCTGAACCAATAACTATAATGGAAATTATAAAATTAAAAATGGAACTTGAGATCAACTACTAACAATATGGTCAAAAATACGTAAACATTAGCAAAAAAACATCAAGAAGTAATTAATTAGATATGAGGAAGGTCGGGAGATCATGAAAAATCTCATATTTAGGCTTTATTTCAAAGAAATTAGCTATTGAGCAAAATTTCATTAATCTTAATTTTTTTGTAAATATTTGATAGATAAATTATTTACCAAAATAAGAGTAGCATGTGAGAAATAAGTTACCTGTTTTTTTTTATTCATTCAATTTATAATATTAAATATAGAGAACTTATTATGTTCTTTTATATCATTTTGCCAAAAAAACAGCTACCTTTTGGTTAGTTTGCCAAACATTTTTGGCTTAATCAATTAAATTATCACCTCTTAATTTTCAATTACCTTTTAAGCTACATTTAGGTTTTAGTTAACTTTTCAGTTAGTATGACAAACGAAATTTAAGATATAGTAGTTAATTATATTTTACTCCCTTTTGAAATCCACATTTTAAAAATTACTCCCTTTTGAATTTTTTTTTGCTAAAATCACTCCCTTAAGTTGCATTTTTTTTTTTTCTAAAATTGCTCCAAACTTCAATTTAAGTAACTTATTTTCTCTGTTTTTGAACTCTCCATCCATTTGTCTACATAATTATACCTTCAAAGTATATAAATTGGCTAAGGCGCAAACAGAATAAGTTCAAAAACAGACGAAATAGGTCACTTAAATTGGTGTTTTGAAGTAATTTTAGGAAGAAATGCAACTTGTGAGTAATTTTAGCAAAAAAAAATCAAAAGGGAGTAATTTTAAAAGTATGAATTTCAAAAGAGAGTAAAATCTAATTAACTCGATATAGTATATGAATAATGTTTATATTATAATTAATATATACCATATAATTAATTACATTGTGTATTTTGAGTATCACCTACTCGAATAATCTTATTAAAATAAATTTAATCTACTTATATTAGGATAACTTTATTAAAATATTAAGAAATCTACTTTTATTAGGATAATTTTATTAAATTTATTTCGAAATCTACTCTTGTTAGGAATTCTAAAAAAGTTGAACTCTCTAATATCGCTCGAAAAGTTTCTGCTTTATATATATGTATGTATGTATGTATTGATTGATTGATTGATTGTAAAGATTATAGGATAGAGAGAATAATAAAGAATGAATAATGAATAAAAGAATGGATAAAGTAGTGGGAGTTGTTGATTTGTATGAGAGAGAAAATAATAAAATAATGAATAAAATTTAACAAAAAAAAAAAGAAAAGAGAAAAGATAATCAAAGTTGTGTGAAAAAAGAAAGAGGAAAGATCATAGGAAATTGGAGGAAGTACTTCATATATCAATCAATCAATACTATATATTAAATCCAGAAACCAAGGGGCTTCAATGTAATTAAAGAAAGTTATACAAATTAATTATACTATATAGTTTTAAATCACTAGCACCGTGTGATTGACCCGATTAATGGATCTTAATGCAAATATTATATAGTTTGGGTTAAAATTAAATTATATAGAAGCTTGGTAATTTTCCTAAACATTTGTAAGAGACAAAAACATGGTCAATTTCCATAAAATAAAATAATTAATTAACATGGTCAATTTCCGTAAAATAAAATAATTAATTAAGGTGGTCAATTTCAAAGAGACTAAAAGAAAGAAGATGCTTGGTAATTTTCCTAAATATTTATAGAAGACTAGAAGATGGTAAATTTCCTTAAAATAAAATAATTAATTAGTATAAACATGCACACTTATGGTATTAATTATTATAATCATAAAATTATATATTAAATTTAAAATTTATGCAATTTTATTAAACTTTATTATAGTTTATTAGATGTATAGAGATATTAATTATTTAACATACAAAAATATAATATAAGTAGGTTATAAATAAGTCAAATTAGATTCCATAATATATAATATTGCATAATTCTTTCGATTTGATTTAATGCATATATGTAATATATTTATATAAATATATAATCCTCTTAAAATTGCATGCCTAAGTAGTAAAAATAATTTCGTCAGTAAAGAAAAGAATTGTAGTAACAATGGATATAGGTATATGATAATAATCACTCATTTGAATAGTAAAAGTAACAATATTATCAGCGAGATTAGTGAAAGTGGTAGAAACAACAACAGGAGTAGTGAAATAATCAATATTAATGCGGTAATAGTGAAAGTAACAATAATTACGGCGGGAGTAATGACATTATAAATATTAATGCGGCAGTAGTGACAGTAACAATAACATAGCGGGAGTAGTGAATTTGTCTCAAAATTTATTTTATCGTAATTTTAAGATATTTCATAGATAAATATATTAATAATAAATTTATGGGTTATGCAACTTTAAGTAATTTTATTTAATGAAAAAAAAAATTAATGGTAAGTAGAGGTAGCCCGGGCGAAGCCGGGCACCAATACTAGTTCGTCTTAAGATAAAAACGAGTCAAATATACTAGATATATCGGACAAACTTGTTATCACCACTCAGCAAGCATCCTCCTCTCTAATTCACAGTGATTGACCGTTTTAAGCTTAGACAAATATTATGGTCTAGGTCGAGAATTTGAGTAATAATTGTGGTGAATTGGATTCCTCAAACTTGAGTTACACGCCATGTGACTTCCAGCTCAAGGATCCTACCTTTGTCCAATAAATTCCTCACCCAATAACTCTTCAATTCCCCTATCAACCCAATTTATTCAATTCAATTTCTCTAATTTAATTAAGATTATATCAAGGTATGTTAATTTCTTGCTCTCATATTTTTAATTCTAGCAATTTTGAATTTATCTAATTTACTTGTACAATATTCTGAAATACATTTCGTAAGTTTTTTAACTTGGGCATATGATTTAGAGAGTACCCAGTTGAAGAATTCAAATTATCAACCTAATTGCTAATTAGTTTTGTGTTTCTTTTTTGATTTGATGGTGTGATTGGTAGAAACAAAATTAATTAGTTTTAATGGCTTATGATTTTGAATTGAGTCCTGAGGAAATGATTTACATTTCAACTTATGGGCATATGAGTAATTTAGGTTTTGTGAATGGAAATTGGGATTACATTAATAATATAGAACCCTAATTTGGAGACATAAATACTCATGTAAGACGGTCTTACACAAGTATGTATTGTAAAATGGATTCTTTTGGTAATTACTTTTAACATGCATGGGTCATAACTCATATTCTAGGTATTTCGGATCTTTACACAATATTAGTATAACATTTAGGTTTGGACTTTGGAGGAATGTGCTCTATAAATGGGGTTTCTGAGAAGCAACTTCTGTGCAAAGACTAGGTAGCGCCACAAAAACTCAAATAAGACGGTTGTATACTTGTATGGTATTACATCGCTTGTGTCTCATGGTATGAAACTACTTTGATGATGGCAATAACGACTGTGCTGTATCATAAAATGGTCTTACATTAACCACTTGAGGTAACTTTATGTGATTAGTAATCAAGGTGGAACCTTTAATATGGGAATGAAGAAAGTCTTATGAAGGAGTCGTAAATTTTCCAATTAAATCGTGTTCTTATATGGAGGGAGATCATAGTGTTCTTGTTCAATCAATTTCCTCTGCAGGAACCTCTATGTATTCTACCCACGGCCATAAGGGCAAGCAGCTGCCGAAATTTATAGCCGACAACTTTAGCTCCGTCGATGAGGTTTGCTCGATTTATGTTCTTTTTGTTCATGACTTGGCATTTTTAACTGCAACATGAGATTTTTTCTTTCCATGTGCAACACATTTTGGATGAGATTGTCATTTACGGAGTATTTTTTATGGTAAAGATAGGGCGAGTTTCAATGATTTGCAGTGAGATCTAGTCAAAGGTAGACGTAAAATGGAATACAGGATAGATAAATTATAAGGCTACTCAAAAGTTGTTTTTTTGTTTCGATTTTCCAATTTTTCGAGTGATTCGTGGTGGCAAAACAAAGCCAAAAAAATGAAGCTACCAGTGGCCCTGTCATCGGTCACAAGGACTCAAATAATGAAACCTTAAAAGCTCTCGTTAAGTATCCAAGTTAACACAGTTATCCGATCGTTGTTGGATTTGATTTCTCTATTCTGAAATTTGTTAGGTGATGAGTGCGATTGTGCTGGATGTGCCAATGTAAACTCAGTAAAATTTTAGTATAACAACTTATATTGATACAATGCTTGAAGATTGTTGGATTTGGTGCTTCTTGACTTTTAGGTCACAGCGGCTCTCAGAGAAGCTGGTCTTGAGTCATCAAACTTGATACTCGGTATTGATTTCACGAAGAGTAATGAGTGGTCGGGTAATAATAATCTAGCAGAATTTTATGCCACCCAGTTTCCTTTATTTTCTGAATGACCATTGATATATTTACTCCTGAATTTTCAAGGAAAGTATTCGTTCAACCGCAGAAGTCTGCATGCAGTTGGTAGTGATCCAAATCCTTACGAGAAAGCTATTTCTATAATAGGCCGAACTTTATCTCCTTTTGACGATGACAACTTGATACCTTGTTTTGGTTTCGGGGATGGTACGTACTACTATTATTCCTCATTCATATTGCTGCCACTTCTCCCCTTGTGTATTTAAACTGCTCTTCTCTCCCTTCAGATCATTAGTTCTCATTTTTACTTTTCAGTAACTACACGTGACAAAAACGTCTTCAGCTTCTATCCTGATCATCGACCTTGCAATGGTTTTGAAGAGGTGCTTGCACGATACAAAGAAATCATTCCTTACATCAAATTATCAGGTTTCCTGAAGCTTCTCTTCCTCCATGTCTCCAGGACTCCCCCTCCCCCCTCTAATGACTAAGATGCACCTCCGTGATTAATAGTTAGACGTCTGCTACCGTAATTCAGTTTTACAGTGGTAACATTGTGTTTCAAGAGTGATGACTGACTATAACTTTTCACAAAAGGGTTGAAGAAAGGTTGGACTCTGTATCTGTGTGCTTGTTAAATCATTATCTGTCAGAAAAATGTTTACTGTTGACCACTCAATGGAGGCTTAATCATACGGAGGGAAGTCAGCAAAAGTTGGCATTGTGCCTGTTAGTGAATTAGATTTAGGAGGCTGTCAGGTGGACTCGGAAGTATCCGGGGCCCGTTGAATAATTTGTAGATCTTATATACAAAAAGGATACAAATTTTAAATGTATTCAAGTACAAAAATTGACCAAATTGCACACCGTTTTTTAGCTTTCCGGTGTCCCAGGACCCCTTTTCCAATAAAGGTGCATCGGCCGTGTCTTTCGAGTGTCTGTATAAGTGTATAACTCGTATCTCCGTAAGCATACTTGTTTTATGATCTAGCAAAATGGTGAACGGCATTTAGTTCTGGTATGCAGTTTCCAGAGCTAAATGTGTGTCTAACAGTGAAGTATAGTACTTGACTTGTTTTATCTTGTCATAGCTCTTGAATCGCACACACATTGGATAGCTGAAGCATGATGTTTGTTCTCATGTCAGTGTACATTTGTCAGGCCCTACATCATTTGCCCCTGTAGTTGATGCAGCAATTGAGATAGTAAAAGAGAGTGGCGGGCAATATCATGTCTTGGTCATTATTGCAGATGGACAGGTTGTTTCATTTTTGTTGTCATGGTATGAGCTATTATTCATGTCCTTGTACTTAATCTGACATTTTTACCCTTTCAAATTCGCTCTCAAACATTCAGGTCAGTAGGCCTCCTGATCTGCCATCTGGAAAACTTAGTCCACAAGAACAAGCAACTGTAAATTCTATTGTTGCTGCCAGGTGAAAATTTGGGTCTTGAACTAGAACTAGAAACCGTTGCTTGTTATTTTATGATGGCCTTAAGTGATCCTTTGACTTTGTGATCAGTTACTATCCGCTTTCAATTGTTTTGGTTGGTGTTGGAGATGGACCTTGGGATGCCATGCAAAAATTTGATGACAATATTCCTCAACGGGCATTTGATAATTTTCAGGTATCAAAGTTGTGATAATTCTCTTCTTCTATTCCTTCTCTCTAGACTGTCTTATTCCCGTCAGTCAGATTTTACTCTGGATTTGGGGTGCTATCGTAGCTTGTCTCAGTCTGAGAATGAACTTTTGTTCTTCATGCCAAAATAGCTACAGCATTCTAGTGACAAGTAACTACCAATTCTTGTTCTTTACTGTGAAATTGTTCTGCTATGATGACACTGGCGGACCTAGAAATGTTTTGTCCTATGTCTTGTTGAATAAGTTAAAAGAATACTATAAGTAAATAGAAAAATTTAAGCAAAAAAATTGGGCAAAATGCATGCAATTAAGTAAGTTAAATTAAATGTATGGTGTTCAAAGACTTGAATTCGTATAAGATGCATCTGCCGATGACCGATGTGTGTGTGTGTGTGTGTGTGTTAAATTCTCGACAGCATGTGTTTTTATGTCTTCCTTGAGCTGTCTTCTAGTGACCTCTTCTTTTATCTGAATATTTGTTTGGTAATTTTCTGCGTTCTCTACCCTTTTGTTTTCTCAGCTGCCAAAAAAAAATTGTTTTCTAGAATTCTATCTTATACCCAGGGCATATTTACAAATCATTTTATATTCCCCTAGCTCAGTTAACTAAAAACGTTATTTTTTCATGAAAAGATGTTTTTTGACGAGTAAACGATGATAATGTGGATGGGTCCAAGAATTACAGAAGAGTAATCAATAGAAAGTGCCTAAACATAATAACATTTAATAATACTCTTAATAATACTCCCTCTGTCCCGGTCATTTGTTGTCCATTTCCATTTCGAGGTGTCTCAGTCAATTATTGTTCTTTCTATTTTAAGAATGAACTTGATGAACAATTTAATCATTCACACTCAATTTGGTCCACTTGTCATTTACTAATTGGCCCCCTCCTTTTTCCTTGGTCTTTGTGCCAAAACCAAAGGACAACAATTGACCGGGACGGAGGGAGTAACATTTAAAAAGGCGAATTTGAGTATTTAGGCTATTTGAAGAACGTTTTACTTAGTTTAGGGTTTTTTCCCTATTTTCTAAAATTTCTTTTGAAGAGTAAAGTAGGTAGGGGGGAACTCTGAATGAAATAACGTCAAGCTCCACCATACATCTGCGCTATGAAATAACGTTTTGCATATCCATTAATCACTGTCATATTCTGCAGTTTGTCAATTTCACAAAGATAATGTCTGATAGCAAGCCTGTGTCAAAGAAAGAGGCAGCCTTTGCTCTTGCTGCGTTGATGGAAATCCCTTTACAGTACAGAGCTACCCAACAGCTTGAATTCAACAGGTATGGCTGAGAATCCTGAGACTATAAACAAGTTGCAAGCTAAGATTGAACGAATTACACATCACATTGAGTTTAACTCATTATTTGCAGCAAGAAAGATACCAGTCAACGCCCTAAGCCGCTTCCTCCTCCACGTGAAGTGATAGAGCATGATAACTCGGTTAAATTAGTTGAACACACGACAAGCTCTTCCTCAGTAGAACGCGATGTTCCTGTGGAACAGGTAAGTTGCAAACAACTTTCCTTAAAACTCATATCTCAATGCAGATGTGTTCTTATGGGATTATGATCGGAATCTGACTGCATCAAAACTGCTCTTGTTACACTTTTAATAAAAAAAACTTCTTGTATCCCAATCATATGAAGTCATTCTCAGTTATGTCCATGGTATTAGATACCAGTTTCGGTCTTGATCTTGAATTTGGTCACAGTAACCCTTACAAAGCGGCCACAATGGAGTGTAACCCAGATCGAATACCATACTTATGCCTTTTGTTTTTTTTCCAGACATGCCCAATTTGCTTGACGAATCCAAAGAACATGGCATTTGGATGTGGTCACCTGGTAAGTTTCGCAGTCTTATTTTTGACGCAGCAATACTCTTAATCTCTGGTGTGACAGTCACAATAACTGACGGTATCTTGTAACATGATTGGTGGTTTCTTAAAGACCTGCACGGAATGTGGACCGACACTTTCGACATGTCCTCTCTGTCGGTCTCCTATCACAACACGAGTGCGGCTATATACTTGAAGAGTACTCATCTCACCCTACAAAGTAGGGTCAAACGTCGTCAATGTACAGTGCTTTGCTAAAAACTGCTGAAACTGTATGTCACTATGTTGTATGTACCTTAATTATATCGAATAATTTTCATCTACCTTTAGCAATAAGTTCTTATCTTGCCATGTAATTTTCAAACTAGAATGTTCATTGTTGTAATTCTACTTGTATAAAGTACAATGTAACTAACTTGTATACTTTGTATTTGTCTTGTGTGACACTGTTGGAGTATATGAATACAACAAAGTATTGATCCATTATAAATGAGTTCTATATCTCGAAAGCAGAGATAAATAAATTAGCAGAATGCACGAAGTAAATGATCTTAAGATGCAAGAGTTTGGGAGAAAGATGTCATATTGCCATTTACTTCATCAGCTCTATGTGAGCCTAATCTCGTACGCTTTCGAGAAGTGGCATGTCCTTTGTTTGGATGGAATAATGTGAAGGACAAGGAAGGAGGATAAATTTCAAGTATAAGTTTTGTGGAAAATTGGCTAATGTTCTCCGTTCCGTCCTCCTTCCCTTTATCGCCGCCGCTGTCTCCTCCTCCCCTCGCAAATGTGGATAACAAAAGGCGACTGAAAAAAGGGAGGGTTTATTTTTGGTTCAAAACCTCCAATACTTTTTCTTTGCCCATAAGGCCATAATGTAAGGTTGTTTCATTATACAAAGTGAAAAAATAGTACCGATAAGTCGGTAATTTGTGTACTTTGTTGTATCGTAGTCTCATGTAGGTAGCACGAACACTCCTCCTAACTAGTCGTTCCGTATTTGATGCCGTGTCAGACATCCGACACCCGACACTCGTCGGATACACGCCTAAACATGTTATAGTTTAGACGAGAAATAAAATGTCAAAAGAGACTGATTAGAAGATGAGTTTGGGTGGGAAATGAGAATTAGTTATAGTCAAGGTCAAATTTGACCCTTAAATATTTAAATTTAATATAAAATACATTACAAAACTAAGATCATACGTTATTTATTACCATAAAATATACTCCTTCCAAGTGTTTTGAGTCTTCCCCTTTGCATTTTGCACCAAAAATAAGGAAAACAATAAAAAATGGATAAAGTAGCGTGAGTTGTGGAGAGAGAAAATAATAAAGAATAAAAAATGAATAAATAATTAATAAAGTTGTGAAAGTTGTTGACTTTTTAGGAGAGAGGATGAATAAAGAATTAATAAAAGTGTATCAAAAAAGGAAAGGGGAAGATAGAAAAATAGTCTCAAAAGGGAAATAGGGAAGATTGAAAAAACTTGGAGGGAGTATATTTTATTAAATTTAAATAGCGTGTCCCGTGTCCTAAATTTCATGAGATGATGTATCACGTGTCCGTGTTGTGTTCATGTCCGTTTGGTGCTACCTAGCTCCCAAGTCCCATGTATACGCATTTCATATTTCATTATTAAGGTGCAAACTCATGTCCCCTGCATCGAAAGTGTAAAAATGAAAGATCATCTTTTAAGTGCCACAAAAATATAATAATATACGAGATCTTTTGGGAATGAGTCTAAGAGTAGATCCGTGAGCACTTCGTCCAAAGCGAACATTAGATGCCTGTGTAGCAGAGATCCAACAGAAGGTATTCGCGTTTCCGCACAACATTTCACTACGAACATATGTGATCATTTTATGGTCAAATGTAACCGCAATGATATAGCCACTATTACGATAACTTGTTTTTCAATAGTGTTCACATTTAGCTGTAAAATGTTTACAAAATTCCGTCTTAATATTTCAGATCAAAATAGCCCGTCTGAAGAGAGACCAACTGGAAACTCAAGTTGATAACTTTTCAAATCATACTACTACCAAGTTTTAACTGGAATTAAAACAACTGCAATTGAGAGAGACTGAAGTATTTTCAAATCATACTACTACCAAAATAGCCCGTCTAAAGAGTTATCAACTGGAGTTGATAACTTTTCAAATCATACTATTACGAAGTTCAACTAGAATTAAGAGATACCAAAATTACCCGTTTGAAGAGAGACCAACTGGAATAAAACAATTTTTACTTACAAAGTTAATACGGAGTACAATAGTATATCCTCTATAAACCGACTATCAATTACGCACATTTATTTCAAACTCTCCTATTCAAGTTCAACAAATTAAAGTTTGGGTCATTTGAATCGGGTTTTGAGGCAGGTAGACCGTATACCTAAAAACGATTGAGAATGTAGTAAAATAATCCGTCCAGATCTTCCAACATAAAGTCAGAAAGCGTTAATTTGAACACACTGTCTCTTCTCAAAATTTCCCCCAATTTCCCCCAATTTTCCCCCGATTTTCAATTCTTCCGCCATTGATACACGCTCTTAATCACGCTCTCTCCATGATTAATGCTCGCAAGCTTCTTCATCGCCAGAAAGTCGAGGTTCCTTTCGTCATTCTTTTTTGCCCTATTTCTTTTGTTCGTTAATCAATTGTTTTGAAATTTTTTTGTTTGATTAATTGATCGATTGAATTAGGTTTAGTTTATTGTGAAATTGATTTGATTGAAATCAAGTAATGAATACCGGTGAGGTTAATTTCAACGGTTTTAGCTTGTAATTTTGTGTTAATTTACTTGTTCGATTGAAAATTTTGCTGCAATTTTTGTTCTGCACAATTCAGTATCGCCATTACGGCAATGTAGCTTAGTTTGGCTCCGTGATGTGGCTATATAATGCACAGTATTTTTTTTATGAAATCAGAATTCAATGGATCAGTTAATCTGATTTTTGTCGGGAATTTGAGTTAGATAATGGAACTTAATCTGCATGCATTGGAATTATCAGTCAATCTAGTGAAGTTATTTATATTGCGTATATTTTCATCTGCTGTATTTGGGCTCTTTTTCATAGTTACTCCGTAGTAGATAGACTAAACTCATGGTTTTAGTTGGGGTATCAGTCATGGTATGGTGCTGTGGACTTGTTCTTGAGGCGGTCCTCCCGTTTGCTAATCTCGCGATATCTTGGATTGGCGGCCTTTGATAACTATATATCTTGGGCAATACGAGATGTATCGGACGAGTTCTTAAACCATGAATGGATTCCCGTTTGAGTAAGGATAGGGTACTATTGGGTGATGTGATTTTTAGTATAGCACTATAACCTTTGCTAGCCACATGATCATGTAGAGGTGTAGATCCATGAATAGATGAGAAAGTTTGAAGTGCATGTGATTTTAAGTAAAGCTCACTTTCCTTCTGATTTTGGATATCTCATTGGGGTAGTTTTATTAGATGCTTGTTAAATTGTTCGAATTCTAAATTTCTAGTATATGTTTGCTAGTTTATTCAGTTGTTTAAATGCCGATGTTCTTTTGTGGTACATACATGCTAGAAAATTATCTAGCAAATTCTCTTTTTGTGCATCGAAGTTTCAGTGTCCTCTTTGTGTGTTAATGATCCATCTAAATGATTAGGGTACTTGAATCACAGTTTCCGTTCGTGGACCTCATATGTCAGATGTGTTGAGCTGCTAATGAATATGTTGATGCTTGGTTCATAGGTACGCCAACTGGAGGAAGGGCTGAGAGGGTCATGGCACTCTGGGGTAGTTGTTGGTGTTTCAGATTCTTGCCGCGATGTTAGGTACGATGAGTTATTGTGTGAATCAGGCAGCTCCAAGTTGGTTGAATCGATACCTGTCACTGGGGCAATTGAGGGTCTTTACCAGCGTCCTTGTTTCAAATCTAACTATCGTGGCCGTATCAGACCTGTACCGCCACATTCAGAACCTTGTTCCATTAATTTAGGGTTGAATTTTGGAGTCTGTGTTGATGTTTTGTTTAAGGAAGCTTGGTGGGAAGGTGTAATTGTTGACTACGATGAGGGTGCCCAAGACCGCCGTGTTTATTTCCCTGACGAGGGCGATGAACGAATGTTCAAATTGAGTGACATACGTGTGACCCTTGAATGGGATGAATTTTCAGGTAGCTGGAGAGAACGGGGTACCTGGCTGTTAGTAAATCTGGCCAGGGAGCACAAGAAAGATGATAAAGATGATAAATTATTACAACTTATTAAGCGTGTCTGGTCCCGCTTGAAAGTTCATTATGGGTATCAGAAAATGATTTCAGAGTGGACTTGTGGTGCATATTGTGTCTGGAAGGAATACTTCAGGGAAGTTATTTGTGATATTACAACCAAACCTAGAACGAAATCTCTTGATTCTCCTACTGGTTCTCGTAGACGTGTGAAAAAAAAAAGTGGTCGCAGGTCTAAGAGGGGAAGTTATTTGAATGTGTCTGTTCTCACTAGATCTATGCGGATAAGAAAGGATAAAGAAGTTAGCCTTGCTGTTAGAACAAGGCGTATGTGTATGAGTGATGCAGAGGATCCCCCAATTTCTGCTGCCACTAATGATTGTCACTTAGCTAGTTTTCAGTGTAGGAAGAGTCATTCTACGGCTGAAGATAGTTGCATAATCACTGAATCTCCAAAAGCTGATGCGGGGGGAGAATATGATCAGATTGCAAGTGTGTGCTGTGCTCATATTAGTGATTCCGCTCTAGAAAACCGTGAACATCACGGAAGGACGGCTCAAAACCGTAATCTGCATACTAAAAGCCCTTGCTGTTACATAAATAATTCAAAGACACCAGTCAAAAATCAGTTTAAACGAAAGTGGCACATTGTTGAAAACAGTTTGACACCAAGGAAGCCAAAACCTTCAAAAATTATTAGTCAACAGGCAGACAGACAAACATGTGATGGCTCCAAAAGATTGAGGCAGATGCATGATCGTGTATCATCCCAAGTATTAGACTATAAATCAGTTGGTAGAAGAAAAAGGCTGATACAAACACAAAAGAAGGTAGGCTTTACAGTGACATATTCTATTCTTAGACAAGGAAGAAGAAGGAGAACCTCTAGACGCAGTATCAGAAATAAGAGAAGTCCTTTGAGAATTAAGAAGATATTGTCAAGAAAGAGGGAGGAGGATAAACTGAAGCCGACATTGTCAGAAATCATGGAGGATCCAAAATCATCACGGAAAGAAGACTGTGTGTTCAGCAGTCAATGTGAAAGTACACTGCCTGCTACAGATTCTTGTCACGAGCTCGTATCTGAAGATGCTTTATGTATTCCTGATAAACAGAAGGCTCAAAGAAGAAGATTTCGCGACTCTGTTTGTTTCATCTGTCAATATGGAGATAATCTTCTTCATTGTGACATTTGCATGTCTTCGTACCATTTTTCTTGCGTTGACCCTAAGGTGATGTTTGTTATTAAAAGCGTGAGTTTGATGGTTCCTTTTATTTTCTTTTGTCATTCTACAGTTCATATTTCCTCTGTCTTCAAATAAGTTTTCTAGTGTCCTAGGCACAAACTGCTGGAAGATGTATACTTGGTTTCCGTATATGTCGTCGTAGTAGTCGATTTATGCAATTTTGGAGACGATTCTCAGTTTGGGCCGTTCGAAATAACCCCATGATCAGGTAAGGCTGTGATGTCCGTCCTTTTTACCCGTCATAGGTGAGAGATTGAAGGATACTTGAGTAATGATGTTGGTGGTTTGGTTAGCTGAAGATTTTAACATTTTCAGCTTTCAAATTTAGCTCTATGTGAGAGAATGATGATTATAAGTCAGGGTGTGTGTAAGCTATTGCTGAGCTCTTATTGAAGCTGGTGAAGTATCATCTCTCTTGTCTTCGTCAGGCCTTAGTAGTATACTCTTTTTCTGCACATTGCATGACAATCCTTTTCTTACTCTGAAGATTAACAACTATCTTTACATGCAAAGTTTACTCGACATGTCGGTTTTACTTTGGTTATCTTAAGTGTTAGTTATTTAGCAGTTTTGAATAAGATACAATTATACAAATTCTTAATTGACCCTAACAAGAATTATTGCTTTGTGAGTCATTTCAGGAGATGACAAATGGAGAAGTGCTTTGTCCATCTTGTACGTGTGGTTTATGTGGCTTGAAAGATTATGCAAGCGATGATCAACTATTTTCTGATGTGTGTTATCAGTGCAGCCACCAATGTGTGTTATCTTTGACTGTCCTGTCTATATTGGTATTAGATCACTTTCTTTTATGTATTAATTCTTACCTTTTTATTAGATCATTTCGCTTGCCTAGATCAGGCAGGGATAACTGTATCAGAAGACATTAGGTTTTGCAGCAAAAACTGTTTTGAGGTATTTTCTTTCCGCCTGAAATTGATTTGCGCACTTAAATACTACTCGCTCCATTCAACTCCACACTACCACTATGCTTTTTCATGTTTGCCAAGGCGTGTTTTATGCGGTAAATATCGTTAGCTATGTATTTGCAAAAATTATAAAAGCTAGATATTTTTAATGTACTCCTAAAGACGAATGAAACAAGATTCCACATGAATATATTTTCACTTATGTATTGAGAGAAAATTGAAATTGAATGCTCGCTTGTGAATATTGTACAAAATAGAAAGTGGTAGGGTGGAGTTGAATGGAGGGAGTACAATTTTTGGTTGCACAACCACACAAATAGATAAAGTGAAATATAATTGTTTTAATGGTTATTTCATTATTTGTATGTCTTATGTATGAATGTATGGTGACTTGGTGAGTACTAGTAAATGCCAAATCATTACTACATTACTGGTTTTGTGGCTTATTGACTATTTACTCAGAATCTCAGACTAGATAGATACCTTACATTTGTAGTTATATACATTCATAACATGATGAGTATATATTGTTTTTTTCTCTACCCCTACTTTATTAGTAGCATTTTGTCTTATTTTGCTAGATATGTGCTCGACTCCATCAACTCCTACGAATTTCTAATCCTACTTCTGTGGAAGGCTTGACCTGGTCCATAACAAGATCAAGAAGAAATGATTGTAATGTGTACAATGAGCGGGTTCATCCTCTCATTCAGGTGTCTCAGGTTTTGAACGTTTTCCATGAATGCTTCCAACCCATAATAGAGCCCCATACTGGCAGAGATCTTGTTGCAGATATTGTTTATAATTCCGGGTGAGACTTCTTTGTTTCATTTTTCTTGATACTTTTCTAGGTTCTACATTTTCCAAGATTTCTAAAGGTGGCGAGCAGACTTGTCTTGCACTCGCTGTTTCTAAATTGTCTTCGTGGAGAGTGTGTTCTAAATGAAGACATCTTTTCAACCTCCTTGTTACTTTCTGTTTCCTCCTCTCTATATTAGGATTTCTTTTGGCTAACTTCTCTTGGCTGGTTTCTAAACTTTTCCATTATGTTTATTTTCATTGTTTGATTGAACTGATTTGGTATGATGTTCCATGCCTCATTAGCTTTACGATGTGAATTTTCGTTTTACATTGGATATTGCATATTAAGGTTCTTTTTAGTTTTTTTTTTTGGTGAAATGTGAAATATTTTACCATAATTAGAAGTTTTACATATTACATCATCACCAAGAGATAAACTCACATCTATTGAAACCAATACAAACAGCATATAAGAACTAAGGCCATGGTTTTCAAGGAAATCGTTGGTGTTTGGATGCCCACACCATTTCTTTTTAGTTTTTAGCAGTTTAATCTTTAAACATGGGGCAACACTATGCTGTTATACATTTCAATGGCTATATGTATATTTTGTTTTATGGCTGCTTGTTGGTACCTTCACTTACTTTTTTATTGTCTTCAAGAAGAGCAGGATGTCACAAGGTGACTTTTTGTTGTCACCTTTGAGATTTTTACTCTCTTTCTAACTTGAAAGAGAGACTTGCATAAAAGATGTCATCCCCCTTTTTATTCAGTTGACTAACATGTATGCATTGTATACTACTAATGCATTTTTTGCTTCTAGGCTCATGTTTTTTGGCTGACAATTTGACATGTTATTCACTACATGGTCAATAGGAAATACGGATTCCTGAATGGACATGTGGATGCAACTATATTAATTCACGTTACTAGATTTTATAATAGTTTAGTCTGATTGCCTAAAGATCTCATGCACTATTGCATTTTAGGTCAAGCTGTCAGCATCTATTTAGTTAAACGAGACAATTCATCGTCTTATGACTTCCTTTCTTGCTTATAGGTCCAAGTTCAGGAGGTTGGACTTTCATGGATTCTATGTAATGGCTTTGGTAAATGGTGACGAAGTTGTTTGTGCTGCTACCATCAGGTTATCCCTTTAGGTGCTTCTTGCCTTCCTTTAGGTTCTGAGTTTCAATAGATGTGTGACATTTCATTTTGGTGCTTTACATTGCATTCAGAATCCATGGTCAAAAGGTTGCCGAGATGCCGCTAATAGCTACGCCTTTCAAGTATCGCCGCCAGGGAATGTGCCGGCTGCTTCTACATGAGCTAGAAAAGGTAATTCCTTTGAGCACCGTCAGTTTTATTTCTGCCTTAGAGTGATTTGATAATTAGGCATTGAGTCTACATTAGACATAGGCCCCATAGTAGTTTGCTAGGTAGCACGGACACTCCAGTCGTCCCGTGTCGGAACCGACACTCGTCAGACACATGCCTAAATATGTTATAGTTTAGATGAGGAATGAGATGTCGAAAGAGTTTGATTAGAAGATGGGTTTGGGTGGGAAATGAGAATTAGTTATAGTCAAGGTCAAATTTTACCTTCACTTATTTAAATTTAATACCGAATGCATTACAAAAATAAAATCATACGTTATTTATAACTATAAAATATACTCTCTCCAATTTCTTATCGTAGTTGCTCATTCATGGACATCTTTTACTCTTTCGTGGACTTTTTTCCATTAGTTTTCCATTGCATACCCTTTTAGAAAATAAGAAAGAGAATCCTCTATTCTCTTTTATTTTTCTATTCATGTAACAAATTAATCAAAATCATACCAAATTCATCAATTATTCACTTAATTCATACATTAAACAAGTAATGATTGTAATTTCGTCAACAATACATCAAATAGCTGTACCAAAATGAACTAATTACAAATCCAAATATCCAATTACCCTAAATTTTCAATTAGGGTTTCACGCAAGATGTGGTGGTCGGGATGGCTAGGGTAGGTGCGGCAGGTGGGGTTGGGGGGGGGGGGGGGGGTAAGGGAGGGGTCGAAGTTCTGATGTAGCAGATCCGGCGTGTGACGGCCATCTGGAGTGGTAGGCGAGGGGGAGTGGTGGTTGTGGCGTGTGGGGAGGCAATGATGGGACAGCATCGCGTGTATGACGGTGGTTGTGTGGGTGTTCTGAGGACAGCCGGTCCAGTTGGAGTAGGACGTTGCTAGTGGCAGGTGGTGGCCAAGTAAGAGAACGGAAGTGCGGGGTGGGGAGGCTGGTGGTGCACGGGAAGGACTTGCAGAGGAAGGTCTGGTGGTGCAGTGGGCGGGTCTGGCCAGAAAGTGACTGGACGTGCAGACTCCGATCTTTACGGTAGAGGGTTGGTGGTTGTACGGTGGTGGTGGTGGTGGTGGTGGCTGTATTGGTGATAGTTGGAGGGAGTAATTTGAGAGGATTTGATGAAGTGAAAGAAAATGGTATATTTGGGAGTTGAAATAAAAGGGGTAAAAATGTAAAATGGTCATTTCCGTCCATGAAAGAGTAAAACCTGTCCATGAATGAGCACCACCCTTTCTTATTATCTTCTCACTTTCCTTTTTCAAACTAGTTTGATTATCTTCCCTTTTTTCTTTTTTGGTAAGTTTTATTTATTCTTTATTATTTTCTCTCTCCTAAAAAATCAACACTTTCGGCACTTTATTCATTTTTTATTCATTACTCATTTTTTTTATTTTCTCTCTCCTATAAACTTTACAACCTACACTACTTTATTCATTCTTTATTGTTTTTCTTAATTTTTGTGCTCAAAACAAAAGGGAAGATATTAGGATATTGGAGGGAGTATATTTTGTTAAATTTAAATAACGTGTTCCGTGTCCTAAATTTTATGGGATGCCGTATCACGTGTCCATGTCGTGTCCGTTTTGGTGCTACCTACTACCTAGATAGTTCGTTACTTTGTCGGAGATGCTTGCTTGAGTTATTTTATCAGTTAGGGTTACAGAAGTCCCTCAAACCCTCTTATAAATTGCAAATTTTGTCACCCAATTAACATTTCTATTACCGTGGTTTTCCTCTGTTAAATGGCAAACATCCATTTTCTTCCTTTTCAGATGCTTGTTGCGCTGGGCGTTGAAAGACTGGTCCTACCAGGTATAGCCACGCTAAGTGAGACCTGGGTTTCGACGTTTGGTTTCATGGAAATGCCAGATTATGTTCGGAGAGAATTACTAGGATATCCATTTGTTCTTTTCCAAGGAACTACATTGTTTCAGAAAATTCTCAGAAAATCATTTGAAGGTAATAGCCTGGGCCTTGATGTGTTCTAGTTATTGCGTTCAGTCATTCATTATTGACTTCTTACCCCTAGTTTCGGATAAGGCTGGCCCGTGTACTCCTGAAAGTATAAATGCCAATGATTGCGCAACAAATTCTTCCAACAAATGCGGCGAGCAGCAACTTGATACGTCAAGAAGAATTAGTAGATCTATCACACAGGCTATCTTTAGAAAGAACTGCTTAGATAGGGAGTTGCCAAATTCCAAGTCTGTGATCGACTGCAAAGGTTTGTTTGCTTTTCTTTCTGTCTATTGATAAAAATGTCACTTATACATGAGAAGAGTTATGTTACTCGGCTACTTGTTCACATGTGTTTGCTATGTAGATTCTCCTCAAGAATCTATGAAGCTGGACAGGGTTCAACAGGAATGCTCACAGCCATCACAGGTAATTGAAACTGAGTTTTATGGTTCTTTGGTTTCTGCTTGTTATTTACTCAATTTGTTTTGAAACGTGTGTGGGTGATTAGACCAAGACCAGAATTACCTTAAGATAATTCCGGACTATTCCTTCATGAATAATTTCTTCAAAGCGTCAAAAATTCAGCTTTTTCCTTTTTTTCACTTTCTTCACACTTTATGCTTTGTTCTGTGTGTCATCTACCTGGTCTATAAATGATTTACCGCAATCTTGGTGCTTTAGCAGTGATTCCGAGATAGCACATTGTAGAAATTTTCAATACAGAACGCTTTCTGTTTAATACATTGGTGACGATTTTCCCTTGAATAATACTCTCCCTGTCTAAATAGGAAGTTTAATATTCCTTTGGGCTATCTCAGTCAGTAATTACATGTTTTTGAGCCAACTTTGGAAATGCAAATTACGACATTACTATTACACACCATCAATTTACAAGCGGTGGGTGAGAGGGGAGGGAGGATATGCTTTTTTGCTTAAGGCCGGCAAATGAGTCAATATTGTCCCGTATGGTTCGTCATTTTGGGTATTTTGGCACTCAGACCGGGATGGGTTGTTGTTTCGGGTCATTTCGTATTCGGATATGTTATAAAGTAAAAACTTATAATCGATCATTTAGAGGTAAGGGACAGCAAAATCTGGGTTGGCTCGGTTTGGGTCATATTCTGGTTTGCTTGTTCAGATACAGGTCGGAGCGGGTTAATCTTACAAGGTCTAGTTATGGTGTCTGAACGGAAAGAGTATCTTTTGTTAGATGAAGTCATATAGTTTGTATCTTATGGCTATTGGATATCTTCTGAAATTCGTTATGCGGATCTAGTAATAGAGAACTTTTCCTGGACAAATTTTGCCAATCATATCCATGAAGCAGGTCTTCAGAACTTTTCCTGTCCTCGTACATAATTCCTTTTGGCTGCAGGAAAATTGCTTGAAGAATGAACGCAGAAGTTTCAGAATATTTTATAAGAGAAAGAGGAAACCTGAAGCGTTGAAAAAGAAGACAGTGACCGTTGGATCGAACAAGATCCATCCAACGCTTAAGTACGTATATAAGCGAAGGAGGATTCTAGCCAGCCGAGAGACACTTTAGATTAGTCATAGTTGTCCTAATTGGTGGAAAAGTGTACATTTAAAGGGCGTCTGTCTCTGGAGCACGCGTTCCCTCTTCCCTTCAAGCTTTTTCCAAAGAAGGCAAGGAGAGAGAGATAATAAGAGCACTTTATCTACGATCACTTGATCATAGCTAGAATTTATTGCCAACCTACGGATGGTCAATTGGTCATCCTAAATCCTAACTTATTAACCCGACCTGTAAATAACCTTGTAAATCCATTTACTCATTTATAGATGGAACATACTTTTCATTTGTAGCGCAGAATAATCACTAAATTGTGTGGTTCTCCTATTGTGTAGTACTTCTGCAGGCGGCTAGCAATTCCCAGGCAAGCGAATGCGACTGCAAGTCGCCTTCGATGGCTCTTTATTTCGAGTGAGTGTAATAGGGATATTAATCACATGGGCAATGTATTGGATATTATTTTCTGTTGATAGGTCCATTTCTCAGAAGAAATACAAAAAAATGATGATTTGTCGGGATAAAGTAAATCCCTACCTGCTTTGCTTTCTAAATAAATGATCTAGGACACTCCACTTGTTCTCATATAGGGACCGATATGTGAGGTTCGATCGTGATTCTTTTTTTTTTGACAATCGGGTTAAAGGGTTCTACAATTGAATAGAACACTTAGCTAACCTATGAGCGACTTTATTACAAATTCTAGGAACATAAGCAAAAGAAACACAATGAAAGTTTGTCGCTAATTCAGTGATGTCTTCAACCGTATTCCTAGTCTAATGTTTGAGCAAGAACCAGTAGATAATCAGAGAAAATGGATAATCATGAAAAGATGCTTGTGTTGGAATTGATAAATCATACTCAACCTTAACTTACCAACACAAATTCTTATTTGTGATGACCTCTCACAAGAAATAAGTGGGAGGGGGGAAGGCTGTGAGAGATCACAAGGATTTGACCGACACAAACAAGACATTTTGTACTATTTATATGAGCATGTTTGATTGTTTAAAACTTCTAGCCATCACTTATCACCCGTTAAAACATAAATTCCTCTTTAAAATGGGGATATCTATTTTTTTTTTGTTTAAACAGGAATACTACCCATTTAAACAGATGAGGACAATAGCAAATATGTAGGGAATGTCAAATGTTTGTCCTCTTTATCTAAACAGGATTGTACTTGACCTGATTTAATTATAAAATAGAAATTTCGATTGTAAGGAGGATAACTGCAAAGTTAAAAGATTTTCTCAATTAATGGATAGTTTAGTGAAATTACAATTAAGATGCTTTTTTAACGTGCTATCTCTGTTACCTTACAACAAAGTTTCTAGCATTAGAAATGATATGATCCATTGTAAACAAAATGCGAACTTTGATACTTCCTTGCATTCTTTGAAAAAGCATCATTTGACGAATATATGTGAGTCGTATTTGATTCAAATGGTACTTTTCCAAAGAATGAGAGGGAGACAGAGAGTACTTATCAGACCGAGTATATACATGTAAGGTATGAACCGTAATAATAGAGCTACTGTGGTAGGGAGTCCTAAAACTATTTTACAACGACAAAAACAAAAACAAAAAAAAAAAGAGAAAAAAAAACTATTTTACAATGACGATAGAAACCCCCCAAGGGGAAGGTAATATATATTACAGAGTAGTAATTTACAAAGTAGAGCTAAGTAGTCCCTCTCGTCTTAGTACAAACGACCCACTTTATACAAACGACTGTATAGTGCGATCAGTGAAAAAATGACTATTTTATGTTAAGAAGTAACTAATTTTTATTACTCTGTATTACAATACGACATTTAAAAAATAGTCATTTTTACTAGTTGATAATACCGTCGACACAAATTTTAAAAAAAGTTGGGTAGATTAAAGGAGTAGGAGAGAGCACAAATTTACCTAACGCCACAGAGAAGCTCAGTGACGGACCCAGAACTAAATAGACTTTAAAGTATCTTTAAACTCTTTAATGATATTGTTAAGCACCCCTCCACGTTTCGGTGGCAGATTGTTGAAGGAAGACGAAGTAGTTGGCACCGGAGTCGGCTTTGATCCTGAATTTGATGATTTCCCCGAATCCATTTACACTCTTTGATGTAAAAATGTGGTGTTGTGGCTTAATTATTAGTGTGCTAAGCTTAAGCAAATGATGGTTTTAAAGGGGTATTTATAAGGGAATAATTTTGGCCTTTAATTTTCAGTGGCTCAGTTGGTTTTCATTAAGACGGTTATAGTCGTCTTTAACTATAAAACAAGTTAAATACTGAGTATTTTAAATTGATGGATAAGATAAAAATTTGCGATTTTTTAGACATTTTAATTTTTATCTCAGTTCTATTTATTTGACTTATTTTATTATTTAAGCGGATTTTGAGTTGGTTGGAGTGTGACTGTGTAAGTGAGACAATATGGCTTGCGTTATTTATGAGTCGTCACCTCTCATCATCAAATGTCTTCTTTGTTAAGTTTTAGGAATCTTATGATGTGAAAGTTGGGAGTGAAATAATACTAATTATTATTACAGCTAGTCTTGCTATAGACGGATATATCCGTCTTTAGCTATAGACGGATATATCCGTCTATAGCTAAAGACGGGTCAAATAGCTTGAAAGTGGTGACATTTTAGGGCCCCACCACCCCACTTGTTGCTTGTCCTATTAGAAATGTGGTATTGTATTTGGCCCGTCTTTAGTTATAGACGGATATGTACCGTCTATAATGAGATTTTGTGTTATTATTATGAAACGTGAGTGTAATATATCGATGAATTAGGGAAGTATTAACCATTTTGTAAACTACTGTTATAATTACCCGCTTTATGACATGGTGGAGTTGGAATTTGAGGTTAGCGGAGGCGTAAAATTTCAGCGGGGATAAACAAATAATTCTATAAGACAAAATTGAAAAAAATGAAAATTTTGAGGAGGGCCGTCCCTGACAATTTGGGGGAGAGGTAAAAAAAAAAGGCAGTCAGTGCAAGTTGAACTCGTATCTCCGCATTCAAAGTACTACCCAATCACCACTGAGACACTAGTCACTTCTTGAAACAAATACTCGCTATTATGTATATATAATAAGATAGCAGACTAGATTGGGTCCCCTAAAGTTGGAGGCCCTGTTCGACCGCGCGGGTTGTACACCCATCCAGCCGGCCCTGATTTTGAGTAAAATTAGAGAGATTTTTATTTTCTAGCGGGGACGAGCGCTCCTAAAGCCGCCATTGGCTCTATCTATCGTTAATGGATTTTAAGATGAAACATATTTCAACTTATAAAGTGGATTGTTTCTTTCTTCTCGGTGAATGAGAATGAGACTCATACATATGTTTAACAAGTATAATTTTAGATCTTTTACAGAATTTATTCACAACACTAATGTGATTGTTCTTGTTCATTGTTAATTACTACGAGTAGAATATAAATATATGATTCGTTTGTAATTTTTTCTTGACGGCTATGGACTGCTATTTTCTTGGCAATTATGGTTAAATTAATAGAAAATAAGGAGATCATGGAAGGAGAAGGATTATGCAAAGGAGGACTCATCGACTGGGTGTGTGATACTAGTACACAAGTCTTGAAAAGAATTCATTGTTTTTCTTTTCATTTTGGTCCATTTTTGTTACTTGTGAATTTTTTGGGACTCTACTCGTTGTAGGTCCTTGTAATTTCATCATGTTCTGTTAATTAAAAAAAAATGATTTGTTTGTTGTGTTTATGTACAACAAACATAACACCATATGGTCCTGAATCGTGATAAGATAGACCTCGTTTATTTATTTTTTCCAAGGTAATTTTGAAATTGCGAGTTTTGCTATTTTTGTTGTCAATTATTTAGATTGATTATATCTTATCTATTCCATAATTTCTTGCTAATATCTAAGGTGCCTAGTCGGCTAGCATTATAGTATTATACAATGTATCAACATTGGAAGTGAAGAATAATAAAGAACAAGTTTTAAACCATGCAAAAAATGCATGGGTCGTAATAATAAAGCTATTATTGCATACAGGAGCATATATAGAATCGTATAAATGAGCGTGATTAAAAATGTTCAATATTGTGACAAATATGATAGTTGATTTACTAATAATTAAAACATATATTTCAAAATATAATACACATTAAATTGTTATGTCGTAATGTCATGAAATTTTAGTAGATTTATATATTAAACGAAATAATAAACATATATGGATTAGATAAATCTCATAATATCAATTTTTCATGAACGGGCCGATCTGACAGAGATTTCATGATCTGAAAAAATAATAGAACACTCACCCCGTAATATAATACAATTAAAAACCATACTCATTTTACCCCATATGAATTATCCCACAGCAAACTCTATCTCTATCCCTCTCCATATTATTATTAGATGTACACTTTTACCGCTCTCGTAATTTATAAACGATTTTATCGTCATAAATAAATAATGTTTTATTTACAAAAATAAAAATACAGAAATGAATAAAATGGATAAAAATTGAATTTTTAGTTGTTGAAAATGAAAATGTGTCAATGTAGACTTCACTTTTAAAGTCGCTAACTCGGTCAATGATTTATTAGATCTAGAAATCTTATTATGGGCCAAAAAACTTAAATAAAAATAGCAACCCAAAACAAAATTAATCAACAATAGGTCTCACTTGTGATGAATATTAACTGTCACAACCTTCTGACGGGTCAAGTATCACCCACATGGATAGATAAGACAAAAAGTAGAATGTATAGGGAATCACAAATGACTTGTCTTTATCCTCTTATGTGAGTTTTATTTGACCCCTCACAAACTTGTGACGGATATGGACCGTCACAAATGAGAATTTGTGATTAAACAATACAACCTCATTATCTACTCCGTATTTCCCAGCCACCCCCAACCCCCAAAACAAACCATAAGTACATACAGAGTATTTATTAATGCATACCATCTACCTTATCCGCATCCCACTCTCATTCATTCCCCTCTCTTAAAAAAACTCCAAATTAAACACCCGTATTTAGTGCCACTTATACCTTTAGTCCCTTACTCATCTTCCACAAATATGAGTTTCATCATCTACGACCTTCATCCAATCGTCCTCCCATTTTTTTTATTAAACCCAATTCATTGTATATTTAAGAGGCTTTCGGTAAATATTGAAGATATTGGGTTAAATATTGTAAAAAGATTCATGTAAGTAATAATTTTAAATGTTTTTAAAATTAATTTCCAAAGCAACAATTCATTTGCATGTCATTTAAAATTGTTAGATCTGCAGATAATTATGATTGTGATATTGTTATTTTCTTATTTCATAACATGTTATCAGCACGAAAAACTACCTAACTGAGCTTTATGACAACCGTTATACTCCCTCCATTCAACTCCACATTACAAGTTTGATTTTTCCCGTTTGCCAACGCGTGTTTTACGTGGTAAATATCTTTAGCTATGTATTTGCAAAAATTATAACAGTTAGATATTCTTAATGTACTCCTAAAGACGAATCAAATAAGATCCTACATGAATATATTTTCACTTATTTATCGAGTAGAAAATCGACATTGAATGTTCACTTGTGAATAGTGTACAAAAGAGAAACTTGTAATGTGGAGTTGAATGGAGGGAGTACAATTTAGGCTTTATATTTGTTGTTTAAGAGCTAAACAACAAATAATAAAGATAAGTAGATAATTATGTCATCATGAGAATAACTTGCAAGAAACTCGAATGCATACCTACATATAACGATAAGTTTATTTTGGTGTTTCAATGGTTTTTGTAAATAATGGAGTGTGTGAGTGTGACTAGACATATATGTCCTACACTCCTACCTGTTATTAGCAAAATAAAGAGAGTATTTGATTTATTTCCCTTTCTCTTATGAGTCTTATCTGAATCAAATGCCCTCTAACGTTATTACCATATATAATAATATATCAATGACATTTGTGTGCACGCACGACATGTTTTGAGAGGGTAAAAGGTTTAAATGTTGTTACATACACTTAACTTTGGACTAGTGTTGGGGCCAAGCAATTAAGAAAGATTTCACACTTGATTATGACTTAAAGTGGTTGATAGCAACCTTAATTTGTACAAGTTGCCACTACATGAGTCTGACTCCTTTCTTGGTCGGCTTCAAACTCCCTTTAAATCAACTAATTGTCTCCCCAAAGCGTCTTGCTTGTGACGGGCTAATCCCGTCACAAGCTGAAGACCTCTCACAAAAAGAGAGAGGGACAAGGTGGGGCACCCCCCGTGTACTTCCCCATATCGCCGTCTTCAATGAGATTTTGTGAATCACTCGAACCTCCATATATCGCACAATGCTGTTGTATAAAATCAAAATTGTACAGAATAAAACTTGCAATATAGCAGTCGAAATGGTATGATAAAATAACTTACTTCGACCGAGGAAAAAGTTCTTACTGTAAGTTGTTTTTCGATTGCGAAGTAAATAACCCTAAATAATACTGTAATAGAGCTACTGAGGTACTAAAAATTTACATAAACATGATGGTTAAAACTAAAAACCCTCCAAGAAAGGTAATAGTATATTACAGTTTACAGAGTACGGAGTAGTAATTTGCAAAATTACAAGTTTACAACTGATGTAGTACGACGCAGTTTTACCTTGAAGCTGTACAAACATAAATTGACCGTGGTACGACATTTTTCATAACAAGTCTTAGAAGTTTTGGGCCGAGATCAAATCCGGCTCCAAAAACATTAGCTCGATAAGTATACGGTTAAGGAAGATAATACGATTAGAAGCACAATATCTATTTCAAATCTTGTCATTATAATACCGCCTAGCTCATGTTACTTCATATGCTAATTTATTTACTACTCTTAACATATACACCCTCTCGTCCACTACAATTTACCCACTTTAAAATACGTGACATAAATTTTAAAAGTCGGGTAAATTGGATTGGACGGTAGAGAGTACAAATTTACCTGGCACCGTACCCCAACATTAGTCATTGGGATTAGGCTTAAAAATATCAATAACATCTTTGATGATAGTGTTCAACACCCGTCCACGTTTCGGTACATTGAAGGAAGAAGCAGTGGTTGGCATCGGAGTCGGACTCGGATTTGATCCTGAATTTGAAGATTTCCCCGAATCCATTTTTTTTGCAAATTCAATCCCCTCAAATATTTGTATGTGTTTAATGTAAAATATGGTTTTGGCTTTATTAGTGCTAAGCTTAAGCAAATGATGGTTTAATGGGGGTATTTATAAGGGAATAATTTTGGCCTTTCATTTCTAGTGGGTCAGTTGGCCTTGTTAAGACGGTTATATCCGTTTTAATTATAAAACAATTTAAATACTACCATACATTGATGGATGAGACAAAAATTTGTGATTTTCAGTTTTATTTTATTACTAGTTTTAAGCCCGTGCAATAATTGCACGGCATTAAATATGTAATCGTTTTATGGGGTGAGTGTGTAACTTTAATTTATACAAAAACTAGTTTGGATTCCCGTGCGTTGCAACAGGATAATTAACTTAGTAAACAAAAATTGGTTATAAGGTCTTAATATTTATATCTTATGTCTTATCATTTATATAGATAGATCAAAAGTCAAAACATCTTATTTAAGAGACGCGAAAGATGTTAGGTTGATAACTAAGTTCCAAGGATGCCTCATATTTATAATCATAAGACCACTACATCTTATGTTAATCTTTCAATGTGGGACAATTCTATTATTTTTATATAATCCTACATTATTTTTCAATGTGGGACATATAACATACTAAGAAATACACAATTTTATATATATACAAATTATATGAAATTTATATGCTAATGATATCATTTTTACCACGAATCAAATTATGTTATTTTCATAATTTTCTTAACGATATTTTTTTGCCAAATGTAAAATTTTTTATATAAAAATTAGAAACATCACTTGAATATAATATAGGAAATATATATTATAATAATTAAAAGATTCTCTACTTTATTTTTTACATCAAAAAATATTATTTATGATACATTCCTAAATTAATTTTTAAGATCACCTCACCTTATGATAATCTGATGTGGAACAATTCAAATATTTATATGTAGTATATTTACCACACCTGCATTATTTTTCAATGTGGGACAAATAACACACAAAAAAGTATACCATTTTTTTTGCACCTATTTTGATATCCAACCCGATTTAATAGTGAGAAAATACTATACTATTTATTTATATTCGTACGTTCTTTTCCATTTTTTTTGTCACAATTAAAATATGTACAAATGACATGATTTAATTTTTTTTTCTAACGCGACTTTTAAGATTAATTGAGGGAGCAATAAAATGTATACACAAATGCAAAATATTTTCTTTTTCTGGTGCGATTTTTATTAATGGTTAAAAATTATGATGTGTTATAGTTACTCAAATGTAATGAGGCATAATATTACCTATATTTGAAAGTTAAAAAGATTTAATTATACTATTTATCAAAGTAAAAAAGCTCATTATTGATTTGTTTGTGGATTCAAGATCTTTTTATGCAGCACTTGATTGTATTATAATTCTTAAATTTTCTATTTTAGTGCAGAGATTATCATTATATGACACATTAATAACCAATTTATGTATATTTAGCATCCATTTTATTTTTTTTATTATGATTTTATCTTAAATAAAGTTATTATATTATCGATTGTCTTAAAATAAACATTATAATATCACAAATATAGTAATATATAATCGCTTTTATAAATATTTACGTGATTAATATTTGTATGGTATTGTTGTAACTAAGGTTTGTCATTAATACAAACTCCTATAAGAACTCTCTAAGATAATTTTTAAGCGATTCAAAAGATTTTGGGTTGATACCCCTAAGTTTCAAATATGATTCATATTTATAATCATGTGATACCTCACCTCATTATAATCTTCTAATGTGGGACAATTCAACTATTTATATGTAGTATATTTACCACATCTACATTATTTTTCAATGTGGGACAAACAAATATGTGCAAATAATATGATACTATATTCTAATGCTAGCATTTATTTACCACGAATCTAATTATATATAATTTTTCCAAAAAAAAAAAATTTATGTTACTTTTTTGCTAAATGAGATGTATAAGTTTTTATACAAAAATTATAAACATCACTTTGACATAATATAAAACATATATATCATATCGTGGAGTCAATGATATAAACTCTTAAGAGCTCTCCAAAACAATGCTTAAGAGACTCAGAAGGTTTTGGGTTGGTATTTAGGTTCTAAGGATGCGTTCGATTTATAATCATATGATCACCCACCTTATGCTAAACTTTCGATGTGGGACAATTATTCTATTATTTATACGTAATATATTCACCACACCAACATATTTTTCAATGTGGGACAAATAACATACTTAGAAATACACCATCTGTTTCGCACATAATTCAACATCTAACCCGGGTTAATAATAATGAACAAATACTATACTCCCTCAATTCAAGACCAAATACAACATTCCTTTTGTACACTATTCATGAATGAATAGAATCTTTACGATTTTTTGCAATATGTAAGACAAAATATGGTCATGTGGGATATTATTTGATTCACCTATAAAGTACAATGAGAATATCAAATTTTTAAATTTTTTATAATGTAAACTTAAAGATATTTACGTTGTAATTTGTGTCTTGCCAAGTGTGTAAATGAAAATGTTGTATTTGGTCTTGAATGGAAGGAGTAGTATTTATTAATATTCGTACATTTTTTTTATAATACTTTTTATAGAAAAAATATGTATATATCATATTGTGAAGATAATGATATAAACTCTTAAGAGCTCTCCAAAAAAATACTTAAGAGACCTTTAGGAGACTCAAAAGGTTTTTGGTTGGTATATAGGTTCCATTGATGACTCCTATTTATAATCATAGGATCACCCACCTTATGTTAATCTTTCGATGTGGGATAATTTTATAATTTATACTTATTATAATCACCACACTAACATTATTTTTCGATGTGGGACATACAACGTATTAAAAGAAGTACACCATCTTTAATACTCGTATGTGCAAATCATATGAAATCTATACTCTAATGAAAGCATTTTTTACCACGAATCTAATTACATTATATTCATAATTTTTATAACATCATTTTTTTGCCAAATGAAATGTCAAAGTTTTTAT
This sequence comes from Silene latifolia, assembly GCF_048544455.1. NCBI lineage: Eukaryota > Viridiplantae > Streptophyta > Magnoliopsida > Caryophyllales > Caryophyllaceae > Silene > Silene latifolia. The sequence goes on from NC_133528.1 coordinate 21,306,114, forward strand.
ATAAAAATTAGAAACTTCTCATGAATAAAAAATAGGAAATATAGATATTATAATAATTAAAAGATTCTCCACTTTATTTTTTATGTGGAAAATATTATTTATGAAACTTTCCTAAATTAATTTTTGATGATGTGGACGCTCTAGAATCGCTCGAAAAAACTCTCTTTTATATATATATATATATATATAGATATATTCATCCAAAAATTATAAAACTACAAGGGGTCAAATAAAAAGCTACGCGTCTTCCTAGGGCTCTATGGAAGCTGAGTCCTAGGTCATCTATGATTTCTCCTTCTTGATCAAGGATCCTATCTACATCGTGTGTGTAGTTTGGTATCTTAGGTTTTTCTTTCTTTGGTACGTTTACTTTGCTGTTTTTACGCTAAAATTCGGTTTAGGAAAGTTTAGGGTTTTTGTTTGTGGTATACTTGTGTGTTATTTAGGGCTGCTCTTAGTCTGTTTATTTTCTTCTGAGTTTTTGACGAGAGCAATTCTGATGGAGTATGGAAGGTCTAGTAAGGGTAAAGGGGTGATGGGAGAGAGTTCGAACAGAGAGAGAGAGGCGTTTGCTTGGGAGGTTGATGAGGATGACGGTCACAATGGGCAGGCGGAAAAAGTTCTTGTTGGGAAAATTTGGGCTACGAAGACGATAAATAGCAAAGCAGCCATTGATACCATGCTTCGACTGTGGAATCCAACGGGGAAGGTGATTGGTAATGTACTCGATGCCAGGGAGAGGACTTTCATATTTCGCTTTGAGGATGATCGAGATAAGGCTAGGGTTATTGAGGGCCAGCCATGGCACTTCGACAAGTTTGTATGGTGTTTTAATGAACCTAGTGGTGAGGGTAAGCTGTCTGATACGCCTCTTGATCGATTACCAATTTGGGCTCGTATTTACGATCTCCCGATTAAAGGACGGACTAATGAAGTTAATTTGAGACGGCTAGGGGAGCAGTTGGGGACATATGTTGTGCGTGACAATTTTCCTTACCCGGAGTTAGAAAGGGCGGTTCGTATTCAAATACTTCATAATATACGTAAGCCACTGCAACCCTCGGTGGAGATTAGGCTGTCTGATGGGAAGATTAATACTTTCGAGGTCAAGTATGAGAGGCTGCCCTTGTACTGCTACGGGTGTGGCGTGTTGGGTCATGGTTTAAAAGACTGTGATGCTGGTCCGTATGACGAAGATTGCCTGCGTTATGGGGAGAAGCTGCGTGCCTCGCCGTGGAAGGGTGGTAGGCCGGGTGTTGCTGAGGGGCGTAAGACTAATAGAGATTTAAGACCGGAGTTTGAAGAGGAGTTTCGTCGGAGTGAAGAGGAGATGGTGGAGAAACTGAAACGTATTGCACTTTCTGGTAAGGTTAAGTTTCAGAAATCGGCTGGTTGTTTGGAGTTGCAGAGTGTGATGGAAGGGCGTACTCAGGGAGGTTTAGAGGAGGGTGTCTTAGGGGGTATGGGATCTCTGAAGTGGGATGGCGGCAGAGGGGAAGGAGGATCGGCTGTTGTTGACAAGAGTGTTGCGTGTAGGGGTAGCTTGACGGAGGAGCCCTTGAAGGTTTGTTCGCTGGCGTGGGGCAGCCGAGTGAGTCTTTGTCTGAAGTGGTCGGTGTGGAGTCTAGTATAGTGGGAACGGTTGTGGTGAAGCCTAGTGTGAAGAAGTGGCAACGTTGTGTGAGAGGGGAGCATGGGGAAGGTTTGGTTTCGTCTGAGTTAACTGATAATGTGGTAATAAATGATAATCAAAAGCGGACGAGAGCTGCTGATGTTGAGGATACTGGTTGTGTTTCGAAGAAAATCGCTTGTCACAGGGATGTGTATATATCTGAGGCGGAGGTTGACCTGAGTCAACCCCGCCGGGCCCAATGAATCTCTTGAGTCTCAACCTGCAGGGGTGGGCAATCCCGTTGCGGTTGGAGGGCTCCGGAATCTTGTCCGGAGGGAGGCCCCGGCTTTGGTCTTTTTGTGTGAGACAAAGCTGAGTAGTGAGGAGATGAGGTTGGTTATGTTACGGTTTGATGACTATTTTGGTATGGCAGTGGATAGCGTCGGGCGGTCTGGAGGTCTTGCTTTTATGTGGAGAAAGGATATTCATGTGGTATTTCGAGCTGCTTCTGTTCACTTTATGGATTTCGATGTACGGTTAGATGAGTTGGATTGGAGGTGTACGGGGTTTTATGGGTGGCCGGCAGTGCAGGACCGTCATTTATCTTGGGAGCTTCTCCGGTCCCTTGCAGCGGAATCACATATTCCGTGGCTGTGTATGGGGGATTTTAATGAGGTACTATTTGCTAATGAGATGAAGGGGGGGAGTAGGGCACAGCGGCAAATGAATAACTTTCGAGATGCGGTGGATGATTGTGAGCTGAGTGATTTGGGGTTTGAAGGGTACGGTTTTACTTTTGATAATGGCCAGGCTGGAGTGGATAATAGGCAGTGTCGGTTGGACCGAGCTTTTAGTAATGAGGACTGGCGAGAGTTGTATCCGTATGCGAAGGTGGTCAATATGTGTCGTGAGTGGTCAGATCATTCACCCATTAAGGTTGTGCTGGATGGCCGTGAGGGGTTTGATTGAACCCGAATGCGTAGGTTCCGTTTTGAGCAGATATGGGTGGGAGAGGATGGGTGTGAAGATACTATAAAGAGAATATGGGAGGAAGAGGACTGGAATGTGGTGGATACAATAGCTAGGTGTGCGAGAGAATTGCAGAAATGGAAGGGGGTGAGTATAGGGAAGATAATGCGAGATTTGAGTAGAAAAAGAAAGCGGTTGGAGTGGCTGAATATGAATGAGCGAACTGTGGAGAATGTGCGGGAGCGGAAGGCTGTTGTTAACGACATTAATATGTTACTTCATCAGGAAGAAATTTTTTGGAGGCAGAGATCGAGGGCATTATGGTTGAAGGAGGGGGACAAGAATACCAAATATTTTCATCGAAAGGCGGGCCATAGGAAGAAGAAGAATCGGATTGGGAGGATTGTAGTTGGCGGTGAGAGGGTGGTTACCGGAGATGCGGGTATTAAAGGCGCGGCTGTCGACTTTTTTAGCGAGTTATTTACATCTTCGCAGCCGGGTGATTTCGAGGAGCTGCTTGGTGGTGTGAAGGATAGGGTGACGGTGGCGATGAATGAAAGTTTTAAGGAGGAATACAGAGAGGTGGAATTGTTCGAAGCATTACAACAAATGCACCCTCTGAAAGCACCAGGTCCTGACGATATGAATGCTCTATTTTATCAAACTTATTGGCATATTGTGGGACCATCCGTCACAAGGTTAGTACTTCGTATTTTGAATGGTGGTGAGAGCCCTGCTATTATTAATAGCACGCACATTGTTTTGATCCCTAAGAAGAAGGCACCGGATAAGTTTGCTGACTATCGCCCGATAAGTTTATGCAATGTTTTGTATAAATTGGTAGCTAAGGTGCTTGCTAACAGATCGAAAAGCTGTTTTTGGGAGATTTGGTCTCGGAAAATCAAAGCGCTTTTACTCCTGGTAGATTGATTTCAGATAATATTTTAATTGCTTTCGAAATGTTTCATTATATGAAGAATGCTCGAGGTGGGGGAGGGCATATGGCGCTAAAACTAGATATGGCGAAAGCGTATGATAGGGTTGAATGGGTTTTTTTGGAGAGGGTGCTGCTATCCATGGGGTTCGATGGGGGTTGGGTGCGTAATGTGATGAGGTGTGTTCGAACTGTGTCGTATGAAGTGCTTATCAATGGGTCTCCGTCTGAAGCTTTTGTACCGAGTAGGGGTTTGCGTCAAGGTGATCCGTTATCTCCCTATTTATTTATTCTTTGTGCAGAGGTATTGTCGAGTATGATTAGGCGTAAAGTGGAGGAGGGTGTGCTACATGGTATCCGGATAGCGCCGTTATCACCGGTTGTTTCTCACCTCTTTTTTTGCTGACGATAGCATAATTTTTGTTAAAGCTAGTGAAGTTCAGGCTCGTGTTATCATGGAGGTATTGGGTAAGTATGAGAGAGCTTCTGGTCAAATGGTGAGCAGAGAAAAAACGACAGTGTCTTTTAGTAAGGGTACAGCTGCTTGGCGACGGGATAAGGTATCCTCAATTTTAGGTGTACAGGTTGTGCAGCAGCAAGGGAAATATTTAGGATTACCGACGGTTATAGGACATTCCAAGCAGGTTCTCAACAAGATTGTTAGGGACAAATTGAATAATAAGATGCAGGGTTGGCGTGGTAAATTATTTAGCAGAGCTGGTAGGGAGACTTTGATAAAGGCAGTTGCCCAATCTATTCCTACATACGCGATGAGTGTTTTTAAGTTACCAGTGAACTTCTGTGACGAACTTCGTTCTATTGTCTCGAGGTTTTGGTGGGGTTCTGAAAATGGGAGGCGGAAAATATCATGGGTGGCTTGGGATGCTATGTGTCGTTCGAAGGCTAGGGGGGGTATGGGTTTTAGGGACTTTGGTAATTTTAATTTGGCACTATTAGCGAAACAAGCTTGGCGATTGTTGTGCAACGAGGGGAGCTTGATGGTCCGTGTTCTCAAGGGTAAATATTTCCCGAACTGCTCTTTTATGGAAGCTGCTGTAGGTAATAATTCGAGTTATACCTGGAGGAGTATTTGCGATGCGAAGCATGTGTTGGGGCTGGGAGCGCGAAGGAGAATTGGTGGCGGGAGGGAGACAAGGGTGTGGTTGGACCCGTGGATACCAGGGACGTCGTCTAGATGTGTAATTTCGCCACGTGGGGATTTTGATTTGGAGATGCGAGTTGAAGAATTAATGGTGGAAGGGGAGGCGAGATGGGATAGGGGAAAGGTTGAGGCTATGTTTTTACCATTTGAAGCGGAGAGGATCGTGCATATACGGCTGAGTGAGCTGGCACAGGAGGATTGTTGGACGTGGGATGGCACGCGTGACGGGGAGTACTCTGACGAGAGGTTGACGGCCGTTAGCGCCGAGGAGAGTGATGAGGGGGAGCAGTCCGACGTTTCGATGGGATGCTGGCTTTGGAAAGTAATTTGGAGTACCCCGGTGTTACCACGTATAAAAGTGTTCATGTGGCAACTGTGTAGTGATGCGCTTCCGGTTAAGGGTAATATAGCAAAACGGGTTCGGGGTTTTGACAGGTCTTGCCCAAGGTGCCATGATGTTGAGGAGTCTTGTATTCATGTTGTTCGGGATTGTGGTTGGGATGAGGAGGTATGGGAGTTGCTCGGTATGGAGGTTTTCAGGAGCAATAGTAGTATGCGCATAAGGGAGTGGGTGGAGGGCGAGTTGCGTGGTTTGGGAAAGGAGGAGCGTGTTCTATTTATGACCGCCTGCTGGGTGATTTGGGAGCAGAGAAATAAATTGTTATTTGATAACGGGGAATGGACGGGGGAGGGGGTTGTGAGGAGGATCACGGATGTGGTATGGGAGATGTCGGGTTTGGATGTGGATAAGACTGAGGTGGGTAGGGGGGAGGAGGAGCCGTCGAGTGGTGTTAGCTGGGCTAGACCGACTGATGGTATGTGGAAGATAAATGTTGATGCAGGTGTGAAGGAGGGAATGGGTGTAGGATTGGGTGCGGTCTGCCGAGATGGTGATGGGCGGGTGGCATGGGCTGTGTCAGTTCAAAGCTCGGGGATTTGTTGTGTGAAATCGGCTGAGGCGGAAGCTATTCTTCTTGGCTTGAAGGAGGCGAAGCGTGTTGGGATGCAGAGTATTATCATCGAGAGCGATTGCCTTAATGTGGTTGCTGATTTAAAGGGCAGGAAGAAGGGTCGTGGTGACATTTTCCTTATCTACGATGAGATTTTTAGTTTAGTTCCGTTTTTTGTTTCAGTTATCTTTAATTATACTCGTAGGGTGTGTAATAAACTAGCTCATTTAGTGGCTCATGCTACGCCATGGTCCATAGGTAGAAGGTTTTGGATGGATAGTTTGCCGCAACCTTTTGTGAATGCTGCAGATCAGGATTTGATTAATATATGTTAAACCGCTTTGGTTTATTTCAAAAAAAAAAAAAAAAAAATTATAAAACTACTATTACTAATCTTTATAGAAATAAAGAGCTTTTACACGATTACACATTTTCATAATATTACTCATATATATCAAGAACTGTTGGATATAGAACTGAGTGACTCGGAAGTAAAAAAGCCAACATATAAAAAAAATCTAGGTATTAAAATCTTGATTTGGTTAATACTAAATTTGGTTCATCATCCCAACAATTTAGTGTGGATGACCCGTCCAAGTTAATGAGCTACAAACCCTCGTGTGTTCATACTCCATAGTGTTCCGCTCATTCACTCACATTCTCTTGTCTTTCAACTTCTCCTATGCGCAACTTTCTTCCTCACTGCCTTACCACTTATATATTTACGCTCCACATTCCCAATTACTTTACAGAAAACATTAATCCATCCTTATGGGAATAACATCGAGTTGTTATATGGTGTGATAAAATTTAAGAATTTCATCAATTTTAGGAGGTTTGATAAAATTATCATCTATTTTTTTCGTAGCATTTGCTCATGAGATTTTGTACTCCATGCATGCATTTTATATCAATTTATATTTGCAATTGATAATTCATTGTTAAAGTATTAATAATAAATTATTTGCGTTTCCCTATGTAACTTTTAATATTTAGATTTGTCAAATGCATTTTATTAAAATTATTCATTCAAGCTATTTGAATCTTGTTTTTTTTTTCAACCTTATTTTTTCATGTATTATAAATATGATGATTTGATTTTGGAAAAATAGAAAATTTATCCTATTAATTTAAGAGATTAATCGGTTTATTAATTTGGTTCTAAAAATTGATCTAACCATTTATATGTTATATCAAGTATGGAATTCTTATTATATGATGTGATTATTAACATAAAATTGTTTCATCATCAAATCAGAGTTGATCACATTTATTATATCACATTTATTTGGAGTAAAAAAATTGAATTTTTTGAGTTTTTTTTTTCCATCAAGATATATATTAAAATCCGGGCCTATGTTAATTTTATGTATAAAGATGTATGTCGATATGAATTTGCTTGTGTACATTTTAATTTTATCTGTCAAAGTATTCAAGAGGTCGATTTTTTTGGAATTTTAATTTTTTATTATTATTATTATTATTATTATTATTATTATTATTATTATTATTATTATTATTATTATTATTATTATTATTATTATTATTATTATTATTATTATTATTATTATTATTATTATTATTATTATTATTATTATTATTATTATTATTATTATTATTATTATTATTATTATTATATCGTCGTTTAATATAAGATTTTCTGTGCAAATTTCTATTTTTTTATATTTTATTTTTACTGTAAGATTGAATGTAATTTATTATTTTTATTATATGATTTTTTAACATATGAATATATGGATGTATATGAAGTTTATGTAATCTAATCTAAAATGTTAAATGGAAAGCAATTAAATTAAATCACCTCAAATCCTCAATCCCACGTTCTAATTAGCTTTGAATTGTCAAATTTTTTTTCCTCAAAATGAGGAACCAATAAGAAGGCAAGAAAAAATCCATCTTTTATACTATGTAGATTTGAACTGTTTTATTATTTACGATGAATATCTCCGTTTTAAATAAGGATTTGTGTTAGTGGGGGGAGTGTTTATGTGACCGAGTGAGTGAGACAATAGGGCTTGCGTTATTTATGGGTCGTCACCTCTCATCATCAATGTCTTCTTTAATTTGTTAGGTGTTAGGAATTAGGATGTGAACGTTGGGAGTAATCAAATGTGAGTGTAATTACTGGCATTATCGTTGATTGATTTTAAGATGAAAACGTAGTTTAACTTATGAAGTGGATTGTTTCTCTCTTCTCGGTGAACGAGAATTAGACTCAAACTCATACATATGTTTAACAAATATAATTATAGAATTTGTAAGGAGTTTATTCACAACACCATTGTGATTGTTCTTGTTCATTATGAGTAATTACTATAATATGATCAAGTTTATTGTGTTTGTGTACATTTATATATTTTGTTCCGTAAACTTTGTAAGACATTGTCGCGAAGTCTTATAAAATAGTCCTCAATTATTTAATTTTTAGATTTTGCTATTTTTTTTTACTGTAAATTATTTAAATCGATTATATCTTATTTCATAATTTCTTGCTAATACTTTGTACCTAAGGTGCCTAGTCGGCTAGCATTATACACTACAAGAAAACACGTTAAAGACGTCTAAACTAGGCGACTGTAAAACCAGTCGCCAATTTGACGACAGACAAAAAAAAGCGGGCGACAGAAAACAATCGCCAAATTGGCGACTGTAGCATCTTATCCCAAAATCCGCAGGAACTCCAAGGGCGACCGAATAATATCCAAATTGGCGACGGAAAACAGTCGCCAATTTGGCGACTGAAACAGTCGTCAATCGTCTGATATGTTTTTTTCCTCCTTCCTTCTTTCACCCGTCATTCATTTAACATATCACTCTTAAAAAAAAAATCGCCCAAACACCCGACGCCACCACCATCTACCACCACCACCGGACCGAAGAGGCAACACATCCGCCGTAGGCACCACATCACCACCGATCAACGGAGTTTCCTTCACTGTTCTTTGTTTTCGACTCATATTGATTTAGTTACTTCAATCCTTCATATTTTGTTTAATTTGTGATGCCTATTTAGTATCTAGTTGTAATTTATACATTAGTGATGCCTAATAATGTATATAGTTGTAATTTAATTAGGATTTTTCTTAATTAATTTTAGTTAGGGTTAGACATTGGAGGTTTTGTTAAATTAGCAATGTCATATGATTAGGGGATGTAATTAAAGGTTATCTTGATAATATTAGGGGTCGTTTGGTTGTCACTTAGAAAACATAGGCATTGGAAAATCCCATGATTTTGAAAAACATGGGTTGTTTGGCTGCCATAAATTTTGGAAAATGTAGGAATTAAAACTTTTCAGGAACTTTCAATGCCTACATGATGTGGGAAGTTGCTTACCTACTCCCCCCTGGTCATTGGAAGTTCCTATGGAATTTAATTCCTACATGAGCAACCAAACACTTTTCCGAAATTCACCCAAATTGGATGAGGGAACTTAATTCCCATGAATTGTGTTTTCCTAGGAAAATTAAGTTCCTTGAATTGATCAATCAAATAACTCCTTAGTATTATTGAAGGTAGTAACTTAGTTTTACTAATATTGAAGTTAGTATAGTGTTAGTATTGTTGAAGGTAGTATAGTGTTATGAAGGTAGTATAATCTTAGTATTGTTGAAGGTAGTATAATCTTAGTATTGTTGAAGGTAGTATAATGTTAGTATTGTCAATTTTTTTCATACTTTAGTTATAAAACAAATTTGCCTTATAATTGACGAAATTATGTTAGAATGAGCATGATGTATAAACTGTATTTTTCAAAATTTTATTTAAATTTTTGACAACTTGTTTAATATATAATGACCTAGTACCCGTTCAAGAATTACTCATTAGGAGCAAATCTTGAATAGTCCCCATTTTGGGATTGTCTTTGTACGTTTCAAGCCACTTAGGTAGTAAACACATAGTTGTGATTTTATTAATGAGAAAAGAGTTTGGTTGCAATTTCTTCAATGTTCTCTGAATACATATGTGGAATATAAATCTATTCCACATTGTGTATTTGGAGAACTAAGGGGAATTGGTGCCGAATTTTTTTTCTCATTAATAAATCACAAATGTGTGTTTGCTAGTGACTCGAAACTTACATTGATGGGTTTAGATTGGAGTGATAAGGACCCAATTAAAATCTTAAAGTTAGCGTAAAATGGAAGATGAGATAACCATTGTTGATGTACTATAATGTGATATGTTAGTACAAATTTAAAGTAATTTTTTTTTTTTGAAATTAACCATTGTTTCCCGATGGATATGCATCCGATTTGAGCCGTTGTATTGATTTGAAGGAACTGAAATTGAAAGGGTTTAAAAGTCATGATTGTTTTTCATGGAGCACTTATTACCCGTGGCTTTTAAAAATTTACCCCCGACTACCGTTTGGAATGCAGTTACAGAAATAAGTCAATTTTTTAGAGATTTATGTTCCTCCACGATATCAGTTGAGGACATGAGTCGTTTAGAAGAGAAAATACCAGAAATTTTGTGTAAACTTGAGATGATATTTCCGCCTTCCTTTTTCAATTCTATGGAGCATCTACCTATCCATTTGCCATATGAAGCTAAAGTTGGTGAACCCGTCCAATATAGGTGGATGTATCCTTTCGAAAGGTTTCTTAATCATGCGAAGAAAAAAATTGGTAATAAAGCTCGTGTGGAAGGTTATATATGCAATGCCTACCTAACGGAAGAGATTGCCAATTTTTTCTCTCTTTACTTTGAAAAATATATTGAGACCAAAGCACAAAAACTTGAATATTGATGAAGCGGATGAACTAGACACAAGTATACCCAAGTGTTTCCAAATGCAAGATGAAATAAGGTGTTCATCGGCTGGGGGAACAAGATTTCTGGATGACAAGGAGTATAACCGTCCCCACCTTTATGTGCTATCTAATTGTGAGGTTTTGGAGCCATATGAAGCTCAACTTGTGACAGATTTCATTAAAGAACACCCTAATGTGAATAAAGAGGATGTTTGGAGTAAGCATGAGGATCAATTTCCAGCCTGGTTTCGGAAGCATGTATGTGAGCTAAATATTCAAGATGATGTGATAAGAAGCTTGGCTTTGGGTCCTTCTAGAAAGGTTGTAACGTGGAATCGATATTCAGTTAATGGGTTTAAGTTTCAAACATTTGACTACGGTAAAAGTAAGGCTAGATGCAACTACGGCGTTACAATTTCTTCTCTTGATGGCAATGAATATTATGGCATATTAGAGGATATCTTTGAGTTGTGCTACAATGGCCGTGATCGGGATTATAAAATTGTCTTATTCAAGTGTCAATGGAGGGATAATTCCGTAGCTGGAACGAGAGTCCATGATCGTTACAAACTCGTGGAAGTGAATCATACTCGAACCTACTCTAAATATGACCCATTTATACTTGCACAATAAGCTCATCAAGTTTATTTTGCATCTTTTCCGAGCACAAGTAATGATAGACAACAAAAGCAATGGTGGGCGGTTTTTAAAACAAAGGCACGATCAGAAATTGATACATCTTTTTTCCAAGAAGAAGTTGTATCAGAAACAGTTTTGTCCCCAGTTGATCATGATAAAATTATTTATGCAAATGAGATAGAAGAAGAAGAAGAAGAAGAAGAAGAAGAAGAAGAAGAAGAAGAAGAAGAAGAAGAAGAAGAAGAAGAAGAGAATGATAAGGAGGGGGATGAGATAGAAGAGGAGGAGGAAGAACAGAATGATGAGGATGGGGAGGAAGAAGAAGAAGAAGAAGACGAAGACGAAGAAGAAGAAGAAGAAGAAGAAGAAGAAGAAGAAGATGATGATGATGATGATATTGATGATGATGATGATGATGATGATGAGAAGGTATTGAAAATATACATATCAAAATTTGGAAACAATTATTAGCGTTTTATCTTCTTTCATATCTGTTTATTAGGTTTTATTTTTTTGTATCTTATAATAATTATCCTGTAATATCTGCTAACACTTTTTCTTCAATTGTAGTGCACATGGCTCGTGGAGGTAGGCAGCGGGGCGGCTCTAGTGGGGGAGGTAATAGCTCCCGAGAGCAGGAGGAGGACGTTGACCGTTCTTTGGAGGAGTTGAGTGAGGAGGAGGAAGAGGAAGTCGCTATACCCCGCCATACTGACGGCAGGATGATCCTTGATTCGACCGGTCTTTGGTAATTTTTTATTCATCCTAGTTTGTTTTTTTATTTAGTAATAAATGACTTTTTTTAGACATATGTTATACATTTTTTTCCTATATAATTATGTTTTTAACATGTTTGATTTCAGGTTTAAGAGTCAAACGGTTGTTCGTGGAGTGACTTCTAGCACCCAAGAGAACATGACGCACGGCGTCACTTGTTGGAGTAACGCTAGTGATGAAGATAAGGAGATGTAGTTCAACAACTTCCAGGTATGTATTTTTAAAATATATATTATTAGATATAATTTTATTTATTCTAATTTTCTTATTATTTATTTGTTTCTCATGAGTTTGTTTACTTTTTTGTAGCGTGTGTTCTATTGGCCAACCGACCTTGAGCGCCTAGTTTGGTAAAGGTATAATGTCATTGTCAAGAAGAGGCTAAGGGACAACATGTATAAGGTGTCTAGGAGGAAGAAGGCGCCATCTTTCATGAAAGGTATTTAGTTCCTTTTAATACCCGTAATTAGTTAAAATTCTTTACATATTTTGAATCTATATTAATAGTTGATATTTTATTGATTATAGGTGCGTCATATGAGGAATTTATCAAGTATCGGAACAATCCTGAGTTCAAGGAAGCATCGACCTGGAATAAAATCAACAAGAGAGGAGGAGAAAAGGACGCGGAAGTTGAGCCTACTCATTACGGAGGGTCTCAATCTTTCCACGATCGAGTGTTGTCAAGTGTAAGTTATTAGTCTTAGCTTTTAATTTAATAGCCTTCTAATTTAGTCTTATTAGTTATCATGTTTGAGTAACAATTCCTTTTTTTTTTTCCGGAAGGCCAAGAAGAATAAGGGCAGGATGCCCACGATTGTAGATCTCTTTGTTGACACTCACGCAAAGAAGACAAGCAAGGGCAATTTGATCTTCACGAAAGCAAAAGATCAAGACTTATATGTAAGTGTAAAAAGAAAACATTTCTTAATGTGTTAAGTATATGTTTTATCAATTTTTAGACAAGTAATCTCTAACCATTAACGTTTTATCAATTTTGAAGGATCGATTCCTTGTCCGAAAGAAGAACAACCCGGACATTGACGACAACGAGCTATGGTTTGATCTTGTTGAGTGGTTCCAAAGAGGAGATGTGTACGGAGCCGGGATGGCAAAAGAGCTTCACTACGATCCTCCAGCAAGAAGAGGATCAATTTCCTCCCAACAACAAGCTTATACCCCGGGTATCGTAAGTCAGCTCCAAGCTCAATTAGTCGCCAAGGATAAGCGGGATGCCGAGAGAGATGAAGAATAAGGAGTATGAAGGAGGAAATGGATAGGATGAACTCCTTTTTCGCCAATTGCAACAGTGGGTGGCGCCCGCAAGACAAGGATCCTAGAGATCCTAATTATGGAGGTGGTAGTGGAGCGGGAGCAAGTTTCCCGGTTATGTAGTTTTTTAGAGAAAACGTTATTGCCGGATGATGTTAGAGCACCAAAACTCATACTTGTGTGTATGAAACATGATTTTATTTATAAAATTTGGTCGTATTTGGCTTCCCTTGTGTTCTGTGCTGGTGTTGTTGGTTTATTTGCAGGTTTTTACGTATTTGGCTATGTCAAAAATGATTTTTAGGCTAAAAAACAAGTAGAATTGGCGACTGAAACTTGGCAAATGGCGACGGAAAACAGTCGCCAACCTTTTGATGTGAAATTAAAAATGGCGACAGATTGGCGACTGAAAACAGTCGCCAAAATGGCGACTAATAACCGTCGCCAAATAAGCGACTGATGACCGTCGCCAATTGCCCCCATATGGAGGTGACGTGGCCAGTTATGTAATACCCGTCCTTTTAGGGACCCGTTGACCGATGTTGACCGACCTTAGTGACTTGTCTTGGCCTTTGGAAACCTTATGAGCGATGACTTGTAAAGTGGTAAGCTTTGGGTGTATGGTACTCGATCTAGTCGAGTCTACTCGATCGAGTAGCTTGGGGGCTCGATCGAGTAGGGGCCACTCGATCGAGTAAGTTAGTTACTCGATCGAGTAACGTGTTTACAGCGAGGAGTTATATATCGTGTTTCGCATAACCGCAAATCATTTCCGCCTCTTTCCTCTAAACCTAAATGTCGCCTCTTCTCCTTCCCTTCACCATAGTTACTTTCATTGGAGCCTTGAGGTTGCTTATGCCATGGGGATAGGTTGCTTGAGTCGGGTAGCAGTCCTTACGCCGGATGGCTATGCGTAGGTATGTCATCGTCATCATCATTGTCGTTCTTGTTTTCAGTTAGGGTTGTAGTGGTTGTGATAGATGAGTGTACTATTTGTATAGGTGTGTTGTGTGGTTGTTTGACATCATGTGATTGGAAGTGGAATCGCTGCGGTGCGCTAAAGGTAGGTTTGCCTACTCAGTACTGTTAGTAGTCTAGCGTGTCTTTTGATAGGGTTTAATTGTTGTGTCAGTATGGCTGGTTGACTGTGGTAATTCGTTGGTGTTGTGTGGTTGTGTTTATCATGGTTGTGGTACAACTGTCTGTGATTGTTTGTCTCTGGTTCTCGAGGTGCATCCTCGGCTAAGTGGAGTCACTTGCGGGAGTGGTTTCACGCCCTAGTTTCGCCCTCCGTGGAACTCATCACGGGAGGGGATGTGCACATTAATGGAACAGGGTTATCTGCTCGGTATGATGAGCGGGGCTTAGGTGGGAACGGCTGCGGTCCCCCATTGGCAGGGCTGGTCCAGTAGATAGTCGGTGACGGTGCTTGATGGGAGATGTGGTGTGTGTATATTTTGTGTACGTGTGTAGTGTCTGTGGTTGTTGATGTATTGCCTCAGTTACTGACCTTGTGTGGTTTGTCTTCTTGTCTATTTCTGTTGTGTCTGCCGTGATCCGTTATGGTGAGCAGTCAGTCTTAGCAGGTGATATCTTGGATGATAGCTGGAGTCTTGGTGGGACGAGTCTTCATGAGTCGTGACAGAAGTGTTATCCACATAGTGATAGTAGTTCGAGATGTACCTTTTGTTTATCTTAATTTGTTAAACACTGTAACATAACTTAATAGTTCTTTTATCTACATTTGATTATTACTGTCCTCGGGCAACCGAGATGGTAATACCCTTATATGCTAGGGAAGGTCTTGTTAAGGCTTCTTGGTATATGGGGGTGTCACAAGTTATTGGCGACTAATGACAGTCGCCAAATTGGCGACTGAAGAGAAAAATCAGTCGCCAATTTGGCGACGGTTATCAGTCGTCCGCTTTTAAAAATTCAGTCGCCAAATTTGGCGACTATGACCCGTCGCCAAAAGCTACTAAACCTTGCTACCAAGTGCAGGCAACGGTTCTTAGTCGCTGTATTAATGGCGACTGAGAACAATCGCCTTTTATGGTCGCCTTTGTCCTTATTTATTGTAGTGATATTATACAATGTATAAACGTTGGAAGTGAAAAACGAAGTATATCTAAATATCGTTCGATTACTAATTAACGTTTCGAAATGGAAGTTGGAATAAGAGTGAGTCTATAAACGAGCAAAATATATTATACTTTATGTCACCGATGATACTCCGTAATTATTTGTGGACGCGGGCCCACGGGGGTCGCTCGGGAGTGAAAAGCGAGCAAGTTTTTGCATTTGTGGAGTCGCCACCAATTTATTGTGGAAAATTGGAAACCGTTCGAATACCTCATGCCATGTCAAGACACAAAGTAGTGACATGAACAACAAGAACTCGTTAACCTTAGCATTCTATGTCTAGGATGACTCTCGTGGATGCCAATGAACACGGATGTTCACAGAGATGTGGAGTAAGGGGTGAGGGTACGTATTAGGAAGCTCTTTTGATCGAACACCTAATCCCGCCCGCCTCGATAACGGCCTCTACTAATGATTAGGGAAAATCGTCTATACTCGATATGTTGAAGGTTATATGCATGCAATGCAACATCCATTAGATTAATCCTAGCATGTGAATTAATACTAAGTCGGTTAACACGTAGTTTAACATGCATTAATGCTGAGGTAGAAATTTAGGTTAATTGAATGTGAGAGCATACAAACAATATGGTAAAGAATACAATAAAAATACAGTAAAGAAAATTACAATAATTACAATGGTTAAATGATCGATTTACGTCGAAAATACACTTAAAACGGATGACTTGAGAAAAGAAAGAATAAATAAATAAACGAACAGATTATTAGGTGATAATACGAATAATAGTTAATTAAATACGTAAACTAATAATTAGGTCAAAGCAGGAACGAGAGTTCAGAGACAGAACTCAACCCGGAACAGGCGCAACAGAGGTGCGTCCTTTGGAAGAGGCGCAGCAATCGCTGCGTCTGTTCCTGAGTTCAGTTCTGGCTGTGAAGCCGGAATTGCAAATTGTTAATATTCATTGGTGATTTAAGGATCGATTATGGATATCTGACTCGGATAGAAGTGATTTAACAGATTATTTACATATGATTGAGTCATAAAAACAATAAAACACGGATAGAACTAATTAGGACAAATTAATTACTGATTACTAACAAGATTAATAATGAATTAAATAGGTTAATTAATTAGATTATTAGGTTTATTAATGACGAACTAATGATGATGACGATAAATAACAGATGCAAATATATCAACGATGAATTCCAGAGACTCAATATTGATGAATCGAACCTCTAAAAACCCGAATTGATTTTAATGACGAAAACCCGCAAATATGAATTATAAGGGATTCAAGTCGGGAATTAAAAGATGGATTAATTATTAGTGATTTACATGTTAAAATTATTACACTAAAAATATCGTGTTAATGAAACATGAACAATTGAAAGGCTAAGCAAAAACAAACAGACGAACAAAAGACTAAGGAAGAAGAAAGGAAGCAGGAACTGCGGCAACCTCAGGAAAAGGCGCAGCAGGTGCTGCGTCGCTTCGAAGAGGCGCAACGGTTACTGCGTCCTTTCTCGACATTTGTCTCCTGTTAATCCGTAAAAAGGGTTTGAAACAAGGTTTTGTAAATTGATTTTAAGTGTGTCTTCGAAGTAAACCTTACAATAATGATTATAAAAATAAAGTACAATAATAAAAGATGGGATTTACACCCTCAGACTTACATGTTTGACGAAACGAGATTAACTAAGTTAACGTTTAGTGATGCTCGACTCGAATGTACGACGAAAGTGCCCTCTAAGAGGAAAATAAACAAGATTGATTAAAGTTAATTGATGTGGAGTTGGTCAAATTGGTCGGTCATGCAAAACGAGGCTGGTACTCAGAAAGATCCGAGCTTACGAGGTCGAAAGTTCAAGTACGTAGACGCCAAAAAGCAAGAGCGTGGTCTAGAATGCAAAGGGAGAAGAGAAGGGCGGACACTCGCGTGAGAAATATGTGAGACCGAAGGTCTCTATTTATACTAATCACACGGAGGAATTACGGTTTCGGAGAAACTTTGGAAGTGAATCTCGAAAAGATATGAAAAATATGCGAGAAAAGGAACGGGGAAGAGGCGCAGCGAGCATCTGCGTCTCTTGGAAGAGGCGCAGACTGCTGCGTCCTTTCCCAAGTGGTTTCCTCCTGCGGAAGAAAGATTTCCGCGTTTTTATTATGGAATTTGCGGTTTGATCTCAATTTCCTTAATATTTTATATAATATTTCCGGGATATAATTTGCTAAAGAGATTAAAAGATTGAAAATATGGAATAGAAATATCCGGAACATTCCAGAATATTCTGACTCGGCATTTTAAACGGTTATTAGAAAATGAAGACGGTTTTTGACCCGGACTCCAAATGTACTCTAATTACTGTGAAAACGACTGTATCGGCGCGTAGATGACGATTATGAGGTAGACAAGAGTGTTTGAGCTATCACTTGATGATAAAATTACGAACTGTCATAGATCGTTCCGTGTACTAAACATGCGGCCCAATTATCACCGGGTGGTTTGCGGGAGGTGCAGAAATGAGGTATCTACAGAGCCTCCACTTTAACCGAGGCTTGGACAAGGCAAAAGTCAAAGTATAGCCATCAGGTCAATCGAAGATTACAACCTGACGACTATGGTGACGCGAGGCGGCTTCTAGGGGTCTGAGGCAAGGACCTGTCGTCGGGAACATTTTAGAGTCTGTCGACTATCGGGGAGGGTTGTTTAAAGTCCATTAGACTACGTGAGGAGGCTCGCCAGCCATAAGAAGAGACCATACCTGAGATTCCTTGAGACTCCAAGGGAAGGCAAAACGTGATATCGAAGAGGCAGCAGGACGTCGGCAGGAACTGCTGGGGGAAATCTGCTCGGGCCGGTTTTCAAACAAACTTCAAAACTTGAGGTTGATGTTGATCTCCACGTGTTGAGAGGGGCGATTGGCTATCCGGAACTCTCGCTGGGGAACAGAACAGAGGTGTGTCGAAACACCTGTCAGAGAATATTCGCTAGTTGTGGCAAGCGAGGTCTTGATAACGTACCGCGACAGTTCGTAGTTGGCTCAAAAATGTGGGTCCGGGCGAAGAATAAACATCAAACGGACCAAATATACGATATATGGCATTGAGGAAGAGGCGCACCAAAGATGGGCCCACAAATAACGAATTTATAACGAATCTTCGAAAATTGATTTGGAGGGAAACTGAGGAAGAGGCGCAGCAAGAGCTGCGACTCTTGGAAGAGGCGCAGCACCTGCTGCGTCTTTTCCTGGGTGTGGCTTCGTCTGAGTAAAACCTCGATAAAACACGGGATTTATTCATAATTTCGAAACACAAATCCTCACAATACTCTCTCAAATTCCAATCATTTCTTGCCGAAATTTGATCAAAAGCTTGCATTTGCCATGACGAATCGAGGTATGTGTATTATCTTTGCATTAATCTTCCATATTTGACCAAATTGGATCGACAAATTAGGGTTTCCAACCCTAAAAATGTCGAAAATTTGGGGCTTTTCCCCCAAACGATCTTGCCTTGCAAAATTGACTTGGTAAATGGATAATTGGTAGTATAAGGATCATAACCATGTATTTATTTCAAATTTTCATTGAGTTTTGAGCATTTGAACGAAATTGTGACGGTCTCACAACTGAACCGTAAATTGCTTCGAAAATAGCCTTAGGATTGCCTATTTGTGACGAAACTTGATATTTGGAATCCTTGTATAATGGGTAAACTTCCTACCATTTCGGATTTTTGATTTGTGATGGCTTTTTCAGGACACTTTTCTAGGGCATAATCACTATAATTACGAAATGCTGTCGAAATTCCGACTCGAACCCGTGACTAGGCTTCAACTTAGGCTTGACTTGACCCATACTACCACATGAGCGGATGGGTTTGTGGGAAAATGGCCAAAGATGGCGGGAAAAGAGCGATTTCAGAGCTTTGAAAATCCCCTAACTAAGGCTTGTCGTCATTTGACGCGGCCTAAATTCACTTCAATTTTGCAGGTGACGAGGCTTCTACGTCAGGGAGAGATCCCATGGACGTGGACACCGTTCTTGACCCTTCTCGTACGCTCGAGGAGGCGTTAGAGCAGGCTTTTACTGCTGTAGTGGCGGCTGCTGAGGACGAGGTCATCGAGGAGGAGGCTGTCGAGGAGGAGGAGGTCCCGAAGCGGGCCAACGTCGGACGGGGTGGTCGCCAGCTGAGGGGAGCACCGGAGTGGGCCGAGAGCTGGGACAACAGACACCTCATCTGGGCTGCAGAGGGTCACCTGTCCTATAGGACGGCGAAGAGCTTGGTAATTTGAACTCATCACTCTTTCATTTACTTTCTTTTATCCTTATTTGCTACTCCTTTTCTCTTTCAATCGAGCTAAAGATAGCTCTTGCTTCAAATCAAAATAGGAGCCGGGAACATCAGGTCTTTCTTGGGCTACACGACGATGATGGAGTTTTACGGGAGGCTGTCGGCGGAGGAGCAGACCATCATGGAGCGGGGGGCGTTTGGTGCCTTGGTACGAGCTTGGAGGGACATCAAGGGAAGAAAGATTCGGGCTAACCTTAGCCTGGTTCGAGCTTTTCTTGATCGTTTTTGGGACACGACCTCTACCTTTCACATGCCTTTTGGCGAGGTTGGGGTCACGTTGGAGGACTACGACATGATTTCCGGCTTGCCGTGCGGGACTGAGGTTGTAGAGTGGCCGGAGATAGCCATGAGGGTGGACTCGGCTGAGGCTAGGTGCTTGATCGGTTGGAACCTGATGCCGAAGGCTGCTGCGGTTCCCGGGCTAGTGCCGAGTTTCTACGTCCGGGATTACTTTGCTGGGAAGAGACCGACGATGGTGGTGATCGATGGGAGGGAGACGGCTCCTCCTCCCTGCACTGCAGAGCAGAGAGCTCGTTTGTGGCTCTGGTGGTTCTTGTCTTCGATCTACCTCGGAGACAAGGGAGAGAGGCTGTCGATAAAACTTCTTCCCTTCCTTTCTGGCCTGAGTGACCTAGGCCGTTGGGACTGGGTCACTACTGGTTTTGCGGTCCT
This sequence comes from Silene latifolia, assembly GCF_048544455.1. Classification (NCBI taxonomy): domain Eukaryota; kingdom Viridiplantae; phylum Streptophyta; class Magnoliopsida; order Caryophyllales; family Caryophyllaceae; genus Silene; species Silene latifolia. The sequence goes on from NC_133528.1 coordinate 21,326,342, forward strand.
CATTCGCTATATGAGGGCCATGGTTCGTCCGGAGCTGATGGAGAAGGGGACTTCTCCTGCCACCGTTGGTCCTGGACTGTTGCCGGAGGTATGAACCTTCGTTTCATATCATGAAAGATCATTTCCTTTTCTTATCGAATCACGAAAGATCGTTATTGATTATCTCGTCTTACAGGCGTGGGTGTACTCCTACTTTCCGAGCCTCGCGCCCAAGAGGACGGAGCCAGGGGAGAGAGCCTATCCCGTCGTGAGGGACTGGGTGATGTGTCGAACGAAGATCCAGCGTTCCTTTCACGATGTTTGTCGACGGGATGTGAACGCTCTGCAGTTGGACGACGTGAGTACCTTAGACTCACCTTTCTTTGTTTGCTCTCATTGCTTTCTTTTAGAACTGATCATAAGAATGACCTCTTGTTTGCTTTTCATAGTGGGTGCCCAGGCCTTGGGTGGACTACACTAGCGTCCCTTCTTTTGTGGCTGAGGTCCTTCGACCTAGGAGCTCGAGCCGGTTGCTGCTGAGGACGTTGATGGGTCCCGTGTGGTACTTAGGCGAGCGTTTGACTCGTCAGTGCTCTCGAGAGGTCTTGACGGTCCCCATCGATCATCCTCGGATGATGTTCAGGGAGCCTTCGATGCTGAGAGGGAGGCAGACTTGGCAGACGTCGGTGGCGACGCCCTCCTTCTTCCTGGCGAGGATTACTCGGCGTTCCTCTACCGGAGGTTGGCGTACTGGCCAGTCGTGGTAAGTGCTTTATTCTTCTCTCGATTGAATTGGAAACATGATGAATGATCATCGATTAATGGAAACCATTTGAATTTTGCAGGAGGTTGAGGTGGCGGGCATCGAGCCCTCAGTGTACCCCGATACCCTCGAGTACACTGATGTGACGGGGATGACGATGATCTCCGAGCTTCGCGACTTTGGCGTGGCGGTGACAGATGCTGGCCTGGACGAGTGGCAACATCTGATTCGGAGGGTAAGTTCCCCAACTTGTATATAATTTTTGTATAAGAATACACTTGTTTAAACTTGTCCAATCATTGAGAATCCTTGTTTATTGAAATGCAGGTAGCGCCATCCCGGTTCGTGGCTTTGTGGAGGGTAGCCAACCGGCTACGGGCTACTGCCATCGAGGCACTTGCTGGTGGTCGAGGACGTCAGGTATGAACCTTCCGTTTTACTTCATTCTTGAATTTTCAAACTTTCTTTATGCTTGAAATGATTGACATGAGCCAATTCTTGTCGTTTGCAGAGGGAGCGCGACTTGGAGCGAGAGCTAGCCCAGTCCCGAGAGGAGACAGCTCGCCTATTGAGGGAGTTGGAGGTCCGCGACGCCGAGATCGCTGCTCTCGAGGCGAGAGTTTTTGAGTTAGGCGGCGACCAGTAGTAGTTTGTTGCTTTTTTGCTGTTTTTGTTGTTGGCTGTACTTCATACACTTTTGTACATTTTTAGGACCTTCATTTTGGACTTTATACACTTTGTTTTGGGCTCGAGCCTCCAGTTTGGTGTACATATTCTCTTTTGGTTGTATATATGATGGCCTGAGTGCCTTTGCTGCTGGGTTGTCTGTTTATACCTGCAGGTTAGCTTTGAAGAGGTTTGGTAGATGACGGTTTATGCCGTCATGCTGCCAAAATTTACACAGAAATTACACATAAAACACATATTTGTACACATGGCCTAAATTAGCGCAAGACAAAAACTTGAGAAAATGCAAAATATTTACCGAAAATGACCAGACGGTAGGGAGGGTTACCCCCTAAAAAAATGAAAATAGAAACATATAAGTTTGAAATGAAACGGGAGTGAAATGATTCCCCAAAAAAGAAAAAAAAATGAAAAGAAATGGGTAAGTTTGAAAATAAATAAATGAATTGGTGAAATGATTCCCCAAAATAAAATTAAAAAAGAAATGGATAAGTTTGAAAATGAATAATTAAATTGGTGAAATGATTCTCCAAAAAAGAAAATTAAAAAGAAATGGATAAGTGTGCTGAAATGACGAAAATGCCGATGTCGCCTCGAAATGCGTGCCCGTGGAATTTAGATACTCAAAACATGGTAATTTGTCGAAATTACCTAAAATAATAACCCATATGAATAGGAAATTGTGCTTTAAGGAATTAAGAAAGATCCAACGCGGAAAATCACAGAAATACAGCTGAGGAAGAGGCGCAGCAGGAGCTGCGTCCCTTTGAAGAGGCGCAGCAGGTGCTACGCCCTTTCCTCAGTGTGTTCGTCCTGACAGATTTTAGGAAACAGCTTTTAGTATAAATATAGACGTCGATGGCGGTTTTATTCACATAATTCTTCCGTCTTTCTTCCGTCTTATTACATAAAAACTCATACATCATGAATACTTTAGAAATCCGTCTCAAAGAATGGACAAACGAGTTCTCAAATGTGGAGAAACACGATATGGGTGCCTACAACTTTGGATCGATTTTGAGCTTGAAGCTGATCAAGGTCGTCAAACCGTTTTTGGATGCTTGTCTTGAGTATTGGGACCCGAACTATCACGTATTTGCCTTTTTTGGAGGCGATATCTGCCCATTTCCTGAAGAAATTGCTGCGATTGGTGGTTGGGACCCGGAACATTTGCCTGCTATACCCTCTACTTCTCAAGGGTATAAAAACAAATTCAGAGATTTGCTTGGATTGACGAGAGCTGAGGTTGACCGCCTTGTGACCTCAAAAGGAGTTCGAATGCTGGATTTCATCGATCGATTCATAAATAGGGCAGACCCTACTATCTCCTATGTTGCGAGGCGTAGGGCATTTGGGTTTTGCTTATTGCATGTTTATGTCCTTCAAGGGCATGTTGATGAGGATATGAGAGGTGACCCTCGCTATTTGAGCCTAGTTGAGCAAATGGAGCTGCGCAGGAGCCCAGCTTGCCTATGTTTAGGAGAGATCCTGTTGGGGTTAGATAACAGGAAAGCCAACCGCGACCTTCAGTATTTAGGAAGTCCCATCATCTTGCAGGTAAAAGAACAATTTTTTTTTTCTTGTCTTTTTTTTTCGTTCGTTTCTCTCTTTTTTTTTTCGTTTTTTTTTGATCTTTTATTTTTTGATTCTAATACCCGCTTTTGGTAGGTCTGGCTTATGGAGCGCTTGCGATTAATCGAGCCCCCAGTTAATGTTCATGCTTATCATGCTCGCTCAATTGCAATGAGGACTAGGCTTTACATGGTGGACTTTACTCGAGTCTGCAACTACTGGGAGAACAAGTTGAAGAGCGAGGATGGTCCCCTGATTAGATGGATCGTACCATGGTGGCATCTCAAATACGTTACTGGAGTGTCGTCCTTGGATCCCACCCGATCGGTGCGCATTCCTGGCTTGGAATTTATCATATGCATCTTCCCAGAGAGGCTAATGAGACAGGTTGGATTGAAGCAGATGATTCCGAAGCTTGATACTGTTCCTCAGACTACCATGGTGCTTACTACTGAGAGCCGAAGAGAGTGGGCCATCAAATGGGCTCAAAGAAACATGTGGTTCCTGAACTCTTCCGTTAGTGCACTATGGGTATCGGATTCCTACTTGCAGTGGAGGAAAGCTACTACTCCTGAAGAGTGCGAGAGACTAAGGAAACGCGAGCCTGTTGACTACAAGGTTCATGATGTAGAGAAGGAGAAAGAGAAGCACTTGACCAAGGGAGAGGAAGAAGTCGGATTTCGAGTTGTTCATCCATCGAAGAAACCGAAGACTTCTCCTGTCGTAGAAAAGGTGGTAGATAAGAATGGCAAGGCTAGACCGCGAGAGAGACCGTTGGTGATTAGGTCTGAGATAGCGCAGGAGCGCCCGGCTCGTGGTCGAGACAAGAACTATGACTAGAATTACAAAGGCAAAGGGAAAATGGAAGAATAGCCTAAGTCTTATTATTATTATTATTTATTATTATTATTATTATTTGTAATAAAATGGTGGGGTTTTTAGAATCCTAGCCTATTTATTTTTGCATTTATTTTATTATGTGGCGTATTATTATTATTATGGAAAGAAATGAATAAAAGGTTTATTGGTTATGAAACCGTTGTTATTTTCTTTTATTATTCTTGTCGAATTCCAAATGCATATGCAAATGTCCTTCTATTTACATTTAAGATAATGGGTTGTATCCTGTGAAGGATTGCCTACGTATTCATTTTAAAAATGAAATCAAACCCTTGCGCGTAGTTTAAGTAAATGTAAAAGAATAATTGTTCTAAGCAAGAGCTTGTAATGAACTAGAAAATAAGCATGAGCTTTTTACTTACTCCAAAAGTACAATTCAGTTTATTTGATGATATGAGGATGACGAATTGTCAAAATGCAAGAGCAAGGTGACATAAGCTTCATTTCAGCTGGCCAGAGGCCGTTTTTTATTTCGTGCCACATGAGCGACAAGTGAGGTTTCGCGAGGCGCGTTTTTGTTTCTATTCTAGGCATAGTAACGTTTCAGTTGATCGAGATTTGTCGGGTTGGCAAATTCATTCCCATCTAGGTCTGTGATTCTAACCGCACCCCCCGGGAGTATGGATTTGACTAGAAATGGGCTGGCCCAGCTGGGTTTGAACTTTCCTCATGGATCGACAGGTAAAAGGGCTCTAACTGATTTGAGCACCAAGTCTCCTTCTTTGATGTTCCTTGGCTTAACCCTTTTGTTGAAGGCTCGTTTGATACGTGCCTGATATGTTTGCACATTATGTAATGCGCGCAATCTTCGTTCATCCAGGAGGATGAGCTCTTCATATCTATCCTACTTCCAATCGGCTTCTGGGATATGACTTTCGAGTAAAATACGCAAGGATGGTATTTCTAGCTCGACTGGTTGCACGACTTCCATGCCGTAGGTCAAATAGAAAGGAGTGGCCCCAGTGGGCGTCCTAACAGATGTGCGATATCCCCATAAGACAAATGGTATTTTGCTCGGCCAGTCTCTATAGTTGTCAATAATTTTCTTGAGGATCGTGACAACGTTCTTGTTTGCCGCCTCTACCGCACCATTAGTTTGTGGTCTATACGGCGATGAATGGTGGTGTTTGATTTTGTACTTGGCTAGCAGTTGCTCAGTCTCAGCTTGGAAATGTGACCCATTATCACTGATGATCTCATATGGGCAACCGTATCGACAAATGATATTGGTTTGTATGAACTTTGCCACGTTCTTGGCTGTGAGACTAGTGTAGGAAACCGCTTCTACTCATTTGGTGAAATAATCGATTGCGACCAGAATGAAACAGTGACCTCCTGTTCCGGCTGGGGAGATCTTTCCGATGATGTCGATTCCCCAAGCAGAAAATGGCCAGGAAGATGTCATGGTGTAGAGTAATGAAGGAGGGACATGTTGCACATTCCCCAAGATTTGGCAGTTGTGGCATTGTCTGACATATTTGATGCAATCGGATTCCATTGTAGTCCAATAATACCCCAAACGCGTGATTTTCTTTGCCATCATTGGGCCACTCATGTGAGGGCCACATTCTCCATCATGGACTTCTTCCATCACTTTTCGTGCTTGTGAATGATCAAGACAACGTAGGATTACACCAAGAGGTGTTCTTTTATATAAATCTCCTTGCACGAGGACGTATTGGGAGGCGAATAAGTGTATAGCGCGTTGTCCCCTTTTGTCCATGTCTAGTGGATAGGTGCCGTTGAGTTTGAAGTTCAGAATTGCTTGGAACCAAGGTTCCTCTGGGTTTTCTTCTTCATCTGTGATTTGGTGCACATAAGCCGGTTCTGACCGTCGTTCGATGCATAAAGGCATTTCCACCATATTATCCGGCATATTAATCAAAGATGCAAGTTTTGCAAGGGCATCTGCAAATTGATTCTCCTCTCGAGGTAGGTGTAGGTAGGTTACTTGATCGAAGAATTGGGCAACTTAGTGTATTCTGGCTTGTTGATGTGTGCATTTTACATAGTCTTTATAGGCCATTTATGCACACATTTCTATGCTATTTTAGTAGTAATTTGCTACGAATATGCCCCGAATAATCTACTTTGGGTTCTCTTGTCATATTTGCAGGTATGAGCCAGAAAGGAGTAAATCAAGCCTAAAACATGTCCCTAGGCATGCATTTAGGAGATGAGTTGAATTGGAGCTTGGGAACTATTGATTTGAGATGCGCGCGGAAGTAAAGAAGCTAGTCGAGCAAAACAAGAACTCCAAATTACGAGTGCTTAATTCAAAGAGCCATATCTCGAGTTCTACAACTGATATTCAGGTGATTCGAATTGGAGATGAAAGCTTATCCTCTTAGCTTTCCAACGCCATAAAAATCGCTTGATTCGGACAAGTAACGAAGAAATGGCAGCCGTTTGAAGTTCAGTGCGCAAGGCAGGAATTACGCGCTGAGAAGTGCTCGATCGAGAACTATTTCTATTCGATCGAGAGCCCATTTGCTCGATCGAGAGCTACTTCTTCTCGATCGAGTGATTAAAGGGGAAGAAGTCTTCGATCGAGAGGAATTGTTCTCGATCGAGAGGAATGCTAAGGAATATCACTCGATCGAGAGCCTTAAGTGCTCGATCGAGCAACAATCTTTGACGGGCTTGGCCTGTTTTGTTATTTAGGTTTAGCAAGTCATTATTTTGTTATAAATAGGCTTGCACGCCAAACACATGAGACATACACAGACGGGACTGGAGCTCTTCTCCAGTTTCGACCCTTTCTTATTCCGGATCTTGAAACTCTATTCTATTCTTAATTCATTTCGGTATTTTCTTCCCCTTCTTTTATGCTTTATTTTTTAATTATGCATTGCTAATTCTCTTGCTAAGACAATAGGGGATCCATGATCTTGTTAGATTAGTAATCAATTTATTATGATAATGCTCGTATGATTTATGTTGTTGTCGCTACATTTAATTGCTATAGTTTAATTGAGTCGACGCAATTAGATTATAAACCTTAGTAAACCTCGTCCTAGATCGAAAGATTGGATAGGGTGAGACTCGTAGCGATACATTAGGGCACGGTAGTGAGGGTGAAAGCTAAGCTATTTGTGTTTTAGGGCGAATTAAGGACCGAAAGGTGACGTTCGTTACCCCTTAGATCTATTTGCTTGACCTTAGACCTAGATTGCTGAACTGATTAATCATGGTGAACCGACTGTCTTAGCTATCCCTCTTCCCTTGCTTTTCTCTTACTACTCTCCCGAACTCGTAGTTTAGAAAACCAATTATATAAAACCCCCACTTGTGACCGAATAAATGAACCGTTAAAACATATATCTTGCCTCCCTGCGGATCGACCCTTATTACTACCTTTTAGTAATTTGGTTTTATAAATATTATTTTTGATACTAAAACGACGGTATCAAATTTTGGCGCCGTTGCCGGGGAGGCAATTGCCCTATTTGTTTTTTTGGTTTCGTTTATTTCCCCTCCGTCTCAGGGAATTTTATTTCCTGAGACAGTTCTTATCTTCCTTGCTAGTGTTGTTTGATAGGTCCTACAGGTCCTATGGCGATGCTTCAGGAGGTATTTTGTGAGAGATGCGGTACTGTGGGACACGATGCAGTTCACTGCCTTGCAGATCGTGACCAAGTTTATGCTTATCGACAGTATAAACAAAGTCACTATGTTTCGTCCCCACCTCACAGTTGTGCACCACCGCATCCGTACTATCAACGAGGCTTCCGAGAGCCCTCCTATTCTTTTTCACCACCGCAACAACCAACCCCTACCGCTGTCAACAATGAAGAGTTTGACGAGTTGAAATCTCTATTAGCGTCACTCACTCTTCAATTGCAACAAATGGAACAATCGAGGAATGTCTCAATTGAAAGTCTTACGCACCAGGTCGCTCAGGTAACAGTCGAGACGGATTTTGATGTGTACAACTCGGACTTCGAGGACGATTACTTTATTGCGACATTTGACAAGGAAATCCCAGCAGAAAAATTGGTCGATCGAGCTCCTCAAAGCTCTCGATCGACTGAATATTATGAAGAACTGGTCGATCGAGCTCCTCAAAGCTCTCGATCGACTGCTGGTGGGGAAAATTTGGCCGATCGAGCTGTTACCATTGCTCGATCGAGTGGATTTGGTGAAGAAGAGTCTCGATCGAGTGATTTAGTTGCTCGATCGAGCACAATAACCGCGGGCAGCATTGAGTTAGCATCCGACTCTGTCCAGATTGGCGATGAGAAGGTGAACGAAGACCATACCGCTTCAATGAAGGGTAGTATCACTCCTTTTGTTGACATTAGTACGACTACTTTTCATCCTTCCGTTAATTCATATACTGCCTTTGAATTGACGCCTCCGCCCCAACTCGGGAGCAATTTGGAGGAAAATCGCTATATTTCTTCTTATGCAGGTCTAACGAGTTGTGACCCGGGAAAGGGATCGAAAGATTCTATCCCGCCTAGGAAGAAATCACGACAATGGGTAGATAAAGTCATGATGGATGCTATGATAGGCCGCTGCCTTGCTGCTGCTATACTATGGAGGACGGTAGTGAAGCTGTCGATGGCTGAAATAACTGCTTTCAGTCAAAAGCCTCGAGGAGGGGCGATTTATTTCGTTATTCGTTAAGCCGGGTTTGCAACCCCGTGCAATTTGTAATAAATTATATACTTAAAACCATTTCTGTTTTTGTTAGGCATTTCTAAGACAATGTTTTGCGTGAAACATTTATTTGGTATTTGGATATATTTTTGTGTTTAGTCTTGCAGGTAGCTGATAAAGGATTTGGTCGAGTAGTTTACTACTCGATCGAAGGGAAATTGGAAAGTCAAGGCCTTGATCGAAAGGCCATTCTGGTCGATCAAGGAAGCAGACCTTAGTGAAGGCTCGATCGAGTAACAAAGTTACTCGATCGAGAGGATTATGGAGAAAGAACATCTCGATCGAGAAGATAGGGGAGTTTTCGACTTTTCTTATTTCTTTTCACCTTATTTCCTCCTCTTGTTACTTCCCAATTTCGTGCACCCCCTCCCCCTTAATTTTCTATCTGTTTATATTAGCCCAGAAAATACCAAATAGGACTACGGACCCTGCTGTTGCCGTAGCCACCTCTTCTGCTATGCTTTTGTCTCATGCGCTTCATCGAGTAGTACGCTGGCTACTCGCTTCCTTAGTTTGATCTTTGGTTTGGGAAGCCGTCCTGTGAGTACCGACTTCCCTTGCTTTTCCATCTCATTTACTGTACTTTAGGAACATGTATTAGGTTCGCGTACCCCATCTCCCTTTTTGCTGCTGTTGGTTAGCTGTGAAGACAATGAGGACATTGTCTGTTTTGGTTTGGGGAGGGTATTTGCATACTTTTGAGTCTGCATTTGCATTCGTTTTGCATTCATATTTCTTGCATTTCCGTATACATTGCACTTAATTTCGAAAAATTATTAAACCCATAAAAACTTAAAATTTTCACAAAAATTCAAAAAACATCACGTTTAATTTTGCATTTAGGTTGTGTCGGAATGGAACATTTCTATGCTAGAATTGTTTTCACTTAAGCCTTGCAAATTTCTCACGACTTTTAGTAATTTTCAAAGCAATTTCTCGAATTTCGTTTCTAAATATGTTGAACAATTAGACTTGACTTGAAATTTTGGCAAACTACAATAACTTTCTGAGGTTTAGAGCTTTATAAACTGGTGACATCTATGACTAGTTTCATATAGGAATTGAGAGTAGTACTCCTTGCATATCATGTATCATCAATTTACACATTTATGAAATTCAATTGCTTATTGCCTACATACATTCGGGTTAGTGGTTGGTGTCACATGCAGGGAGATGCTTACATTACCTTTTCTTTCATTTTTACCCATATAACTCCACATTTAGCCAAATTTGCCTTTTGTCCCTTAACTACATCCAAATTTAGCCTGCCCTGTCAAGCTAGTTTAGATTGTTTTGTGGTATATTATTTATTGTGCCAAGTTTGGTCTTATATCTAAAGTTGTGGGAGTTGGTAATTTATGAAGGAAAGGAGGAAAAAATGAAAAAAAATCAAAAGAAGAAAAAAATCGAAAAAGAAAAGAAAAAAGAGGAAAAAAAAAGAGAAAGATGTTTCACTCCTATGCTTTATTATAATCATATGAGGAGTATTTTCAGTGAGTTTCGTGCCAAATGAAGAGCACTTCTGCTTAATTTTGATGGATAAGAGATGGATATGTTCCATTTGGTTCTGTTACGGTGCTAGCTTGATCACCTATACCTTCACATTTCCGAAAAATGTTTTGCCTATTCTTACCCATTGCCTCACTTTACCATAATTTTGTAAGCTCTCGGCTGTGACGGACCTCGTTCGGTTGGAATGTATGTGTACGGTAGCTAGAATTGTCTATCATATTAGTTGCTTGCATGTTTATGTGGGTCGTAGTTTAGGTGAGCGTCTATTTTTCTTTCTCTCTTACATATAATGCTTACCTTGTGCTTAATTGAGAGAGAGTGACCCGGGAGAGTCCAATTTTGAAAGTCTTGCAAGGTCAAAAGTTCAACTATTTATGAGATATGTATAAATTCGTTTGCTTTGTTATTGCGCTATTAGTAGTTGACTCTTTTGCATTAAATCGGTTTGAGTAAACGGTTTCAGCTTGTCCTAGTTTTTGTTCTTTTCCATTTAGCTCATTAGTTAGTTGCATTTAGCTTGCTTGAGGACAAGCAAATGTTTGGTTTGGGGAAGTTTGATGTGTGCATTTTACATAGTCTTTATAGGCCATTTATGCACACATTTCTATGCTATTTTAGTAGTAATTTGCTACGAATATGCCCCGAATAGTCTACTTTGGGTTCTCTTGTCATATTTGCAGGTATGAGCCAGAAAAGAGTAAATCAAGCCTAAAACATGTCCCTAGGCATGCATTTAGGAGATGAGTTGAATTGGAGCTTGGGAACTATTGATTTGAGATGCGCGCGGAAGTAAAGAAGCTAGGCGAGCAAAACAAGAACTCCAAATTACGAGTGCTTAATTCAAAGAGCCATATCTCGAGTTTTACAACTGATATTCACGCGATTCGAATTGGAGATGAAAGCTTATCCTATTAGCTTTCCAACGCCACAAAAATCGCTTGATTCGGACAAGTAACGAAGAAATGGCAGCCGTTTGAAGTTCAGTGCGCAAGGCATGAATTACGCGCTGAGAAGTGCTCGATCGAGAACTATTTCTATTCGATCGAGAGCCCATTTGCTCGATCGAGAGCTACTTCTTCTCAATCGAGTGATTAAAGGGGAAGAAGTCTTCGATCGAGAGGAATTGTTCTCGATCGAGAGGAATGCTAAGGAATATCACTCGATCGAGAGCCTTAAGTGCTCGATCGAGCAACAATCTTTGACGGGCTTGGCCTGTTTTGTTATTTAGGTTTAGCAAGTCATTATTTTGTTATAAATAGGCTTGCACGCCAAATACATGAGACATACACAGACGGGACTGGAGCTCTTCTCCAGTTTCGACCCTTTCTTATTCCGGATCTTGAAACTCTATTCTATTCTTAATTCATTTCGGTATTTTCATCCCCTTCTTTTATGCTTTATTATTTAATTATGCATTGCTAATTCTCTTGCTAAGACAATAGGGGATCCATGATCTTGTTAGATTAGTAATCAATTTATTATGATAATGCTCGTATGATTTATGTTGTTGTCGCTACATTTAATTGCTATAGTTTAATTGAGTCGACGCAATTAGATTATAAACCTTAGTAAACCTCGTCCTAGATCGAAAGATTGGATAGGGTGAGACTCGTAGCGATACATTAGGGCACGGTAGTGAGGGAGAAAGCTAAGCTATTTGTGTTTTAGGGCGAATTAAGGACCGAAAGGTGACGTTCGTTACCCCTTAGATCTATTTGCTTGACCTTAGACCTAGATTGCTGAACTGATTAATCATGGTGAACCGACTGTCTTAGCTATCCCTCTTCCCTTGCTTTTCTCTTACTACTCTCCCGAACTCGTAGTTTAGAAAACCAATTATATAAAACCCCCACTTGTGACCGAATAAACGAACCATTAAAACATATATCTTGCCTCCCTGCGGATCGACCCTTATTACTACCTTTTAGTAATTTGGTTTTATAAATATTATTTTTGATACTAAAACGACGGTATCACTTGTTATGGTGCTAGGCTTTCACTCCGAATTTTCCAAGATCCCGTAATTTGGTTGATGATCAAAGATGAATCTCCATGTACCCGAAGATTTTTGATGCCTAAACCTACTGCCGCTTGTAGCCCAATGAGGCAAGCTTCATATTATGTCGCGTTATTTGTCACCTCGAAGTCGAGTTTGACAGAGAGTGGTGTATGCTCGCCTTCAGGAGAAATGAGCAACACCCCTATTCCGAATCCTCTTAAGTTCGATGCTCCATCAAAGTAAAGGTCCCAGGAGTCTATATCGGTTTGGAGTATATCCTCATCCGGAAACAACCAGGTGTCTATCGTTTGTGCATCATTGATGGGATTTTCTGCGAAGAACTCGGCAACGACGCGCCCTTTTATAACTTTCAGAGGTACATACTTGAGATCGAACTCTGAGAGCATCAAAGTCCATCTTGCTAGGCGTCCATTGAGAACGGGTTTTTCGAAGAGGTATTTTACAGGATCCATTTTGGAGTATATTTTGACGGAGTAGCTAAGCATGTAATGGCGTAACTTCTTCGTTGCCCACACAAGAGAGAGGCATGTCTTTTCGAGTGGTGTGTATTTGCACTCGTACTCCAAGAACTTCTTACTAAGGTAGTAGATATCTCTTTCTTCTTTTCCTACGGTTTGGGCTACCATAGCGCCCATGACTGTTTCAGTTACCGTGAGATATAAACCAAGAGGTTGATCTCGTTGGGGTGGCATGAGCACTGGTGGTTTGGATAGTATCTCCTTGATTCGGTCGAACGCCTTTTGACAATCATCGTCCCACATGGTGTAATCTGTTTTCTTTTGCTTTTTGAAGATAGGTTCACAGGTCATGGTTAGTTCCGATATGAATCGACTTATGTATTGCACCTTGCCTAGGAATCCTCTAACTTCCTTCTCTGTTTGAGGTTGCGGCATTTCGATTAGAGCTTTGATCTTGGAAGGATCTATCTCTATTCCTCATTGGCTAACAACATATCCCAGGAGTTTGCCGGATGTTACTCCAAATGCACATTTCTGAGGATTGAGCCTCATGTTGTACTTTCGTAGTCTTGAGAAGAATTTGCGAAGGTTTGCAATGTGCCCCTCTCTATCTTTGGACTTGACAATCATATCATCTACGTAGACCTTAACTTCTTTATGCATCATGTCATGTAATGGTGTAGTTGCGGTGCGTTGATATGTAGCTCCGACATTGATTAACCTAAACGGCATAACCGTGTAGCAATAGGTACCCCATTGAGTGACGAAGGTGGTCTTGTGCATATCCTCTATGGCCATCTTGATTTGGTTATATCCCGCGTATCCATCCATGAAGGATAATAACACGTGATCTGCTGTGTTATCCACTAATATGTCGATATGTGGTAGAGGGAAGTCATCCTTAGGACTCGCTTTGTTCAAGTCTCTGAAATCAACACAAACACGGATCCTCCCATCCTTTTTGGGTACGGGTACTATGTTGGCTACCTAGTCTGAGTACTCGGAAACTTTGTTGAACCCGGCTTTGAATTGCTTATCGACTTCTTCTTTGATCTTAAGAGCCCATTCTGTCCTCATTCGGCGAAGCTTCTGTTTTACGGGTTTGAAACCTGGTTTAATCGGGATTCTGTGCTCTGAGATATTCCTGTCGATCCCCGGCATGTCTTTGTAGGACCAAGCAAAAACGTCTTTGAACTCGTGTAGGAGGTCTACAAAACCGGCCCTTTCGGCGGGGCTCAAGGTCGTCCCTATCCTAAGTTCTTGGGGTTCTAGTTCGGTTCCTACATTGATGGGTTTAGTGTTTTCTATAACTGGTCCCCCTTCCCCCTCTTGTAGTATTTCTTTGGCTATGTAGGGAGGTATTTCGATTGAGTTTGGGTCTGGGTCATCCTCATTATCATCGTAAACAGAATTACATTCAGAATAACACAAAGAGTAAGCAGAACCTGAGTTATTCATATTAAAATTTGAAAAGAGCTGAAACAAAGAAGCCAGCTGTTCGGTAGTAAGTGGCGGTAAAGAGACAGCTGTTGGGACATTTTCCGAACTACTGTTACTATTTGATGCTAAGCTAGGAGAAATAAGGGGAGTGGGAGTGACGACAGGAGGAGATTCTCTAGGGACTTCTATAGACTATGACTCTGACTCCGACTCTGACTCTGACTCGAATTCATCATCTTCTGGTTCTCCTTTGAACATCTTTCCTTCTCCAGTGGTGAGCTTGAAGAGTCTTCCTTGGTTGTTTGTCCATTTGATCGATTTTCTCCATCCTTTCTGCTGATTCGAACTGGTTTCTGTGATCAATGCGGAAGGGTTTTGTGATCGTCTTGAAGTATCATGGTAATGATCTCATCCTGCGCGGTTCTAACAAATCGATCTTCTCCAAATAGTAAGCTAACAGCTTGTTCGTCTAAGCAAGGTGCTTGACGAGTCTTGAGGTAGAAACCGTTTCTGGAGGAATGAAGTAGCAATCGTGAAAGATCTCGATTCCAGCTAACTTCCTTTCGAGATAATGCCAAGGTTCGGGAAACCCGTGAAAGAGTTCTTGACTCCCCTCTCTAACGAAGTATCCATTTAGGGTAGGGAGGTAGGTCGCATTTGGATTCCCACGTTCTTGCGGTTTTGAAATTGAGTGAGCATTTCCAGAGCTTCCTCCTTGGTGGGTTTGTACCCTAACCCGAGCGGTATCCTTTGCGAGTTGCCTTCTTTGTAAGGTGCAAAGGTATTCCTTCGGACGGGATTCAATGGCATTCCGGGAAGTATCCCTGAGATTTGAGTATGTGGTTGACCACTAAATTGGAGTAGGGATTGAAGTATAATGGTGCCAACTCGCTTTCTATGACGTTTATGCTATGGAAGCCCCCAAGTTCATATACTGGATCCGCGAGTACTTAGTTACTTGACCTCTTTTCTATTACCGCTTTGATGGGTGACGAAGTGATCGTCACCACTTTACCATTTAGTGGGATCTTGATCTTCTGGTGGAGGGTGGATGTTACCGCTTTGGAAGCGTGAATCCAAGGTCTTCCCAGAAGTATATTAAAGGATGCTTCAATGTCCACTATTTGGAAGTTAACCTTTCGTTCAATCGGCCCTGTGGCTATGGTAAGGTTAACTAGTCCTACAACTTTTCGTCGTGTACCATCATAAGCGCGAACACCTTGGTTGGTAGGTGTCCAATCTGACTCTTTCATGCCCAATTTGTATGCCGTTTTCAAGGGTATGACGTTGACTGCCGAGCCATCATCTACCAAAGTCATTGGCACATTCTTCTTCAAGCAAATGACAGTGATATAAAGAGCCAAGTTGTGACTAGCGCCGAAAGGTGGCAAATCTTCATCCGAGAAAGTAACAAGGTTACTTAGCTTAGGTGACTCTTGGAAGACCAAGTTGACTACGTCATCGGGTGTGGAGTTATGGACCACGTTTAATTTGGTCAAATCTTGAAGTAAAGCTTGGCGATGTGGGAACGAGCTTGCAACTAGTTACCAGACTGAAAGATCAGCCTTTGTCTTCTATAGTTGCTTTAGCAAATGATCAGTAGAGGTATCCTCGTTATCATTCGGTGTGACAACGTTGGTATTGGTGATTGGACCATTTGCTATGGGACCATTTTGAGAAACATTTTGATATGGACGCCCTGAACGAGTAAGGTGGTCTACATCTTGGTCCTCATTGTTTTGGACTATTTCCTCTCTGACTTTGACTAGGTAGTGTTCGGTGAGGTACTCATCTTCATCATCGTCGGCCCATACTCAATTGACAGTACCAAGTTCTCTCAACCTTATGATCTCAGCCTCCAATTGGTTGATTTGGTCGATTAATTCATCAACCACGGCTACTACTTATTTGCATTGTACTCCCTCCATTCAACTCCAAATGGTACTTATCACCTTTTCACGTTTGCCAACGCGAGTTTTACTTTGTAAATATCTTTAGTTACACATTTGTAAAAATTATAAAATTTTTATATTTTAAATTTACTCCTAAAGACGAATAAAACAAGATCCCACATGAATATATTTTATCTTATATATTGGGAGAAAATGAGGAGATTCTTCTTCTTTGTGAATAGTGTACAAAAAAGATAACTACCAATTGGAGTTGAATGGAGGGAGTAGCATTTTGAGAAAGGTTTAGTGGCGCACGTTCTTTGGGTGTTGCATTTGGATCACGTAGGGTTGCCACTACACTTTCTAATTCTGAGACTTGCCTATTCACACCCTTTGCCCATGCGATAAAGTCAGTGATGGTAGGGGAAATGGTTGAGTAGTTCCCTTCTTTCTCTATTGCATAGATCTCATCTTCGACTGGAGAAATGAGGTGTGAAAAATCTAAGGTATATTCTTCACTTGTAATCATCAGAATTCCAAGAGGATTATGAGTATTGTTAGGCTTGCCTCCAGGCGGTATTGGTAGGCGACCGTCTTCAATCATGTCTTGAAGTACATGTTTTAACTTGTAACATTTTTCTGTGTCATGTCCCTTACCTCTATGATATTCGCAGTACGAATTCTCGTCCCAGGACTTGGATTTCTTTTCTGGTTCAGGTGTAGGGCCTATGGGTTGGAGTTTACCCTGTTTCATCAATCTCTTTAGAGTATTAGAGTATGTATCCCCAATGTTTGTAAACTTTTTTTGTGGGATACTCTTCTTTGATGGTTCGAGAAGGTTAACTTCATCAGTCTTGCTAGTAGAGCCGTAAGAACGACTTGTTGAACCTTGATATCCACGACCTACCGTTTTGGACAAGAGCCCTTTACGGATGTCATCTTCGATCCTTGTCCCTAGTACAGTTAAGTCTTTGAAGGTCTTAATGTTTTGGTACCTCAAATGACTTGCATAAATGGGCTTTAAGTTATCCACGAACTTTTCCATGAGAGTAGCTTCATCTGGGCGTTCGACGAGTTGGGTACTAGTCTTCCTCCACCTACTTAGGAAGTCGGTGAAGCCTTCTTTAACATTTTGGGTAAGAACCTCTAAGGTGCGCATATTGACTTGGATCTCGGCACTATCCGCATATTACTTAGCAAACTCGATTGCGGCATCGTCCCAGGTGGCAATCTTCTTGTGCTCTAGAGAGTAAAACCATTGTTTCGGGATAGTGTCAAGAGATGAAGGAAAGATCCTTAAGAACATCTCGGGTTTAATGCCTTTGACATGTTTAACAAGGTTGTCAATCATATTAACAAAGCAAAACATGATGAATAAATGAAGATGATTAACAATAATTAAAAAGGGATTAAGAGAATTATACCTAATAATGATTCCAAAATAAAGCAAAGAATAATAGAAGTACTTGATGAATGATTGGAAGGTTGTCAATCTCCCAATAATAACCCAAATAATCTTCAATTGCCCAAAATAAAAGATGAACAAAAGAGAAATTAAGGAAATGAGATTTGTATTAATATTTGATTAGAAGTTGATTACAAGATTAATAAGAGATTAGAATGATATAAACTACACTAAAGATTGATAAGAAGAACATGATTAATCTAATTAGACTAATGGGGTATTTATAGTGGGGATTAGGTACACAAATTAGGGTTTACTAAGGGCTTAAATGACGATTAAGTCCTTAAGGAATCGCTTCTCTCAGAAAAAGATGCGGGTCTCCCTTTTGCCGGTCTTTCAAAAATATGCGCATCTCTCATGGAGCAAGAAGAGGACGTGTGGGTCTGTAACACAATCCGAGCGTCCAAGGGTCGGGACGAGCGGGTTCTGAGGTGGCTGGACGAGCGGCCTGCTGGCTTGGACGAGCGTTCTGGGAGGCTTCTGGACGAGCGTCCCTACGGTAAAGACGCTCGGATTCTTGCAGTCTTGGACGGGCGTCCTACCTGGTTGGACGAGCGGATCTCGTCCCAGCCTTCCTTTTCTTCTTCTCTTCCTCTCTTCTTCCAATAATCCTCCGGGATTTAATCGGGGATGCAAGGATTTCTTCATCATTGCCCATCTACTATAATATGTACAAAGGCCTTCTAGTCTTGCCTTCTCTTTGATGCTTGGTCATTAGATTCGATCAATTTAGCTCTATTTTGCCATGAAAATACAAGGTTTGCACTCCTCTCCTACCAAGGAAACAAAATCTCAAAAAATATGCAAAACAAAGGACTAAAGATAGTAAATGACCCAAATATGCACTAAAAAGCATAAGAACGAGGCTAATTCGGGGACTAAATATGCTCAAATAATGGTCACATCACAGGTCAGCTACTGTTTTGCGTAAAAAGATACTTATTCGACAGAGTAAGCCACACTCGATAGAGTACCCATAGACATAGAAAACCGTAGTATTACAGTCTTCCCTCCTTAAAAAGAACTTTGTCCCTGAAGTTCAATCCATACACAAAGCAAAACATACTATTTCAACTCCGACACAACAACGTAACCAAAACTCAAAACAAAACTCCTAACCAACACTCAACCCGACTCAAAGCAACTACTAACTGTACTAAAACCAACATAAAGCATGCAAAAACCTTATGCGACCATCTCCTACCCCCAAAAAGAAACATGGTTACGTCCCCATAACCTTACATACCTAATTAAAAAGAGTCGGATACCGCTCCCTCATGGCCTCTTCCGCCTCCCAAGTAGCCTCCTCTACCTCATGGTTAGACCAAAGAACCTTAAGTAACACTGTTTCCCCATGTCTAGTTTTTCGAACCTTGCAATCAAGAATCTGTTTTGGCACCTCCATATAAGACAAGGACTCATCCAACTCTATGTTCTCTACCTCTAACACATGTGAAGGGTCGCTCACATACTTCTGTAACTGAGATACATGAAACACATTATGCACTATATCCAAAGCTGTTGGCAACACTAACCGGTAAGCAACCTCACCCACACGATCGAAAATCTCATATGTGTGGACGCGGGCCCACGGGGTTCGATTTGGGAAAACAAGCTTTTGCATTTGTGGAGTCGCCACCAATTTAGCATGCATTAATGTCGAGGTAGGAATTTAGGTTAATTGTATATGAGAGCATACAAACAATAAATGATAAAGAAATACAATAAGAATACAATAATTAAAATAATTACAACGGGTTAAATGATTTACGTCGAAAATACATTTCAAACGGATGATTTTAGAAAAGAAAAGAGAAAATAAATAAACGAATAGATTATTAGGTGATAATACGAGTAATAGTAAATTAATGCGTAAACTAATAACTAGATCAAAGCAACAACGAAAGTTCAGAGGCAGAATTAATCCCGGAACAGGCGCAGAGAGAGCCGCGTCCCTTGGAAGAGGCGCAGTGCTCACTGCGTCTGTTCCTGAGGTGAATTCTGGCTGTGAAGCCAGAATTGCATATCGTTAATATTCATTGGTAATTTAAGGATCGATTATGGATATTTGACTCGGATAAAAGTGGTTAAATGAATTACTTACATGCAAATTAGTCATAAAAACAATAAAACATGGACTCGAGTTATAACAAATTGATTGCAAGATTAATTACAAGGTTAATTACAAATTAAACAAACTAAAACAAATTAATTAGGTTATTAATGCTAAACTACTGATGATAATGATATAAACAGATGAAAATATACAAAAGATGAATTTCAGAGACTTGATATTGATGAATCGAATCTCTAATCCGGATTGATTTTAATGACGAAAACCCACAAATATTAATTGTTAGGGATTTAAGTCGGGAATAGAAAAGTGATGAATTATTAATGATTTATATGCTAAAAATTATCATGTTAATGAAACAAGAACAAGCAAAGACGAAACAAGAAAGCACAAACGAATCAAACAGAGGACGAAGGAAGAAGAAGGAAAGCAGGAACTGCGGCAGCCTCAGGAAGAGGCGCAGCAGATGCTGCGTCCTTTGGAAGAGGCGCAACAGTTGCTGCGCTCCTTCTCGACGTCTGTCTCCTGTTAATCCCTAAAAAGGGTTTGAATAAAGGTTTTGTAAATCGGTTTTGAATATATTTTCAACGTAAACCTTACAATAATGATTACAAATATAAAGTACAATAATAAAAGATGGGATTTACACCCTCAGACTTACATGTTTGACGAAACGAGATTAACTAAGTTAACATTTAGTGATACTCGACTCGATTGTACGACAAAAGTGCCCTCTAAGAGGAAATTAAACAAAGTTGATTAAGTTGATTGAGGTGGAGTTGGTCAAATTGTCGGTCATGCAAAACGAGGCTGGTACTCAGAAAGATCCGAGCTTACGTGGTCGAAAGTTCAAGCACGTAGACGCCAAAAAGCAAGAGCGTGGTCTTAGAATGCAAAGGGAGAAGAGAAGGGCGGACACTCGCGTGAGAAATATGAGGACCGAAGGTCTCTATTTATACTAATCACACGAAGGAATTAGGGTTTCGGTGAAACTTTGGAATTAAATCTCGAAAAGATCTTAAAATATGCAGAAAGGAGCCGGGGAAGAGGCGTAGCAACCACTGCGTCTCTTGGAAGAGGCGCAGCAGGTGCTGCGTCCTTTCCCCAAGGGTTTCCTCCTGCGGAAGAAAGATTTTCCGCGTTTCTATTATGCAATTGCGGTTGATCTTAATTTCCTTATTATTTAAAATATAATTTCGGGATATAATTTACCAAAAGATTAAAATATTGAAAATATGGAATAGAAATATCCGGAACATTCCAGAATATTCTGACTCGGCATTTTAAACGGTTATTAGAAAATGAAGGCGGTTTTTGACCCGGACTCCAAATGTACTCTAATTACTGTCAAAACGACTGTAACGGCGCGTAGATGACGACCAAGGGGTAGACACAAGTATTTGAGCTATATATCACTTGAAGATAAATTTATGAACTGTCATAAATCATTCCGTGTACCAAACATGCGGCCCAATCATCACCGGGTGGTTTGCGGGAGGTGCAGAAATGAGGTATCTACAGAGCCCCCACTTTGACTGAGGCTTGGACAAGGCGAAAGTCAAAGTATAGCCATCAGGTCAATCGAAGCTTACAACCTGACGACTATGGCGACACGAGGCGGCTCAAGGGGTCTGAGCCAAGGACCTATCGTCGGGAACATTTTAGAGTCTGTCGACTATCGGGGAGGGTCGTTTAAATTCCATTAGACTACGTAAGGAGGCTCGCCAGCCATAAGAAGAGACCATACCTGAAATTCCTTGAGACTCCTTACTCTGTCGGACTCCAAGGGGAAACAAAACATAATATTAAATGGCAGCAGGACGTCGGTAGAAACAGCTGAGAGAAATCTGCTTGGGTCGATTTTCAAACAAACCTCGGCAAAAACTTGAGATTGAAGTTGAACTCCACATGTTGAGAGGAACAATTGGTTGTCTCGAATTCTCGCTGGGGGAACAAATTGAGGTGTGTCAAAACACCGGTCAGAGGATATTTGCTCGTTGTGGCAAGCAAGGTCTTGATAAAGTACTGCGACGGTTAGCAGCCTGCTCGAAAATACGGGTCCGGACGAAGAATAAACATCAAATGGACCAAATATACGATATATGGTGTTGAGGAAGAGGCGCACCAAAGATAGGCCCACAAATAACGAACTTATAACGAATTTTCGAAAATTGATTTGAAGGGAAGCTGAGGAAGAGGCTCAGCAAGAGCTGCGACTCTTGGAAGAGGCGCAGCACCTGCTACGTCGTTTCCTGGTTTTTTCTCTGTCCGAGTAAAAACTCGACAGAGGCCCGTGTTCTGTTCATTTCCGCAAAACATAAATCATCAAAACTCTCTCAAATTCCAACCATTTTCCGTCAAAATTTGATCAAAATCTTGCATTTGCCATGACTAATAGAGGTATGTGTTATATTTTTGCATTAAACTTCCGTATTTGCGCAATTTGGACCGACGAAATCAGGGTTTCCAACCCTAAATGTCGAAAAATTTGGGGCTTTTCCCCCAAATGATTTTGCCTTGTAAAATTGAGTTTGTAAATGGATAATTGGTAGTATAGGGATCATGAACATGTGTTCATTCCGAATTTTCATCGAGTTTTGAGCATTTGAGTGAAATTGTGACGGTCTCACAGCTGAGTCGTAAATTGCTTCGAAAATAGCCGTAGGATTGCCCATTTGTGACGAAACTTGATATTTGGAATCCTTGTGTGATGGTTAATGTAACACCCCGATTTACAAAGGAGCCTTTAGCAAAACATTCCCTAATAAACCGGACTGTTACCATCTCGGTTTCCCGAGGTAGTGAATATAAAGACATAACAATCCAAAGTACTTTAATTATACTTTAAGTGAATACTGTTTACAAAACCGTACAAACTAAAACTGTAGCAAAACAATTTACAAACTTTTAGCGGAGATAAAACTTGTAAAACAAGGTGGATAACTAAACATGATTAAACGAGGTGGACTAGACACTAAGTCAGGCAATCCAAGCTCTCTTCCCATCTAGCTCCTATCAGTCTCCGAGGTACCTGTCAATCTGCTCCCCATTAAAAGGTTCCCCGCAGGTGTTCACGAATACACAGGGTCAACCACGAGGTTGAGTAGGATAATACAATGCACCAAGTATGTATGATATGCATGCTCCTCCATCACCACCTCCATCTCATCGCAACTCATAACCCGGACCACCCAGCCATACCGATCCCCGGTAGACTATATATCGACCGTAGCCGATCGCCCGACTCGCTTGTTGAGGACACCAGGGCAAGTCCTGCAGAACCCGCCTGGGCCTTATCACAACATCATCATCACCACACCACATCACCACAACATCCTCCATCTCCAATGCATATGAATGCTCAAAAGAAATTAATGCAACACAATATGTATATCATTGAACTGATCAATCATAAAATCATGCCGGTTACCAAATGTTGTGATAACATACTCAATACGATCAATTCAGTCAATCACATTCCAGTATATGAATCATAACATAAATCAACAACCACGAATCAAGTCAACGTTCACAGTTTGGTCATATGAAACACAAACAAGTCAACACAATTCAACAACAACGATAATAAGTCAAGTGTATTTCCCTACCTCAGTACTGCAGTCAAATAGTCGGGTGCTCAGTAATATTCCACAACAAATTCGCTCTCTGAAAGATAAATAAATGGTAAACAATTACTTAAACTATTCCCGTTCCCAAAATAGAAAGTTACTAAAAATAGGAACTTCTTTAAATGGAAAGTTTTCTTAAATGGAAACTTTCCCGATATAGCAGCTTAGTTTTGGTCATGGCGTGGAAACACAGACACGTAAAAATAAAAATAAACAAACAGAATAATAAAAACACTCCCCGGATAACTAATCTCAAACTCAAACCAACTCCTTCTAATTCCATAATATAATATACTATCTCGACCCAATAATTAAGAAATGCTCAACTCAACTCACTACTCCGTCTAACTCATTACTCCGTCTAATAATATAATACTCCAAGTAACCAGATATCGTATTCTCATCGTCGAACCTAAGACCAGGACAAGGGGTGAGTGAACTGGCGGATAAGACCGCAAAACAATATTTCCATCTCAATATCGATCTCAAACTCAAATAAACACAACTTGGCTCAAAGGCCCCATAACTCAATAACAGTAACCAATTTCCATCTCAATTTCAATTACAATATTGTCAAAGGCTCAAAGAACCGTGCTCAACACTTAGAGTATACACTCCAAGCTAATCACCCACAAGTCTCGAAAAAAAGGAACGACAAATTAATATACAATATCCCAAATCCACAGTCCAAATCCGAACCTCAAAGCCATTAATCAACACATTGATGACGGTACAAAGGCTATGGTTATCTCTCTGCAATTCAACGTATAGGCTTTATATATCCACCATGATCTCTTTCGTCTCACATATCCCACCTCCTCTTCCATTTATAAATTAGTTACACCAAACATGGCAACTATCCGTAATTCCTTTTATTATTCCATAACAATTCATTCAACTTTCCTGTCAGCCTAACGACGCTCTTAAGTCCTCTTTTATGCGCAGAAAAAATAACAAAATTCTAACACAATCATCTTTATCCCAAATCCCAACAATGAAATTATAAATATGAAATAAAACTATCAACTATAATATATAAATTACAAACAATTATCACATATCGTCTCAATAATAAATTTATCACATAAAACATGTACAACAAACATAAATTCATACAACCCCGAACAATAATAATAATATTAGGATCGGTAAAATCGTGTTACCTTTTAACGTAAAGTCACTTATATGCTGACTCGAGAAAGGCGAGAATGAAATTAAGAAGGGAACAAAAAGGTGTAACCTTGCATGTTTGATTGAGAATAGCCGCAATTTTGGCCAACCAGGAGGAGTTTATAGACAAATATCAAGTTTACATATGATAGATATATAATTGAAGAATTAAGCGGGGTTTAATAATCACATGGTGATCATCATCAATATAGCAAACTATTAGGAATTTGGGTTGAGGTGTTTGTCGGCTAAAGAAAGGAATATGAGTTTCATTGGTACTAAAACAAGGGTTTTAGAAATAAGGATATGGGTTAGAAACGAGCATATAAATAACCCGAATAAGTAGGAAACCATGTCAAAGACAATTAAACTAAAAATTATTTTTGGAAAGTTTATATTAAAAATAAATATTATATTCCAAAATTGTAGGGTATTACAGTTAAACTTCCTACCATCTCGGAATTTTGATCTGTGACGGCTTTTTCAGGACACTTTTCTAGGGCATAATCACCGTTATAACGTAATGCTGTCGAAATTCCGACTCGAACCCATGACTAGGCTTCAATTTAAGCTTGACTTGACCCATATTACCACATGAGCAGACGGGTTTTGGGAGAAATGGCCAAAGATGGCGAGAAAAGAGCGATTTCGGAGCTTTGAAAGCTTGAAAATCCCCTAACTAAGGCTCGCCGTCACTTGATGCAGCCTAATTCACTCTAATTTTGTAGGCGACGAGGCTTCTACGTCAGGGAGAGATCCCATGGATGTGGACACTGTTCTTGACCCTTCTCTTACGCTTAAGGAGGTGTTGAAGGAGGCTTTTGCTGCTGCGGCGGCGGTTGCTGAGGACAAGGTCGTCGAGGAGGAGGCTGTCGAGGAGGAGGCCCCGAGGCGGGCCAACGTTGGACGAGGTGGTCTTTATCTGAGGGGAGCACCAGAGTGGGCTGAGAGATGGGATATCCGACATCTCATCTGGGCAGCGGAGAGTCACCTCTCCTACAGAACGGCGAAGAGCTTGGTAAATTGAGTTCATCATTCTCTCATTTACCATCTTTTGTCCTTCATTTTCTATTCCTTTTCTCTTTCATTCGAGCTAAAGATAGCTCTTGCTTTGAATCAAAATAGGAGGCCGGGAACATCAAGTCCTTTTCGGGTTACACGGCGATGATGAAGGCTTATGGGAGGCTGTCAGCGGAGGAGCAGACCATCATCGAGTTGGGAGCTTTTGGGGCCTTGGTACGAGCGTGGAGGGATATCAAGGGGAGGAAGATTCGGGCTAACCTTTGCCTGGTTCGAGCTTTCCTTGATCGGTTCTGGGACACGACCTCGACCTTTCACATGCCTTTCGGCGAGGTTGGGGTCACGTTGGAGGATTACGACATGATTTATGGTTTGCCGTGTGGAGCTGAGGCTGTGGTGTGGCCGTCGACGGCCATGAGAGTGGACTCGGCTGAGGCTAGGAGTTTGATCGGTTGGAACCTGGCGGCGAAAGCTGCTGCGGTTCCTGGGTTGGTGTCGAGTTCCTACGTCCGGGATTACTTTGCTGGGAAGATCCCGACAATGGTGACGATCGATGGGAGGGAGACGGCTCCTCCTCCTTGTACTGCGAAGCAGAGAGCTCGTCTATGGCTCTGGTGGTCCTTATCTTCGATCTACCTCGGATACAAGGGGAGAGGCTGTCGACGAAGCTTCTTCCCTTCCTTTCTGACTTGAGTGGCCTAGGTCATTGGGACTGGGTCACTCCCGGCTTTGCGGTCCTCTCTCGTTACATGAGGGCCATGGTTCGTCCTGAGTTGGTGAAGAAGGGGACTTCTCCTGCCACTGTTGGTCCTGGACTGCTGCTGGAGGTATGAACCTTCATTTCGTACCATGAAAGATCATTTCCTTTCCTTATCGAATCACGAAAGATTGTCATTGATTATCTTGTTTTGCAGGCGTGGCTGTACTCTTACTTTCCGAGCTTCGCGCCCAAGAGGACGGAGCCGGGGAGAGAGCTTATCCCGTTGTGAGAGATTGGGTGATGTGTCACAGGAAGAGTCAGCGTTCTTCTCATGACGTCAGTCGACGGGACGTGAACGCCCTGCAGCTGAGTGGCGTGAGTATCACTTTCCTTTATTTGCTTTCTCATCGCTTTCTTTTAGAACTGATCATAAGAATGCCCTCTTGTTTGCTTATCTTAGTGGGTGCCCAGTCCTTGGGCGGACTATACTGGCATCCCTCCTTTTATAGCTGAGGTCCTTCAACCTAGGAGCTCGAGCCGGTTGCTGCTGAGGATGTCGGTGGGTCCAGTGTGGTACTTGGGCGAGCGTTTGACCCGCCAGTGCTCTCGGGATGTCTTTACGGTTCCCATCGATCCTCCTCGGACGATGTTTAGGGAGCCTTCCGATGTTGAGAGGGAGGCTGACTTGGCAGACGTCGGTGGCGACGCCCTCCTTCTTCCTGACGAGGACTACTCCGCGTTCCTCTACCGGAGGTTGGCGTACTGGCCGGTTGTGGTAAGTGCTTCACTTTTCCTTTCCGTGTTAATTTGAAAAAATGATGAATGATCATCGATTAACGGAAACCTTTTGGATTCAGCAGGAGGTTGAGGCGGCGGGCGTCGAGCCCCCAGCGTACCCCGAGACCCTCGAGTACACTGATGCGGCGGGGATGACGACGATCTCCGAGCTTCGCGACTTTGGCGAGGCGGTGACAGATGCTGGCCTGGACGAGTGGCAGCATCTGATTCGGAGGGTAAGTTCCCCAACTTAATTAGGTTTTGTATAAGAATATATTTGTTTAATTTTATCCAACCATTGAGAATCCTTGTTTATTGACATGAAGGTAGCGCCATCTCGGTTCGTGGCTTTGTGGAGAATGGCCAACCGGCTACGGGCTACTGCCGTCGAGGCACTTGCTGGCGGCCGAGGACGTCAGGAATGAACCTTCCGTTTACTTCATTTTTGAATTTTATAACTTTCTTTGTGTTTGACATGATTGACATGAGCCAATTATTGTCATTTGCAGAGGGAGCGCGACTTGGAGCGCGAGCTAGCGCAGTCCCGGGAGGAGACAGCTCGCCTGCTGAGGGAGTTGGAGGTTCCCGACGCCGAGATCGCTGCTCTTGAGACGAGAGTCGTTGAGCTAGGCGGCAACCAGCAGTAGTTTGTTTGTTTTTTTGTTGTTTTTGTTGTTGGCTGTACCGCACACACTTTTGTACATTGTAGGACTTTCATTTTGGACTTTCGAACTTTGTTTCGGGGAAGAGCCCCCACTTTGGTGTACATATGTCCTTTTGGTTGTATATATGACGGCCTGAGTGCCTTTGCTGCTGGGTTATTTTGTTTGTACCTGCAGGTTAGCTTTGAACAGGTTTGGTAGATGACGGTTTATGCCGTCATGCTGCCGAAATTTACATATAAATTGCACATAAAACATGTATTTGTACACATGGCCTAAATTAGCGCAAGACAAAGACTCGAAAAATGCAAAAACTTTGCCGAAAATGACCGGACGGTAGGGAGGGTTACCCCCTAAAAAAAATGAAAATAGAAACGTATAAGTTTGAAATTAAATATGAAGCGGGAGTGAAATGATTCCCCCAAAAAGAAAAATAAAAAGAAATGGGTAAGTTGGAAAATAAATAGTTAAATTGGTGAAATGATTCCCCAAAAAAGAAAAAAAAAAGAAATGGGTAAGTGTGCTTGTTTGACGAAAATGTTGATTTTCGCCTCGAAAAGCGTGCCCGTATGATTAGGAAACTCGAAATATGGTAACTCGACGGGATTACCAATAATAATAACCCATATGAATAGGAAATTATGCTTAAGGAATTAGGAAAGATCCAACGCGGAAAATCACCGAAATATCTCTGAGAAAGAGGCGCAACATGAGATGTGTCCCTTCGAAGAGGCGCAGCAAGTGCTGCGCCATTTCCCCAGTGTGTCCGCTCTGACAGATTTTAGGAAACAGCTTTTAGTATAAATATAGACGTCGAGGGAGGTTTTATTCACATAATTCTTCCGTCTTTCTTCCGTCTATTACATAAAACTCTTTAGTTAACCATACAACATGGATACTTTAGAAATCCGTCTCAAAGAATGGAGAAACGAATTTACAAATGTGGAGAAACATGATATGGGTGCCGACAACTTTGGATCGATTTTGAGCTTGAAATTGGTTAAGGTTGTCAAACCATTCTTGGATACTTGTCTCGAGTATTGGGACCCTAATTTCCACGTGTTTGCCTTACCTGGAGAAGATATCTGTCCGTTTCCCGAAGAAATTGCCGAAATTGGTGGATGGGACCCAGAACATATGCCTGCTATACCCTCTACTTCTCAAGGTATAAAAACAAGTTTAGGGATTTGCTTGGATTGATAAGAGCCGAGGTTGACCGTCTTGTGACCTCAAAAGGAGTCTGAATGCTTGATTTTATCGATCGGTTCATAAATAGGGCAGACCCTTCTATCTCCTATGTTGCTAGGCGTAGGGTATTCGGGTTTTGCCTATTGCATGGTTATGTCCTACAAGGGCATGTTGATGAGGAGATGAGAGGCAATCCTCGTTATCTGAGCTTAGTTGAGCAAATGGAGCTACGCAGGAGCCCAACTTGCCTATGTTTACGCAGAAAATGGCCAAGGAGACGTCATGGAGTAGAGTAATGAAGGAGGGACATGTTGCACATTCCCGAAGATTTGGCAGTTGTGGCAATGTCTGACATATTTTATACAATCGGATTCCATTGTGGTCCAATAATATCCCAAACGCGTGATTTTCTTTGCCATCATTGGTCCACTCATGTGAGGTCCACATTCTCCATCATGGACTTCTTCCATCACTTTCTGTGCCTGTGAATGATCAAGGCAATGCAAGACTACACCAAGAGGTGTTATTTTATACAACTCTCCTTGCATGAGCACGTTGTCCCCTCTTATCCATATCTGGTGGATAGGTGCCGTTGAGTTTGAAGTTCAAAATTGCTTGGAACCAAGGTTCCTCTGGGTTTTCTTCTTCATCTGTAATTTGGTGCACATAAGCTGGTTCTGACCGTCGTTCGATGCATAACGGCATTTCTACCATATTATCCGGCATATTAATCAAAGATGCAAGTTTTGCAAGAGCATCTGCAAATTGATTTTCTTCTCGAGGCGGGTGTAGGTAGGTTACTTGATCGAAGAATTGGGCAACTTGGTCTATCCTGGCTTGATAGGGTGCTAGGCTTTCACTCCGGATTTTCAAAGACCCCGTAATTTGATTGATGATCAATGATGAATCTCCATGCACCTGAAGATTCTTGATGCCTAAACCTACTGCTGTTTGTAGCCCAATGAGGCAAGCTTCGTATTCTGCTGCGTTATTTGTCACCTCGAAGTCGAGTTTGACAGAGAGTGGTGTATGCTCGCCTTCAGGAGAAATGAGCAACACTCCTATTCCAAATCCTCTTAAGTTTGACGCTCCATCAAAATAAAGGTCCCAGGAGTCTACGTCGGTTTGGAGTATATCCTCATCCAGAAACGACCAGGTGTCTATTGCTTGTGCATCATTGATGGGATTTTCTACAAAGAACTCGGCGACAGCGCGTCCTTTTATAACTTTCAGAGGTACATATTTGAGATCGAACTCTGAGAGCATCAAAGTCCATCTTACTAGGTGCCCATTGAGAACGGGTTTTTCGAAGAGGTATTTGACAGGATCCATTTTGGAGTATATTTTGACGGAGTAGCTAAGCATGTAATGGCGTAGCTTCTTCGTTGCCCATACAAGAGCGAGGCATGTCTTTTCGAGTGGTGTGTACTTACACTCATACTTCAAGAACTTCTTACTAAGGTAGTAGATAGCTCTTTCTTCTTTTCCCACGGTTTGTGCTAGCATGTCACCCATGACTATTTCAGTTACTGTGAGATATAAACCGAGAGGTTGTTCTCGTTGAGGAGGCATCAGCACTGGTGGTTTAGCTAGTATGTCCTTGATTCGGTCGAACGCTTTTTGACAGTCATCATCTCACATGGTGTGATCTGTTTTCTTTAGCTTTTTGAAGATAGGTTCACAGATCATGGTGAGTTTCGATATGAATCGACTTATATATTGCACCTTGCCCAAGAATCCTCTAACTTCCTTCTCCGTTTGAGGTTGCGGCATTTCGATTAGAGCTTTGATTTTGGAAGGGTCGATTTCTATCCCTCATTGGCTAACGACATATCCCAGGAGTTTGCGGATGTTACTCCAAATGCACATTTATGAGGATTAAGCCTCATGTTGTACTTTC
This sequence comes from Silene latifolia, assembly GCF_048544455.1. Taxonomy (NCBI): domain Eukaryota; kingdom Viridiplantae; phylum Streptophyta; class Magnoliopsida; order Caryophyllales; family Caryophyllaceae; genus Silene; species Silene latifolia. Next base: position 21,356,815 of record NC_133528.1, read on the forward strand.
GTAGTCTTGAGAAGAATTTGTGAAGGTTCGCAATGTGCCCCTCTCTATCTTTGGACATGCCAATCATATCATCTACGTATACCTCAACTTCTTTATAGATCATGTCATGTAGTAGTGTAGTTGCGGTGCGTTGATATGTTGCTCCAGCATTGATTAACCCAAACGGCATAACCTTGTAGCAATAGGTACCCCATTGGGTGACAAAGGCGGTCTTGTGCATGTCCTCTACGGCCATCTTTGTTGGAGCTTGTGTCCTCCACAAATTAGTGTGATAACATTTGTTAATCACTTACAGGTTCACAAGGGTATACTTCGTATTTTATCAGTTGATTAACGATTACCTAATAACGGTTGGCTTGCTAGAAAGTTTGACGTTATTATCATACAGATGACGGTGATCAATTGGTCCCTAAAGGTCACACCTATAGGATGTGTTTGAGAGATGTGGTTATGGAAATGTAACCACATTGATGCCTTATATGACTAAACAGTTAGTCAATGTGTTGATGAGACGATTATTTAATGCCGATTAAATAATATTAGTTGAGACGAATTAACTGTCAATTCGTAAATTGAATATAATAAGTTATATTTAATTAATGTATATGATGTAAGCTTGGACGAATTAATATGTTAATTCGTATTTAAATGTAATCGGTTATATTTAATCAGCAAGATGAATGTGTCATAGTGGTAATAGTAAGGGTACTCAAACCAAGAGATTATGGGATCGATCCTCACTAGATGACAATTTATATTTAACACATTTTATACATTTTTGGAATAACCGAAAATAAGGAAATTATACTCTCTTATTTTCGGATATGGGCCGAAAATCATATCATATATTATATTAAAGAAGAAACCGTTTGCCACGTGTCAAAACTACAAAGAAATGGCCACATGTCATCTTATTATGTATGGGCTGCCAAATCAAAGATTTCAAAAGATCATGAAATGATCAATTGACCATCCTTGCCTAAAAATGGAAACAACCTTCAATTAGGTTTTGACCACTATATTTCAAAAACCCGTGATTTTTTATTCTTCTAAATTTGAGCAGTAAATCAATTAAATTTATTGCAAGTTTTAACAAAATTTCCCGTAATTTTTGCTCAATTATTTAGTTTCCTTGGAAAATAACGGTAATCAATGTTCCAGTTTTAATGCTTTTAGACTTTCTATCACCTACTTCCTCCATCTCAGTGATATATTTACACTTGCTTTATTTTTCCCTCGCAAAATAAAGGAAGTGTAAACTGTAAACATATCTCGCAACAGAGAGAGTAAATTTTTAGCGAGCATATCCACTAAGCGATAGATCAGAGCATAACAATTATCGTGCTTGCTTAGCTTGCAATGTGCACTTATTAGAAGCTATTCATTTTGTAAGGTAACATTTGATCAAATAGACAAATACGATTAGAATACATTATTTGGTATTTGTTAAAATTAGAAACTAATATGAAGGTGAGAAAATTTCATGAAATAATTTCTAATGTTGTGAAATAGATTGTTATATAACAATAAACCATAGTCAGATTTTCAAACAAAACCTTCTTTTGAAAAAAATTATCATAAGACGTACCCATATAACTTGAGATAATTAATATTGATTAAATTAGTTGGCTTCGCATAGTATTATTTTTTTTTGTATTGCACTATTCAAATATCTCTTGAAATGTACAAGAGCATACTCTTATATGATATCGAGTTCTTAAAGGGTCTATAACATTAGATTATCGTTTGGTGGAGAAACGAAAAATCTTGATAACATATTATCGTAATTATTCTATCTAGCGAAGAGTTTAGTTGGCGTTTCAATTTTTTTGGTTTCGATTGAACTCTTCAAGCTCAATCGTTCATATTAGAGAAATTTGTTTGCAGACGAATAAATGCTTTACACTTGAATGAAATTGTGATTTACGAACTCAAGGAAAGTAGGAAACAAGTTAATTCAAACGCCAATTTGTAAGCTAATTTTATAACTGCTTAAAATTAAATTAATAGGAAAAAAAAGATAATAATCTTAATCGACAATAGTGGGTGAAGTACATAAAAGCAATGAGATTTAACATAGGGTAATACTCATATTAATCTCTCCATTTAAATTTATTGTCTGTTCTTCTATATTGGGTGGATTTAAAAAACACAAATTCGTCGTAAGCTTGCGACAGGTCAAGTACTACTCATGTGGGGTAGAAAAATGCCTAGAGAATAGCAATTTGTTTTGTCTAATATACCCACATGGGTAATACTTAACCCGTCGCAAACTTGTGATGAATATACCCGTCACAAAGGAGGCTTGCTGTTAAAAAACACAAATATTTTTTCCCTTAAATTTAGAAAGAAGACAACACTTTTGGAATAAGTGAATTAGGCATAGACTTGGCAAACAGGTTAGTTCGGGTCGGGTAAGTCATTTTCAGGTTTAAGATCTCTTTCGAGTATGTCAGTCGGGTCATTTTCGGGTCAAACGGAATTTGAATTATTTCTCGGATTATTTTTAGGTCAATGATTGGGGAGAAAAAAAGAATGTTTTAGGTCAATTATTAGGTGAGTCATTAACACACCCTATTAACGCATAATTTAGTTTGTGAAACCATATGTAATATTAAAGCATATTTAGTAATTTTAAAAAAAATAATACACTAAAACCCTACTTTATCCAATTTGTGTATTTGCCCATTTCTATCATGAAAGATATATTTTACTCCTCACTAATCATTGTTTTTGGTCACCCAAATTCTACTACTGATCAGATATATATTATTATATAGACTCGATGAGAGTAGTTATGGTGGTTGTAGGTAGTCGTTGAAGTGACATGGGTAGGGTGGTCGAAAAAGTAGCATGTCGCATGGGGAGGGCGCGTGTGGCGGCGTATTTAAGGGGACGATAGATGTTGCGATGGGTGTAGGACGGTGGATGCGAAGGGGAGGGGAAGTATGGTCGTGGTTTGAGGTTTTTGAGGGCGGATGGGGTGGTCGGCACTGTAACACCCCCATACTCCAAGTGCCTTACCAGGACCACCCAGGTATAAGGATGTTACCATCTCGGTTTCCCGAGGCAATGATAATCATAAGACAATAACGAAACATACTTAAAAGTAATTAGTTTAAGTGATTACATGATCAAAACCAAAACTAATAAACTGAAATACAACATTCTCAGACGGTCTACTGCTAAAACTATCAAAGCTATAAAACACCGTCTGACACAGCGGAAGACTTCTAACTGCCACGTGATGACTCATCCCAGCTATCCCATACGCGTCATACCATACCGCTCAATAATCGCTCACCACCCCGAATGGATCACCACAGTTTTTAAAACATTTAAACGGGTCAGTACTATTTACACAAGTTATATATCAACAAGATAAAGAACCAACACAAACTCAAGCAATCATACACAATCGGGCACTCCACTCCATCTCCGTCACCGATCGTCCACTTTGGACCAGCCACGCGATGAGGGGACCGCAGCCGTTCCCACCTAAGCCCCGCTCATCATACCGAGCGATAACCCTGTCCCATTAATGTGCACATCCCCTTCCGTGGCGGATTCCACGAAACCGTTTGCCACGTGTTAAAACTACAAAGAAATGGCCACATGTCATCTTATTATGTATGGGCTGCCAAATCAAAGATTTCAAAAGATCATGAAATGATCAATTGACCATCCTTGCCTAAAAATGGAAACAACCTTCAATTAGGTTTTGACCACTATATTTCAAAAACCCGTGATTTTTTATTCTTCTAAATTTGAGCAGTAAATCAATTAAATTTATTGCAAGTTTTAACAAAATTTCCCGTAATTTTTGCTCAATTATTTAGTTTCCTTGGAAAATAACGGTAATCAATGTTCCAGTTTTAATGCTTTTAGACTTTCTATCACCTACTTCCTCCATCTCAGTGATATATTTACACTTGCTTTATTTTTCCCTCGCAAAATAAAGGAAGTGTAAACTGTAAACATATCTCGCAACAGAGAGAGTAAATTTTTAGCGAGCATATCCACTAAGCGATAGATCAGAGCATAACAATTATCGTGCTTGCTTAGCTTGCAATGTGCACTTATTAGAAGCTATTCATTTTGTAAGGTAACATTTGATCAAATAGACAAATACGATTAGAATACATTATTTGGTATTTGTTAAAATTAGAAACTAATATGAAGGTGAGAAAATTTCATGAAATAATTTCTAATGTTGTGAAATAGATTGTTATATAACAATAAACCATAGTCAGATTTTCAAACAAAACCTTCTTTTGAAAAAAATTATCATAAGACGTACCCATATAACCAGATAATTAATATTGATTAAATTAGTTGGCTTCGCATAGTATTATTTTTTTTTTTGTATTGCACTATTCAAATATCTCTTGAAATGTACAAGAGCATACTCTTATATGATATCGAGTTCTTAAAGGGTCTATAACATTAGATTATCGTTTGGTGGAGAAACGAAAAATCTTGATAACATATTATCGTAATTATTCTATCTAGCGAAGAGTTTAGTTGGCGTTTCAATTTTTTTGGTTTCGATTGAACTCTTCAAGCTCAATCGTTCATATTAGAGAAATTTGTTTGCAGACGAATAAATGCTTTACACTTGAATGAAATTGTGATTTACGAACTCAAGGAAAGTAGGAAACAAGTTAATTCAAACGCCAATTTGTAAGCTAATTTTATAACTGCTTAAAATTAAATTAATAGGAAAAAAAAGATAATAATCTTAATCGACAATAGTGGGTGAAGTACATAAAAGCAATGAGATTTAACATAGGGTAATACTCATATTAATCTCTCCATTTAAATTTATTGTCTGTTCTTCTATATTGGGTGGATTTAAAAAACACAAATTCGTCGTAAGCTTGCGACAGGTCAAGTACTACTCATGTGGGGTAGAAAAATGCCTAGAGAATAGCAATTTGTTTTGTCTAATATACCCACATGGGTAATACTTAACCCGTCGCAAACTTGTGATGAATATACCCGTCACAAAGGAGGCTTGCTGTTAAAAAACACAAATATTTTTTCCCTTAAATTTAGAAAGAAGACAACACTTTTGGAATAAGTGAATTAGGCATAGACTTGGCAAACAGGTTAGTTCGGGTCGGGTAAGTCATTTTCAGGTTTAAGATCTCTTTCGAGTATGTCAGTCGGGTCATTTTCGGGTCAAACGGACTGAATTATTTCGGTCGGATTATTTTTAGGTCAATGATTGGGGAGAAAAAAAGAATGTTTTAGGTCAATTATTAGGTGAGTCATTAACACACCCTATTAACGCATAATTTAGTTTGTGAAACCATATGTAATATTAAAGCATATTTAGTAATTTTAAAAAAAATAATACACTAAAACCCTACTTTATCCAATTTGTGTATTTGCCCATTTCTATCATGAAAGATATATTTTACTCCTCACTAATCATTGTTTTTGGTCACCCAAATTCTACTACTGATCAGATATATATTATTACATAGACTCGATGAGAGTAGTTATGGTGGTTGTAGGTAGTCGTTGAAGTGACATGGGTAGGGTGGTCGAAAAAGTAGCATGTCGCATGGGGAGGGCGCGTGTGGCGGCGTATTTAAGGGGACGGTAGATGTTGCGATGGGTGTAGGACGGTGGATGCGAAGGGGAGGGGAAGTATGGTCGTGGTTTGAGGTTTTTGAGGGCGGATGGGGTGGTCGGCACTGTAACACCCCCATACTCCAAGTGCCTTACCAGGACCACCCAGGTATAAGGATGTTACCATCTCGGTTTCCCGAGGCAATGATAATCATAAGACAATAACGAAACATACTTAAAAGTAATTAGTTTAAGTGATTACATGATCAAAACCAAAACTAATAAACTGAAATACAACATTCTCAGACGGTCTACTGCTAAAACTATCAAAGCTATAAAACACCGTCTGACACAGCGGAAGACTTCTAACTGCCACGTGATGACTCATCCCAGCTATCCCATACGCGTCATACCATACCTGCTCAATAACTGCTCACCACCCCCGAATGGATCACCACAGTTTTTAAAACATTTAAACGGGGTCAGTACTATTTACACAAGTTATATATCAACAGTACATCAACCAACACAGCTCAAGCAATCATACACAATCAGGCACTCCACTCCATCTCCGTCACCGATCGTCACTGGACCTACCCGCGATAGGGGACCGCAGCCGTTCCCACCTAAGCCCCGCTCATCATACCGAGCGATAACCCTGTCCCATTAATGTGCACATCCCCTTCCGTGGTGGGTTCCACGAAGGGCGAAACTAGGGCGTGAAGCCACTCCCGCAAGTGACTCCACTCAGCCGAGAACGCATCTCGAGAACCACAGACAAACAATCACAATCACAATCACAATATCAACAACCGTCTGAATCTATCAACAATGTATAAGCACAACCGTCTGAATCAATCAATCACACTAATTACAGCACAATCACCATACATTATGTAAGTAATACTGAGTAGGGAAACCCTACCTGGAAAGCACAACAATCAGACGATCCCACAGCTGATATCAAAAAGCTTCCTCTACGAATCCTCCTCCTAATATACAAACACATAATCACTACCATGCATATGACACAACAAAACCCCCAATCCCAAAATTAGGGTTTAACGAAACTTAACGAAATACTATAAAATTGGTATGTAGATCTTACCCTCGACGCAAGGATCACAAAGGTATAAGGAACGATGGAATCCGACCTCTCAAGCTCCGGGATTTGTCAACAACACGGATGAATGCGAAGAACGTAACTTGAATCTCCCTTTTAAAGTTATTAGGTTTGTAAAGGTGTATTATGAAAGTGACGGAAAGATTTATATATTAATCCGTGTTATTAACAAAACCCGTCGAATTATCACCCGCTAACCGAGCTACTCGATCGAGTAGCTGACGTACTCGATCGAGTTCCCCCCTACTCGATCGAGTATCAAGGTTACTCGATCGAGTACCCAACAGGTCAGAAACTATTTTAACACGCAACTCACCCTTACTCGACAGAGTAAGGCCCACTCGATAGAGTACCCAGAGACTCATAAAACCGTAGTATTACAGGCACTGGGAGGGGGCGAGGAGGGATGGTCGGGGTTAAGAAGGGTGATGGTTAACGTTTATTTTTTTTGTCATTTGTGTATAACAAATGACAGGGGAAAGTCGGAAGAATTGTGTGGGATTTGCTAATATGTGTAGCAAATAGCATGTCCTTTTATAAATTAAGATGAAAACAGTTATATTATAATTACATTACAATAATATATGTAATTTTAAAATGCGATTTTTGATGATAACCCGTGTGGGCACGGGTTCAAAAACCAGTTAAAAAAGAAAAATCTACCCTAATTGCTCAACCTACACGGTTTATAGGGAGATGAGGAGTAGCTTTTTCTAATCTAATTTTTCTAACCTATTCTTGCCTCTCATCTAAAAACACAAAAACAAAAACCCTAAGCAATTTTTACAGAAAAATTGGGGATCGATTCTAGCATCAAGTTAAGGGCATATCTCATATCGTCTTGGGTGCAACTAATAGGCGAATATCATTGCGATATTGTTCTTAGGCCGAATTTGCTAGGATCGAAGGTTGATTCCTCATCTCTTTACCTTTTTGTTTATGTAATTTAATTTTATGACTAGCTTTCATCATGATATATTCGTTATAGTCCTTATATTTAAGGGGATGCATACAGATAAATCCCACAAGTGGTATCAGAGCCAAGACCACGAATTTTATTTTGATGATTTTCATAAAATTAGATGTAAACAATTTTAGGGTTTCGTATAAAAAAAATTTGGCACGGCTGGAATTTTTTTTTTTATGCCGAGAACAAAATATTTTTCAGCCGTGTTGCAGCGTTTTTGTTGTTGTTTTATTTCCATTTGATTTTCATATTGTTGTTTTTAATCAGTTAAGATAATAATATGATAATTTGTAGATGTTTCGATTTTATAAATCGAGATGTAAATGGAAATCGTTTTTGTCGGATTGATGAATTGTTTTTTTGCTGTTTTTGGCATATAACTTAATTTAACAAAAGTTCAAATCAATTATGATAATCGGTTTTATCATGATTTAGATATTCTCTTAACAGGTTAAATTTGAATAATCTAGTTTGAATATGTATTTAAATTATAAGTTGAATATGCCAATCTTGTTAATAGCAACTATAAACGATCTTGTTCATCAACATGTTTTTGCAATTTAGGGCATTTTTGCCGCAAAAGAAAAAAAAAGGGGGCTGTTTTTTTTAGGGTTTGCCGAGACAAAATGAAAAAAAAAAACTGTTATTTTTTCGTTTTGCTGTTATGACCGGAAAAAAAAGGGATTCTGTTTTTTTTGCAATTACCGAATTTATAAAAAAAAACGGGCTGTTTAGTTTTTTTTTAGCCGAGAGCAAAGGGGAAAAAAAAAAACTGTTTTTTAATTTTTCCTGTTTTAGCCGAGACATATATAAAAAAAAAAGGATTTTGTTTTTTGTTTGTTTTGACCAATATTAATTATACATTACATTTACAATGTATGATTAATTGTTGTGAAACGGTTCACAATTTTAAAGATACCTAATTATTTTAAAGCAGTTTAAAATATTGATGGATTAAATTCATATTACAAGTTTAATATGAATTAAGATTGAAATTAATGTGATTAATTGAGGAATTGTCACTTAATTTGATAATTTAAATAGGTGGTTTGGATAAAATTAATCAACATAATTAGTTGATGCTTTTGTTTTGTTGAATGAATCGTTGAATGAATTTATTTACGTATTTTTGCAATCGGTTGTAATTTGTAATACTTAGTGTGGCCTTAGTTAATTATGTTTTCGTAATGAAGGAAACATAATTTTTATGTAATTATGAGATCTCGAATCTCCTTTATTTTTCTTTAGTTTTTGGGTTTTGAAATTAGAATGTAATAAATAGGTTTATTATGTAAATTTATTTATTGTAATTTTCAAAGAAGACTAAAGATGGAGATTGGAGCTCACTCCCGCTACATGGATCAAGATGGAACATCGAGACAAGCTTCTCGGGTCCAAGGATGGATTCCAAATTTGTATTTAATGTTCATTTTGATAGGATAGGCCACACTAGGACTTTTTATTGTTTTTACGTTTTTCATTCCTATTGTTTTTCATTCACATGATAGTTTATGCATCATTTTCCGCCTAAAACCAAACCACCTAGTACTACTACTACTACTAAAATGCATGAAAATTGACACATATAGGTTGTATGTTAGTTGTCATAGACATACAGATGTCACATGTTTTTAAGCCATCACCTTAGTTTATTCATTCACGCATGCTAGATATTAGTTCACTTAAATGAATTAAAATAAAGTTGATGGGATCTTCCTCTAAAACGGAAATTGAGATTAGTCTTTATAAGGGCAAACAACTATGAATCCCTTCTTCGTCGGTAGGCATAATATGACCCCTTCTACGTTGGGTAAGTAGTTGTGTTGACTTAGTTTATCTCAACATTATAGTCCGAAGAGTTTCTCGTGATTATGACGGACTAAAGATAGAATTTACAGAAATTTATCGACCAAGAATTCTAACGGTAGAATTAGCTAAAAGGTTAGCTTATCAATTTATAGATAATTGAGTCTTGGGATCATTTATATAATTCTTGAGGAAGGTCAATTGTATAAATGCATGAGTCTTCGCGTTATAACAGTATTGCATTAGACTTAAAATAAAATCGATGCACATGCTTATTATTTATTCTTCTTTTCGCAGTGTAGAACACGTTTATTTTACTGTTACAACAAATGGCTGGAAACAACGAAATCCCAATGCCTAGTGCCACACTTGGACGCGAGTCCTGGCTGAAAGTTTTTATGGACAACATGAATCAGTACACGCGACTGAAGAATGATGGGTCCAACTTTGCGGACTGGGAGGCAGCACTACGGAATGCTGCCATTGCTAACGGTAAGCTCAAGTACTTAACTGAGCCTGTTAGTAATTTAGACCATATTAATAATCATCTTATGATATTAAAAAAACAAGTTAATTAAAAGTGGTCTAAATCTACATGCATGCAAAAGAATGTATAAAAGAGATGGTCTAAAACCATCTTAAGACAAAAATTCCTTACATTGTTATAAGGCAAAATGGGCACAACTCAAGGACTCCTTCCCTTGATGTTGTTCTTATGCTAATGCAATAAGGATGATCCTCCAATAACACCAATTACCAAAATAGGTAATCTCCTTTGGTGGCACCCAAGATTAACCCAAAATACTACTAGAAATACTAACTAGGTAAATGTAGTAGTAACCTTGTTTATTTGTATATTTGATGTACTAATTAATATTATTACTTTGATAATATTATTAGTTTATTTTTATATGTGTTTTTTTATGTAAAAGATGAACAAAAAATAAGAAGAAAAATGTGGTCATAAAGTGGCTACTATAAGCTATAAAGACCAAATCTTTCTTCAAATTTTTCTCCACTTAATAAATGGTGGAATAACATGGGTATATATAGGCAAATTGGGGAGACAAAGGTGAGTGGAAAATGCCACATAAAGGACACATGTAAGTCCTTAAAAAACCAGTTCAAATGGACCATTTTGGGTCCATTTCGGTTTTCGACATTTGCCCCACAAATGCTTATAAGTCTTATATTTAATTATCTTACATAATTAAATATTAATTTAATTATTTAACCCTTAAATAATATAAATTAACTACCAATGACTACTTAACCATTAAGTAATCATAAGACTATTTTATCAACATACAATGTGTCAATATTAACCCATTTAGCTAATTTTACAACCTCTTGTAAAATATAATAGCTAATTTATTCTTCCTCAAAACATATACACATATCGTATAAAATTAATTAATTAACAATTAATTAATAAATTCTAATCATTTATTATTTAAATATCTCATAATTAAATAATAAATCTCTTTGTCCCGAGTTCGTAACCCGTCATCAAATAATACATTTATGTGACTAACTAAGAGTCAAATAATACAAGGAGTTGATTATCTTGTATCTCATATAAACAATTAATTTATTCTATTTGGGCGTCATCCTATAGGTGTGACCTAAAGGGATCAGCTGATCACCGCCGTCACACGACAGTAATGTCAAACTCTAGTCAGCCAATCATTACCGATTAACGATGACCAGCTAACAAATAAATAAATAAATCCCTGATATTCCTTTTACGAGATTTAATATGTAAACGCACTCATTGTGGAGGACACTACTCCAACAATCTCCCACTTGTCTGACACAAGTGTGCGTTACCAATTCTCTTGTCCAATAATATCTCCCACTCAATGCAAGATGTCTTTCAGGTCGTTCTTGCACGTGATCATATCATAAAGTGGTTTCCTCGATCGGAGAATGAGTATCGACCGGATAATCTACTATAGATCACATCCGAGCGTGGCCACGCATTTACAGTCATCTCTCCTCGAGTGGCCTTGAGATAAAATATGACTTAAAAGGACAATCCCGTTGACCTATTTTCTTCATTTGATACAGATCACAATGACCCAGTAATTGCTCATCGGCCTCCTTTTACGGTGCGACCTAGAACAAAAACCAAAGCCACCGGAAAACCGTACCAACTCAGACAAATAATCACCAGTCTAAAGAATTGACTCGAAGGAATAAATAGAAATCCTCGCCACGACCTAGCAACAAAAGGACTCTATAAATGGTCACTGTCCGACAAATTGTCTCACAATATGCCTATGTAATCGACCAGTCATCACTATGACCATATAACAGTCGAACCTGTCATCTATCGCCTTACAATCTAGTCACTCCGAGACGTCACCTCATTAAGTAACTAGGGACAAAATACAATGTTAATCCAGCTCACTTAATAGGGTTCGACATTGTCTTTACAACCTATTTGGAGAAAACAAAGTATATAAATTCGGACATAAAAGCGAATATAACGATAAATGCAACTTATCATATATGAAATAATAAATACAATATTTTGATTATTACATATCATATAATTTACAATGATTCGGCATTCGTCTCAACCCCATCGAAACTACATGACTATCATGTTTAGCTTGAGACAATGGCTTGGTTAAAGGATCAGCGATGTTGTCAGCTGTCCCAACCTTACAAACTGTAATTTCTTTCCTTTCGATTAAATCTCTAATTACATGAAATTTCCTAAGTACATGTCTAGACTTGTTACTAGACTTGGGCTCTTTTGCTTGAAAAATAGCCCCACTTGTTATCACAATACAAAGTGATAGGATCCTTGGCGGTCGGAACTACTTTCAGTCCCTCTAAAAATTGCCTAATCCAAAAGCTTCCTTTGCGGCCTTCGAGAGGTCGCAATGTACTCACTTCCGTTGTAGAATCGCGATCACAGACTCTTTGAAACTTCTCCAAACAAACCGCCCCTCCGTTCAACAAAAAGACAAAACCAGCCTGGGATTTCAAATCATCCCTATCGGTTTGGAAACTGGCATCCGTATAACCTCTTATACGTAATTCAGATTCTCCTCCAAACACTAAGAATGAATCTTTAGTCCTTCTCAAGTACTTTAGAATATTCTTGACGGCTATCCAGTGACTCTCACCGGAGTTTTTCTGAAAACGACTCGTCATACTCAAAGCATACGAGACGTCGGGACGAGAACACATCATAGCATACATGATCGATCCAACAGCGGAAGCATAGGGAATCGATTTCATGCGTTCAATATCCTTAGGCTCGTAGGACACCGTGACTTACTCAAAGTGATCCCACTACCCATAGGTAGAAAACCTCTCTTGGAGTTTTTCATATTGAATCGGTCAAGAATCTTATCGATATAGGCTTCTTGACTCAATGCTAATATCCTTTTGGGTCTATCTCTATAGATCCGGATACCCAAGATGCGTTGAGCTTCTCCCAAATCTTTCATTTGGAAGTGATTTCCCAACCACTTCTTAACAGAAGCAAGCATATCAACATCATTCCCCATGAGTAATATGTCGTCCACATAAAGAAGTAAGAAAACAACTTTACTCCCACTAAACTTCATGTATAAACATGGTTCCTCAACACTTCGAGAAAAACCATTCGGTTTAATAACATGATCAAAACGATGATTCCAACTCCTTGACGCTTGCTTAAGACCATAAATGGATCTCTTAAGTTTGCATACTTTGTTAGGATTTTTAGGATCCACAAAACCCTCGGGTTGTGTCATGAACACTTCCTCTTCCAGAAACCCATTCAGAAAAGCGGTTTTGACATCCATTTGCCATATCTCATAATCATGAAATGCAAGAATCGCTAACATTATCCGAACAGATCTAAGCATAGCAACTGGTGCAAAAGTTTCATCATAGTGTAAACCATGAACCCGAGTGAAACCTTTTGCCACCAATCTAGCTTTGTAGACATCTTTATGTCCATCCATGCCGATTTTAATCTTGAATATCCACTTACACGGAAGAGGTCGAACATCTTTAGTAAGTCAACCAGTCCCATACCGATTATCGTACATGGAATCCATTTCGGATTGCATGGCCTCGAGCCATAGCTTAGAGTCAGAACTCATAATAGCTGCTTTATAGGTCTTAGGTTCATCACTTTCCGAAAGTAAAACCTCATAGTCACCATCTTCCTCGATAACACCAAGGTATCTATCAGGTTGGCGACTAACCCTTTTCGACCTCCTAGGTTCGGAGGGAACAATAAGCGATTCGGACGTAGAAGGAACATCTTCCCTGTATTGTCAAATCGGTTTGTGGCTCTTGAACTTCGTCAAGTTCAAATTTTCTCCCACTGTCTCCTAGAAATAAACTCTTTTTCTAGAAAGATGACTTCACGAGCCACAAACACTTTGTTCTCGTTACTATTGTAGAAGTAATATCCACAAGTTTCTTTAGGGTAGCCTACAAAAATACACTTTTTTAACGAGGTGCAAGCTTATCGTCGACTTGCTCTTGACATAAGCATCACAACCCCACACTTTCATGTATCGCAGATTCGGGACTTTCCCTTTCCATATCTCATATGGAGTTTTGTCGATTGCTTTAGTGGAACTTTTATTAAGTGATTGTACAATGAGATAAAATGGCAAAACCCTGAATGACTTAGGTAACTCTGTTTGACTCATCATCGATCGAACCATATCTAATAAAGTTCGATTCCTCCTTTCACCACGCCATTTAATTGTAGTGTGCCAGGAGGAGTTAAGCGAGATACAATACCATGATTTATAAGGTGATCTTTAAATTCATTGCTTAAATATTCCCCACCACGATCCGATCGTAATGCTTTAATCTTCTTATTTAATTGGTTTTCTACTTCATTCTGAAACTCTTTGAACTTATCAAAAGCTTCACTTTTATACCTCATTAAGTAGATATACCCATATCTACTCATGTCATCGGTAAAAGTAATGAAATAGTCATAATTACCTCTAGCGTGGATTTGTCATTGGGCCACAAACATCGGTATGTATTAAACCCAATAACTCACTAGCTCGAGATCCTTTTCCTAGAAAAGGTGAACGAGTCATCTTGCCAAGAAGACAAGATTCGCATGTACCAAATGATTCGAAATCAAAAGGTTTAATTACACCAGTCGACACTAGTCTTTTAATGCGCTTCTCGTTGATGTGTCCTAATCGACAATGCCATAAATAAGATAGATCAGGATCACCTATTTTGAGTCTTTTATTATCTAAATGATAAACATCGTTGCAAGTATCTAGAATATAAATACCATTGATTGAAATAGCTTGACTATATACAATCCCATTAAGGGAAAAAGTACAACACTTGTCTTTAATTACAAAAGAAAACCCTTCTGTGTCTAACACAGATACGGATATTATATTCCTAGATAGCGTTGGTACAAAATAACAATTATTAAGATGCAACTCCAAACCCGAAGCTAAACTAAGTACATAAGTTCCTACCGAGACGACATGACTACTTTAGACCCGTTTCCCATTCGGAGATCGACATCACCCTTGTTTAGCTTTCTTATGCTTTTTAGGCCCTGCAAATGATTGCACAAGTGAGAACCACAACCAGTATCTAATACCCAAGTTGTATTTAAAGCATAATTTATGTCTATCATAAAAGATTCAGTTGAGAAATTACATGTCGGCTTCACAATGCCAGCTTTTATGTCATCCAGGTACTTTGTACAATTACGTCTCCAATGTCCCTTGTTATTACAATAATTACAAGTATCTTTAAGAGGATTACCCTTTATGGATTTTGGCTTGGTAGAGCAATTCGCAATTGCTTTACCTTTGCCCTCCACCTGAACGGGCTTCTTACCTGCGTTCCTCTTAAACTGCTTCTTCCCCTTCACATTAATCGCAAGCACATCTTTCCTTGTACTCCCACTCAATCCCATGTCCTTCTCTGCTTGCACAAGCAGAGAATGGAGCTCATGTAAACTCTTTCTCATGTTCGTCATATTGTAATTTACCCTAAATTGGGTAAATCCCTTGACGTGCGAGAGAGAGTGGAGCACTCGGTCCACCACAAGTTCGTCGGGGATCTTGCATCCCAACCCCTCTAAAGTTTCCACGTACTCAATCATTTTAAGTACGTGTGAACTTACAGGTTGACCATATTTGAGGTTAGCCTCAAAGAAACGAACAATGGTGTCATCGAATTATTCTCGGGGCTTGAGAAAACATAGTTGAAAGCCTCGAGAATACTTCATGTGCATCACGAAACTTGACACATTGCCTTTGTAAAGCAGGATCCATTGAAAAAATCAAAACATTTTTTATTGCAGCGGAATCCTTTTGATAATTTGAAAAAGCCTCCCTTACATCGGCAGTGGCCCTAGTACTAGGCGAAGGGGGAGAGGGATCGACAAGGTAGCTTAATTTGCCATCACTGCGGCAGACTAATCGAAGTTGTTCTTCCCAATCTTTAAAATTACTACCGTCGGCTTTTAAAACATATTTGTCCATAAAAGAACGTAGCCATGAATCTCTAGCTATTGTGGCGGTTTCACTAGTAGAAGCCATCGTGATTACTACAAAGGAAATAAAGGAAAGATTAACATTTATCGTCTAGAAATATTTAACTTGTGAAACTATTTAACAAGTTCCCATTTATATAATGATCTCCCACTGAATTATATAAATGATTCCAAGATCAATTTTATATAAACACGGGCATGGTGGACCGATTCAACCCATATTTATATAAATTTGGTGAGTCAACAACTTTGACTGATTCTACTACTAGAACTCTTGGTTGACGGATTTTCTTAAAATCTATCTTTTAGCCCCAGAATAAATATGGGCACGGTGGACCGATTCAACCCATATTTATCCCGTTGAGTCCAACCAATTTTCACGCGTAATAACTTTTATTACCCTACTTACCCAACGTAAAAAGAGTGTACCTCGGTGATCCGAACCTACCTCTAATGAAGAAGGGATTCATAGGTGCTATTATTTGGTAAGGCTTAATCTCAATTTTAAACAAATGTGAGAGATCTTATCAATTTAATTGTCTATCACTTTTAAGTGAACAAAATTAGTGAATGCTAGACGATTAAATCGATAACAACAAAAAGAAAACATGTAGTGACGATTTGGCATGAATGCATAAAAGAATTAAAACAAACAAGTCCTAATATGGCCACCTAGTTAATCTAATTAACTAAAAATATTACACTTCGGAAACCAACTCCTTGGTCCCTTGAGTCTTCATAAATAGGCCTCCTTCTTTAGGATTTCGGAACTCCTTTCCGAAAACACCGTCTTCATGAAAACTCCGTCTTTAGAAGCTTCATCTAATTACTAATAATTAAATTACATAACAATACCCTATTATACAATTTGTAATAAAATTAAAAAAAAACTATTAATTAATTACAAATTAGGCGATGCGAAATCGCAATTAATTACAAAACAAGTCAATATTCCCTTACATTTCGGGAAATACCAACTTCTACCTATGGCCATATTAGGAAAAAATACATAATTATAATTCTAAAAACCATTCATCTAAATGAATAATAAAATGCATTATGGAAAATGACATGCCAAATCGTCTAACTTACCAACAACGATCATTTGAGCTTGCCTTGACGGAATTTTTACCAATAAAAATTCATAATCAATTCTTAAAACAATTTTAAGACTTACTCATCATACTAATCTGGTCTAATATCAAAATAATTATTCTCAACAATTATCTTGAATTTATATGGGAATTAAAACACAATTGTGACAAAAAAAGATATAATAATTCACAATTATCATATAAAATTCCATTTAATTTAAAAAGTTACGGAAAAATAAATTTTAAAACCATGAACATTCTGGTCTTACACCAAAAATGCCATGCAAGTGAAAAATTTTGTTTTTAAAATTTATTTAAAACGAATTCACAATTTAATCGGTAAAGCGACAATTTTTACAATTTAATTCTAAATCAAACCATAAAAATTGAAATGACTTAAAATAAAATTTTATACATTTTGGAACAATTTCCAGGAGCTAAAAATTCAGAAATTTCGAGCCCTAAAATTAAATCAATATTTATTTACAAAATAACCATTATTTACCCATTTTTATCAAATAAAAATTAATAAACAACCTAAATTAATCACATTAATTTAAAGTTTCTATTTTTCTCATAAATAGAATATGCATGTGGTTATTTATAAATAAATATGCATAAAATTAACATGCAACCCAATTTAATTAACTCTTAATTAATTTTAATGCATTTTTACTCAATTTTATGCCAATTTAAGTTATAAAAAGTGGAAAAATATAACAAAAATCAAATTTTCGTCCCATATCATTCTAATACCAGATTATTTACATGCAAGACTATATTATGTGATAAAACGAATTTTATTAACATAATATCAATTTTATTAATTTATCTCATAAATTACTAAAATCGTCTTAAGACAACATGCATGTATTTAACAATGCTCTGATACCACTTGTTAGTAATTTAGACCATATTAATAATCATCTTATGATATTAAAAAAACAAGTTAATTAAAAGTGGTCTAAATCTACATGCATGCAAAAGAATGTATAAAAGAGATGGTCTAAAACCATCTTAAGACAAAAATTCCTTACATTGTTATAAGGCAAAATGGGCACAACTCAAGGACTCCTTCCCTTGATGTTGTTCTTGTGCTAATGCAATAAGGATGATCCTCCAATAACACCAATTACCAAAATAGGTAATCTCCTTTGGTGGCACCCAAGATTAACCCAAAATACTACTAGAAATACTAACTAGGTAAATGTAGTAGTAACCTTGTTTATTTGTATATTTGATGTACTAATTAATATTATTACTTTGATAATATTATTAGTTTATTTTTATATGTGTTTTTTTATGTAAAAGATGAACAAAAAATAAGAAGAAAAATGTGGTCATAAAGTGGCTACTACAAGCTATAAAGACCAAATCTTTCTTCAAATTTTTCTCCACTTAATAAATGGTGGAATAACATGGGTATATATAGGCAAATTGGGGAGACAAAGGTGAGTGGAAAATGCCACATAAAGGACACATGTAAGTCCTTAAAAAACCAGTTCATATGGACCATTTTGGGTCCATTTCGGTTTTCGACATTTGCCCCACAAATGCTTATAAGTCTTATATTTAATTATCTTACATAATTAAATATTAATTTAATTATTTAACCCTTAAATAATATAAATTAACTACCAATGACTACTTAACCATTAAGTAATCATAAGACTATTTTATCAACATACAATGTGTCAATATTAACCCATTTAGCTAATTTTACAACCTCTTGTAAAATATAATAGCTAATTTATTCTTCCTCAAAACATATACACATATCGTATAAAATTAATTAATTAACAATTAATTAATAAATTCTAATCATTTATTATTTAAATATCTCATAATTAAATAATAAATCTCTTTGTCCCGAGTTCGTAACCCGTCATCAAATAATACATTTATGTGACTAACTAAGAGTCAAATAATACAAGGAATTGATTATCTTGTATCTCATACAAACAATTAATTTATTCTATTTGGGCGTCATCCTATAGGTGTGACCTAAAGGGATCAGCTGATCACCGCCGTCACACGACAGTAATGTCAAACTCTAGTCAGCCAATCATTACCGATTAACGATGACCAGCTAACAAATAAATAAATAAATCCCTGATATTCCTTTTACGAGATTTAATATGTAAACGCACTCATTGTGGAGGACACTACTCCAACAGAGCCAATACCGGTAAACCCAGGCCCCAATGCGGGAGTTAACGAGTCACTTGCTTATAGTGATTTCGTTATGGAAGAGGGTGGGATAAAGAACGTACTCATCTTTGTAATGGAAACCTATTTGCAGAGACGCTTCATTGCCCAAGGTGCGAACAAGATTTTCACCACGCTCACTAACGAGTTCTCAAAAGCACCGAGAATCGTTACTTATGAGCATACCTGTCGCTTCTTTGATGCGAAACTCCAAGAGGGCCAACCGGTTAGCCCACACATTCTTAACATGATTGAGAATGTCGAGAAGTTGGGGCACTTGATTGCAAAATCAGTGAGAGCATTGTCATTGACCGAATGCTTCATTCTCTTCACGATGGTTTTGCCCTTTTCAGGGCGAACTACTACATGAATGACTTGAAAAAGAATCCTCATGAGCTACACTCCCTTCTCGTACAGACCGAGAAGGATATGAAATTGAGTGGGAGCATGAAGCAGGATGTTCTCACGATTTCCAATAAGGGTAAAGGTAAGGGCAAAGCTCCAGGCGACCTAACTGTAGGTAAGCCAAAATTCAAGAAGTCAGGAAACGGTAAGAGTGGGCCCGGTGAGACTAGTGGCTCACAGGGCAAGGCAAAGAGCAAGGGCGGTGACATTGAGTGCCACCATTGTCACAAGACTGGACATTGGAGGAGGAACTGTCCCGTCTACCGTGAGGACATCAAAGCAGGCCGCGTCGTTCCTGTTGGTATGTCATCTTATATTCATATGATTGAGATTAACCATGCAAGTTTCGGAACTTGGGTACTTGATACTGGTTGTGGTTCTCATCTGTGTAATCATTTGCAGGGCCTAAGAAACATCACACCTCTCGGAAAGGGTGATGTGGACCTGCGAGTCGGGAATGGAGCACGAGTTGCTGCAGTCTCGAAGGGAACATACGTAATCCAACTCCCTAGTTGTTTTGAGTTATTTTTATAATTGTTACTATATACCCAGTTTATCTAAGAATATTATTTCTATTTCCGTACTCGATATAGACGGTTTTGCATTTTCAATAAAGGATAATAGCTGTATTTTCTTTTTAATGAAATGATTTATGGCAAAGCAGTTTCCATGAATGGAATTTACATCTTAGATCAAACCACGGAAGTATTACACGTGAATAATAAGAAATTAAAGGTTGGTGACAAAGATCAAACCTATCTATGGCATTGTCGAATGGGACACATAAATGAGAAACGTGTAAAGAAACTCGTCGATAATGGGACTATTCCCGCATTCGAATTTTCTACATATGGCACGTGTGAATCATGTCTCATTGGCAAAATGACTCGAATTTCCTTCAAAGGTGTTGGAATGCGCGCTAGTGACCTATTAGGACTCATACATACTGATGTTTGTGGACCTATGTCAATTACCGCTAGAGATGGCTATAGATATTTTATCACTTTCACGGACGATTTGAGTAGATACGGATATGTCTACTTAATGAAGCATAAATGTGAGTCATTTGAGAAATTCAAGGAATACCAGAACAGGGTTGAAAACCAACTGGGTAGAAAGGTTAAAGCACTCCGTTCAGATCGGGGTGGCGAATATCTTTCAAATGAGTTTGATCAACACCTTAAAGACGGTGGAATCGTTCTACAGTTAACTCCACCTGGAACACCTCAATTAAATGGTGTGTCTGAATGGAGAAATCGAACCTTACTTGACATGGTTCGATCCATGATGAGTCACAAGGTAGTGCCTGATTCATTATGGGGTTTTGCTCTTTTGTCAGCTGCTCTTATACTTAACCGAAGTCCGACTAAAGCTGTCGACAAGACTCCATATGAAATATGGAAGGGAACGGTCCCTAACTTGTCCTTTATTCGGGTTTGGGGCTGCGAGGCTTATGTCAAGTGGAGACACGAGGATAAGCTCGTCCCGCGATCGGTCAATACATACTTTATAGGTTATCCAAAAGGAACATTTGGTCATTACTTCTATTCGCCTACCGAAAATCGAGTTTTTGTTGCGGCTAGTGCGACGTTCTTAGAGAAAGAATTTCTCGAGAACAAGACAAGTAATAGAACCTTCGAGCTGTCGGAGATTCCAGAACCAACAACCGAGGAACGGATGGAGGAAGTGGTTCCTCCAACTGATGACACGGTTAATATTCCTGAGGAACCTAGGAGGTCGGGTAGAGTCTCTCATCCTCCGGACAGATACATTGGTATGGTCGAGGACAATGACGTTTTACTCCTAGAGAGTAATGAACCCGCTACCTATAAAGGTGCTATGGCCTGTTCCGACTCAAAGCTATGGCTCGAAGCCATGCAATCCGAGATGGACTCCATGTATGAGAATGACGTATGGGATCTTGTTGATTTACCTAATAAGGTAAAATCTCTACAGTGCAAATGGCTTTACAAAATAAAGTGTTCTGTAGACACGCAACCAGATACCTATAAGGCACGACTAGTGGCAAAATGTTTCACTCAAGTGCACGGATTGCATTATGATGAGATTTTTGCACCTGTAGTCATGCTACGTTCCATTCGGATAATCTTAGCGATTGCCGCTTTTCATGATTATGATATTTGGCAAATGGATGTGAAAACCGCCTTCTTAAACGGTTATTTAGAGGAAGAGTTGTACATGGTGCAACCCGAAGGTTTCATAGATCCTGAACATCCTAAGAAAGTATGCAAGCTTAAGCGTTCCATTTATGGACTTAAGCAAGCTTCTCGGAGTTGGAATCATCGTTTCGACCAGGTGATAAAAGAGTATGGTTTCACTCGATCGGTCGAAGAACCATGCTTATATATCAAGTCGAGTGGGAGTAAGATTGTATTCTTGATATTATATGTCGATGACATACTCTTGATTGGGAATGACATTCCTCTCCTATCTTCGGTTAAAGAATGGTTGAAGAACCATTTCCAGATGAAAGATCTGGGTGAGGCACAACGCATTTTGGGAATTCGTATCTACCGAGATAGATCACGACGGACGTTATCACTGAGTCAGGAGTCTTATTTGGATAAGATTCTTGAAAAGTTCAGCATGACCAACTCCAAGAAGGGAACCTTCCATTGACGTCTGGAATGCAGTTGAGCAAGTCTCAGTCACCCACGACGCCTGAAGGGATTGAGCGCATGGGTCGTGTTCCTTATGCATCTGCAATAGGATCAATCATGTATGCCATGATATGCAGACGTCCAGACGTGGCATATGCATTGAGTATGACGAGTCGGTACCAAAAGAATCCATGTACCTACGGAGGACTAAGGATTGGGCATTGACTTATGGAGGAGATACTAAGCTATGCGCAATCGGTTACGCAGATGCTAGCTTCCAAACGGATCGAGATGATTAAAAATCTCAGTCTAGATTCGTTGTTACTCTTAATGGTGCTGCGGTCAGCTGGAATAGTTCCAAACAGGAAGTTGTAGCAGATTCTACTACTGAGCCATTGAAATATGATAAGCATAGAGGGCACGTTATTTCCATGAGAACTAAACGTGTACCTGAGTTATAGTAGTTGATTATGAATTCGATACGTTATCTTTTTCATATACTATTTATAACTTCATCGTTTTTATTATTTGGTCCGTAATCGCCTTAAAGAGCTGATAACTCTGGCTATTATATTGTGCAGTCGATTGATGGTGGGTTCAACGAGCCATAAGTCAAACTGTTGACTGATCGATCACAAATGCGAGATTATAACGATACCTCGTAGGACAAATTTTGTGACAACGTAATGGAGTCCTAAATGTTTAAAAACATTCGGTGCCAGGTCGTGGATAGGACATCCATTGTGTTCCTAGAGTCGATTCTTTTGACTATCGACTGTCTCTTGAGATTAAGGCAGTTTTTGGGTGACTTTGGTTTCTTTCTCACGGTCCGCCGTGAATCGGAGGCTAAGTAGATTTTTTATGGGTCATTTAAATCATCGTGCTTACATCTGCAGGATTCGAGTTGGGGAAAATATCCAACCCTTATCAAGTATAGTTATTTCTCAGGGCCACTCGAGGAGTTGTAACTGAAATGCATGGCCATGCTCAAATGTTGATTCGTTTATCAGTTAAGTTACCCTCTAGTCGGGGAAACCACTCTTGATGCAGATCGCTTGTAAAATACGACCTTTGTGAATACGGATTTTGCAAATTGTTTTACATTGAGTGGGAGAAATTTTAGGATATGAGAATCGGTTATCGCACATACACTTGTGAGGACAAGTGGGAGTTTGTTGGAGCTTGTGTCCTCCACAAATTAGTGTGATAACATTTGTAAATCTCTTACAGGTTCACAAGGGTATTGCCTAATAATGGTTGGCTTGCTAGAAAGTTTGACGTTATTATCATACAGATGGCGGTGATCAACTGGTCCCTAAAGGTCACACCTATAGGATGTGTTTGAGAGACGTGGTTATGGAAATGTAATCACATTGATGCCTTATATGACTAAACAGTTAGTCAATGTGTTGATGAGACGATTATTTAATGCCGATTAAATAATATTAGTTGAGACGAATTAACTGTCAATTCGTAAATTGAATATAATAAGTTATATTTAATTAATGTATATGATGTAAGCTTGGACGAATTAATATGTTAATTCGTATTTAAATGTAACCGGTTATATTTAATCAGCAAGATGAATGTGTCATAGTGGTAATAGTAAGGGTACTCAAACCAAGAGGTTATGGGATCGATCCTCACTAGATGACAATTTATATTTAACACATTTTATACATTTTTGGAATAACCGAAAATAAGGAAATTATACTCTCTTATTTTCGGATATGGGCCGGAAATTAAAAAAGAAAAATCTACCCTAATTGCTCAACCTACACGGTTTATAGGGAGATGAGGAGTAGCTTTTTCTAACCTAATTTTTCTAACCTATTCTTGCCTCTCATCTAAAAACACAAAAACAAAAACCCTAAGCAATTTTTACAGAAAAATTGGGGATCGATTCTAGCATCAAGTTAAGGGCATATCTCATATCGTCTTGGGTGCAACTAATAGGCGAATATAATTTCGATATTGTTCTTAGGCCGAATTTGCTAGGACCGAAGGTTGGTTCTTCATCTATTTACCTTTTTGTTTATGTAATTTAATTTTATGACTAGCTTTCATCATGATATATTCGTTATAGTCCTTATATTTAAGGGGATGCATACAGATAAATCCCACAATCTTGATCTGGTTATATCCCGCGTATCCATCTATGAAGGACAACAACGCGTGATCTGTTGTATTATCCACCAATATGTCAATATGTGGTAGAGGAAAGTCGTCCTTGGGACTCGCTTTGTTTAAGTCTCTGAAATCAACACAAACACGGATTCTCCCGTCCTTTTTGGGTAAGGGAACTATGTTGGCTACCCAGTCTGAGTACTCGGATTCTTTGATGAACCCGGCTTTGAATTGCTTATCGACTTCTTCTTTGATCTTAAGAGCCCCTTCTGTCCTCATTCGACGAAGCTTCTGTTTTACGAGTTTGAAACCTGGTTTAATTGGGATTCTATGCTCTGTGATATCCCTGTCGATCCTAGGCATGTCTTTGTAGGACCAAGCAAAAACGTCTTTGAACTCGTGTAGTAGGTCTATGAAACTGGCCCTTTCGGCGGGGCTCAAGGTCGTCCCTATCCTAAGTTCTTGGGGTTCTAGTTCGGTTCCTACGTTGATGGGTTCGGTGGTCTCTATAACTGGTCCCCCTTCCCCTTCTTGTAGTATTTATTTAGCTATGTAGGGAGGTATTTCGATTGAGTCTGGGTCTGGGTCATCCTCATTATCATCGTAAACAGAATTTGATTTATTCATATTAAAATTTTAAAAGAGTTGAAACAAAGAAGCCATATGTTCAGTAGTCAGTGGCGGTAAAGGCACAGCTGTCGGGACATTTCCCAAACTACTGTTACTACTCGATGCTAAGCTAGGAGAAACAAGGGGAGTGGGAGTGACGACAGGAGGAGACTCCCTAGGGACTTCTCTAGACTCCGACTCTGATTCCGACTCTCCTTCTCCAGTGGTGAGCTTGAAGAGTCTTCCTTGGTTATTCGTCCACTTGATCGACTTTCTCCATCCTTTCTGCTGATTCGAACTGGTTTCTGTGATCAATGCAGTAGGGTTGAAGTGATCGTCTTGAAGTATCATGGTAATGATCTCGTCCTGCGCGGCTCTAATAAATCGATCTTCTCCAAACAGTAAGCTAACTGCTTGTTCGTCTAAGCAAGGTGCTTGACAAGTCTTGACGGTAGGAACCGTTTCCGTAGGAATAAAGTAGCAATCGTGAAAGATCTCGATTCCAGCTAGTTGCTTTCCTATGTAATGCCAAGGCTCGGGAAACCCGTGAAAATGTTCTTGACTCTCATCTCTAACGAAGTATCCATTTAGGGTAGGGAGATAGGGTCGTATTTGGATTCCAACATTCTTGCGGTTTTGGAATTGAGTGAGCATTTCTAGAGCTTCTTCCTTGGTGGGTTTGTATCCTAATCCTAGTGGTATCCTTTGTGAGTTGCCTTCTTTGTAAGGCGCAATGGTATTTCTTTAGACATGATTCAATGGCATTCCCGGGAAGTATCCCTGAGATTTGAGCATGTGGTTGACCACTAAGTTAGAGTAGGGATCGAAGTACAAAGGTGCCAACTCACTCTCTACAAGGTTTATGCTATGGATGCCCCCAAGTTCATATACTGGATCTGCAATTACTTGGTTGCTTGACCTCTTTTCTATTACCGCCTTGATGGGTGACGAAGTGATAGTTACCACTTTACCATCTAGTGGGATCTTGATTTTCTGGGTGAGGGTGGATGTTACTGCTTTGGAAGCGTGAATCCAAGGTCATCCCAGAAGTATGTTGAAGGATGCTTCGATGTCCACTATTTAGAAGTTAACTTTTCGCTCGATCGGCCCTGTGGCTATGGTAAGGTTAACTAGTCCTACCACTTTTCGTCGTGTACCATCATATGCGCGAACACCTTGATTGGTAGTGGTCTAATCCGACTCTTTCATGCCTAATTTGTATGCTGTTTTCAATGGTATGACGTTGACTGCCGAGCCATCATCTACCAAAGTCATTGGCACATTCTTCTTTAAACAAATGACAGTAATGTATAGAGCTAAGTTATGACTAGCGCCGAAAGATGGCAAATCTTCATCCGAGAAAGTAACTGGGTTACTTAGCTTAGTTGAATCTTGGAAGACCAAGTTGACTACGTCATCAGGTATGGAGTTATATGCCACATTTAATTTAGTCAAGGCTTGCTGTAAAGCCTGGCGATGTGGGAATGAGCTTGCAACTAGTTGCCAGACTGAAAGATCAGCCTTTGTCTTCTGTAGTTTTTTTAGTAAATGGTCAGTAGAGGTATCAACGCTATCATTTGGCGTGACAACGTGTAATACCCCGCATTTTGATAATAATTGATGAGAATAATTTATGTAATTTAATAATTAAGTAAAGGCATTTCTAATAATAATTACAAGTAAGACGTTAATTATATAATAAATTATGTAAACAAGTCGAGATTTGGGCTTAGCTAATAGTACAGTATTGGGCCGTGTGATATAATTGGGGGATGGGTTTTATAGGCTTAATAAATAAGTAATCGGATTTTGTATCGGGAATTAATAATAAATAAGATGGAATTAATAATTATCAATAATTATCATAATAATAATGTTATGGCAATAATAAGATAATTGGTTAAAATTCTAGTTATGGTAAGACTAGTAATATATGATAATAATAATAATAATAATAATATAATTTATAATGGTAATTCTTATAATAATTAGAAAAAAGTAATTATAATAAGTTTCCTAATTGACCTCACATACTCTTTAATCTTACACTATAAATACCATAATAAATCTAAAAAGAATTCATAAAAGAAGAAGGAAGAGATCTAAAAGAAAGAAGAGAAGAATTAAGGAAGAGAAAAGCAAAGGAATTAATTTTATTATCGCCTCAAGGTAATTCTTTAAGACCGTCTTATGTATATACTTTGCGATATTATAACTTGTTATCTAGACCACCATAGGACAAGCCATGACCATCGTTGTGATCGTGGACCACCAGGGACCACTGTTGACCTCATTGGACCACCATTGACCGACGGGAGAGGGCTGTTCAGGCGGGTTTTTATGGGTGGTTGTATGGCGTGTTTTATATGGTTTTGAACCCCTATCCAATCGTGACTGACCTGGGTTTGGGTTAGGGTGGTACCTAGGGTTTAGTCGACCACTGTGGCGGGGGGGGGGGGGGTCAAGGTTGTTTAAAGGTGGTGGTTTTCACGGTGGGTGGCCGGATTTTCGTGGGTGGTTATATGGTTGTTGAATTCGATTTAAACACCGGTTAACCTCTTGCTGTGACTTGACCGGACTCGGGTTTGGGTTGGTTGGTTTGTGGGTGGTTAGTCGGCTATGGTGGAGGTGTCGTGGAGGTTTCAGGTGGTGGCTCGTGGTGGGGTTGGCCGAAAATTCGAAACAGGGGAGAGTTGATTGTTGTTGTTGCTGGCGGTTTTAGGGGTTGTTGTGGTGGCGGTGTTTGGTCGAGGAGAAGGAGGGACCACCCCTGGAACCACCGTGGGTCATTGGTGGCAACGGTGGTGGCCAGAGGTGGTGTGGTTGGTGTAGATGAGGGTGTCGGGTGTCGGGTTTTCGGTATTTGGGTTCATGGTCGTGGTAGCTAGGGCGTGAGGTTGTGGGGTTCTGGTGATGGCTAGGCTGGTGGTTAATGGTCGTATGTATGCACTGTAGTGCGGGCTTGAATTGGCAGGTGGTGGGGGTGTCATTGGTGGTTGGTAGTGTCGGGAAAGGACGGGTGAAGGAAGGGTGTTGAACATGGTTTTAACGTGTTGTATGGGGTGGTGTTTGTGGGTGTGCGTACACGGGTTCTATGGTTGGCTTTTATTTAATAATCAAGACGGGTTGACTCGGGTTTTGGTGGGTAATCGGGTTTTGAATTTAATAAATGGGTATATCTTTAGTTGAGTCGGGATTAATTAATTAATTAATTAATAATCGTTGAGTCGGGTTTCTAAGTTGGGTTTGATGCGGGTTTTTGTATATCATAATAATTAATCATAATAGGTTGTGAATAAAATATGATGATTAATAATGATGATTATTAATGAAGTATAAATAAAGTAAATAATTAATATTGAATAATGATATTTTATTAGGTGACGGAGTTGTTGAGACGATTTAATTGGGTTTCTACGTGTTGGATTGCTTCGCTTTGCTTGGAGCGTTGTATACAGAATATTTGCTTATCAGGTAGGGATAAATCCTACTCAACTTTTACTCGATAATGTTTGTTGGATGGTTTATGTTAAAGTGAGTTGATCATATGTGAATTGTCTTGGTTGATATAATCGTAATTGTTGGAAGGGAGATTTATATTGCATATGTTGGTTAATCATATCGTAACTGTTGGAAGGTGGAATTACATTGTATTTGTTGGTTATTGTGATGGGGTTACTGTTATTGCATCGGTTATTCAGTTTAATACTGGCAGACATCCCTTCGAGGTGATGTAGATTATTATTGAGGTTATATTGGCAGACGTCATGGTAAGAGCCTTCGGGTGACGTATTTCAGATTTATTCTGGCAGACGATATTTTATCGTATTTACTCGAGGCAGGCCCCAGATTGGTCTGCAGGCCATCTGGTGGATATTAATCAACTATATGTTGAGGCAGACATTACCTTATGGTAATGTAGTGTGTGTTTACTCACCTTTGGGTTGAGGCTGCCCCAGCCAGGGATTGGCGGGATGATTAGTCTAATGAGTAAGTAAAAGAAAGGAGCACGTTGTCAAGGGGTTGTGCAATGAAAAAGGAAATTGGATTATTTATCGTATGTTTTGTTGTTATTATTTATTCCTACTCAACCTCGTGGTTGACTGTGTATTCGTGAACACATGCGGTGAACCGTTTTATGGGGAGCGGATTTTACAGGTACTAAAGATTAGCTGACTTGGGAGCTTATGGGAATGCGTGGACTTGGACAACCTACCTAGAAGTCTAGACCACATAGAATGATTTATCACTTTATTTATTTCCGCTGCGAGTTGTAATTATTTTATATTAAGTTTTAAGTTGGATTAAGTTGTAATAAACATGTATTCACTAAAGTTTTAATTTAAAGTACTTTGGTATTGTTGTACTTTGTTATTCACTACCTCAGGAATCCGAGATGGTAACAACTCTCATTTACTTGGGAATGTCTAGCTAAAGGCTCCCGAATAAATGAGGGGTGTTACACAACGTTGGTATTGGTGATTGGACCTTTGCTATGGGACCATTTTGAGAAACATTTTGATATGGATGCCCCGAACGAGTAAGGTGGTCTATATCTTGGTCCTCACTGTTTTGAACGATTTCCTCACTGATTTTGACTAGGTAGTGTTCAATGAGGTACTCATCTTCATCATCATCGGCCCACACTCCGTTGATAGTAGCAAGTTCTCTCAACCTCATGATTTCGGCTTCCAAGTGGATGATTTGGTCGATTAGCTCATCAACCACGGCTACTACTGAAGGAAAAGTAGATCTATGTACTCAACATATTCATATATGTTTTAAGCTAATTTGTCATAAAATTAAATGGTGATCTTATGCATGCAAACTATTAAACAATATAAAGAAGAAATCTTTATCTTACATTGGAATATTGGTTTATTAGGGCACAAGAGAGATCTCCTTCTCTCTTGTTCTTGTGCTTTCCTCAATGGATGAACAAAGATCCAAGTATAGGATCTCTCCCAAAGTTTAATACCCAAGGCACACTCTTAATAAAATTAATATTATGAATACTAGTACAATATTAATTTAGCATAAAAATGACCCAAAATTAATTGATTTTTGGTCTCTTAAAAACCGGTTTAAGAGAGGAGGAAGAGGAAGTTTTATCTCTCTAAAAATTCTTATTTTTGATGAATGAATGAATGAATAATACAACAACTACATTTTAGTGTATATTAGGTAAAATAAGAGGCAAAACCAAAGTGGTTTTTCCTCTCAAAAAACCGGGTGGAAGAGGGGATTAGAGGGAGCTAATGCATGCTTGAGTTGTTCTTCACAATGACAACTAGTTTGCATGGCTAGTTTAGTAGGTAATCATTGTGCTTACCACTAACAAAATCAACTTAATTTTTGCCTAATCCACCTCTTAATTTCGGCACACATAGATAATATGGACTCTATATTATCTTTTTCAAAATGTCAATTTGTCTCATGTCATATGTTAACATAAATTTGTTATGTATTTTTAACATATTAAAAATCAACGTATTAATAAAAACGGATAATTCACGCGGTACCCCTGAAAGTGGCCAACTTTGCACAAAATACCCAAATTTTTAATCCGAAAAACTTAAAGAGACCATAACTCGTGTTTACAAACTCAGAAAGTAAAGATTTTTTTTTTCAAATTGATCATCTTTCCGAGTACTACGATTTGAAAAAAAAGTTTGACAAGTTTGGAACTCGTGACCAGGAGATATGGTCACTCAAAGTTTGTCCGGTCGAAAAAACTTTGACGCACAATAACTTCTAGTAGAGGAATCCAAATGCGACAAATTTTTTTTTTAAATTGTAGTTCTCGGAAAAATAAGCGATTTGGAAAAAAAATTCGTCACTTTTGGAACCCGTAAACATGAGTTATGACCTATTTAAGATTTCCGCTTCAAAAATTTGGGTATTTCGTGCAAAGTGCCAAACCTTATGGGTACCGCGTGAATTATCCGTAATAAAAATACGTCATATACAAAATCGACTTAGTAATTCATAATTACTTATACCAAAATATTTTACCAATTATAAATCACAATAATTTGTATTTATAATAATTCATTCAATTTCAATTGTTTCCTTAAACAATGATTTCATCTGAGTAATGAAACAATTCGATTACTTAGACCGTATCTCATTTAATCAAATTTCAATGAGACACGTAAACATTACTTCCAAAATCGTCCGTCAATTTTAAATATTTTAATTGACCCGTATCTTCATACGATCAATTAAATGATCAATTAAGAGTGTTGCCCTTTAGGTATGACCTAGGGGATCAACTGATCACCACCGTCGCACGACAGTAATGTCAAACTCTAGTCAGCCAATCATTACCGATATGTGTGGACCAGTTGACAGTAAAATATTACTTCCCAATTGTATTCTTTATAATGAGACTTAAACATGTGATCATCATGATCAACAGTTGTGATCGCATTATTGTCGGAGGATACATATTCCAACAATCTCCCACTTGTCCTCGACAAGTGTGCGTCACCAATTCTCTTGTCCTATTACTATCTCCCACTCAATGCAAGGTGTCTTTCAGGTCGTACTTGCAAGTGATCATATCAAGAGTGGTTTCCTCGATCTGGAGAATAACTGATTGACCGGATTTATCCACCATGGATACATTCCGAGCGTGGCCACGCATTTCCAGTTCATTACTCCTCGAGTGGCCCTGAGATATTGGTATAACCCTGACTAGGGGTGGACAATTCCTATCGCACTCATTCCCTTCAACTAGCCACAGCCATCATAACCCAAAATATGCCCATTTGACCCCATTTACGAAGGTCGTAGTAATACAAATCAAAGTTAATCTGAAACTGTGCCATCTTAGGCGAATAGTCTTTAGTCAAAAGAATCGACTCATTAGAATACTATAGCAGCTCTTGCCACGACCAGGCTATATAAATTTGCCAGAACTCTATAAGCGGTCATAAGGCCCGACAAAAAGTTCCTAACAGTCCGCCTATATGATCGACTAGTCATTCTTATATGACTTTATGGCACTTGAACTTGCCATCAATCGCATCACACTCTAGTCACTTCGAGACGTCACCTCATGTAAGTAACTATGGGCAAATACAATGCTAATCCGTGTTCACTTAAACGGGGTTCAATTGTCTCTACAACCCGTTGGATGTAACAAAGTATAAGGTGAGTTAATAATAACTCAAACGACAAATGTCGACATCACACTCGGGTAGTCAATACCATATTACAACCTTGTGATGCATATCGTAAGTGTGTAAACACTTGTTGATTGCAATAGAAGTTTAACATGTTACGTGTCCATGTGTTCAAACTCCTTAATCGTATTATCCTTTACATTCATGTTATGACTCATAGCATGAACCTTACCAAGTACACATCAAGGTTTCCAACCTTGGCTTCGGTTCTTTATCTTGAAAGAACTTCCTTATCGATTATCACATAACGAATGAATTTGTGGTGAAAGATATAACTTGTACTGATCAAGTACTCCATCCACACACAATGCACTAGGTATATGTTTTGTAGAGTCTTGCAACAATTTGACAAGATGATTAGTCTAGCACTTCTCATAAGTCCTAGCATATTTAGGAAAGATTAGTTTTGAGCAACTTCTTATTCAACTAAATATCTTTCCAAACTTCCTATTTCTCCTCTTGGCTTGAAAAGTTTAGGATTTTCATAAATCTTTACGTGTGTTCGGATTTTCTATAATATGTGCAACCTCTTGACACATAACAGAGTATTCTGTCAAACATCGAAATCGCTCATCGAATTCTTCTCGAGAATTCATGACGTTTCTACTATGGCTTACCAATGATTCATCATGCTCTTATGTATATGACTCATAATTGGACATGTGCATGATTATTCGAATGGCGGAAACATTAGTAACTTTTAATCATGTCATCAACTATATTTAGGTTCAAGGAACGACCATGACTGCTAATGACAATTCCATTTTCATTTACATGAATAACCTATGCGTATGTTGATTCGATGTGTATCTCTTAATACTAATCCAACATCTCTTGATGTAATTTGATTCATCATAGTTCATATTCATCCAGAATTGAAAACTCAAATACTTCTTTATGAAAGAAGGTATTAGCTCGTCATTCTTCAATGAGTGATGAGTTGTAAACTGATATAAGATGATTACTCCCACTAAATTCCATGTCTTCACATGATAATTTCTAAACTCCCACTAAATTCCACATGTTTCGAAATTGATTACTCAATCGAAAACATTTCAAGATTGGAATGTATGTTGCATTGCAAAGTTATTAAGATGAAGCCATATATGTTCTCATCATATCCTTTCAAAATTCCTATTTTGAAGAGGTCTCATCTTAACCTTATGGAAAGATATTTTAATCTCTAATTCGTTCATTTCATAATGATACGTAGCAATGTCATTGTTTAAATATAAATAATATCTAATACACGTCCTTCAAAATACCCTTTTCAGAAGGAGGTTTAACCAATTCATTTTCAAAATGTGGTTAAGAAATGACTCTTGCGTGGTTAAAAACTTAGCTATTGAAGATATCGGTATATCAATCCTTGCAACTTGTTTATTACTAGAATGTTACTTTGATTCATTTAGGCTCTTAAGTGAAGTTTGAAACTATTGGTCAAAATTTATCATAAACTAGTCAATTAAGACTTTACATTAGTCATTCTTGTTCCAAAACTTTCTTTTGGTCTCCTCGTGTAGTTATCTTGAGAACATACTCTTATGATTACTTCACTTGGTCTCTTTAGTCATATAGAACTTACTTGAGACCATAGATCTCATCTATAGGGTATACTATATAAATAGATATACCTTCATTCAAATCATTCTCCCTTGCGTAGATCTCATTTACACAAGTACACAAATTTATCTTGGTGTGTGTTGTGTCCTCATTTTTCTCCCACTCTATCTTTAGAATAAATACACTAGAGA
Source organism: Silene latifolia (assembly GCF_048544455.1). Lineage (NCBI taxonomy): Eukaryota > Viridiplantae > Streptophyta > Magnoliopsida > Caryophyllales > Caryophyllaceae > Silene > Silene latifolia. The sequence goes on from NC_133528.1 coordinate 21,390,807, forward strand.
TTCAAAGATAGCATATGAGACACAAATAATGATGTTGAAGTATAACGAGAACTATCTCATAGATTGACTAATAGTTTTAGATTTCGTAAGTGTAATTGGTGATTGACATTCCTTTAAGAGAGTTCATAGACTCAAAATCACTTTATAAATGTTCATACACAAGCCTTAAGCATGTGGACATATAATGAATCCCGTCATTATAGTTGTCTATTAGATCACTTTAAGTGAATAATCATATGTTTCTAAGAGCAAGCATTTAAATACGATTTTTAGAACAAAGGATAAAATGATAAAACGGGTGACTTGGGTTGCAAACCAAGCCACCATTATCCAAAATACAACCAATTATCCAAAATACCTTTCCATGTCGAACACGGAAACTTAAAGGTTCTAAAAATCCAAAACATGATTAAAATAAGACAATAAAAAGCAAAGCTCCATGTAAGCTATTCCTAGCTTCTTGATGGTTTCTCAAGCTTGCTTTTCTTTTCCCTTGTCTTTGCTTGGTGTAGGCCCTATTTACAATAAAAAGGGAGATACATTATCACAACTTTGTATCACAATACCATAGTTGAATTAGAAACATAAAAGAAAGGATAGTCATTTACCTACTGGAGTAATTTTTCCAGCCTTTATATCACCAAGGTATTTGGAACAATTTCTTTTCCAATGTCCAACACCATTACAATAATGGCATTTATCAAGAGGACCCTTCTTGATTTTTGAAGTGCTAGCTTCATAAGTCTTAGCTTTGGTGAAAGTGGGAGCTTGTTTCTTACCCTTCCTCCCATTCTTCTTGAACTTCCCCTTGCTCTTAGTGCTTATGTTAAGCACATCCTTTGGTGGGTTCACATTTAACCCCATGTCCCTCTCGGCTTGCACAAGTAACTTGTGCAATTCTTCAAGAGACACATCCTTGTCTTGCATGTTAAAATTCACCCGGAATTGAACATACGCTTTGACTTTGGTAAGGAGTGTAGAATCCTATCTACAATGAGTTCTTTGGGGATTTCAACCTTTTGAATCTTCAAGGTCTCGACTAGCTCCATATGTTTGAGCACATGAGGGCTAACCTTTTGGCCCTCTTTGAAGTCGAGATCAAAGAATGCCGCGGCCGCCTCATATTGGACGATCCGCGGAGTTTGTGAAAACATTGTCACAAGCTTGGAGTAAATCTCATTAGCGGTGCCCATCTTAAAGGCTCTCCTTTGGAGATCCGCCTCCATCGCAAAGATCAACACATTTTTCATTGCGGCGGATTCCTTATGGTAAGCCTCATATGCTTCCCGAGTGGCGGCGGTCGACCTAGTAGTAGGTTCGGGTGGAGAGGCCTCGGTAAGGTAACGAAGCTTGTCGTCACCTTGGGCGGCTAATTTGAGTTGGGCATCCCAATCGGAGAAATTTGACCCATTCTTTTCAAGTTTACATTGATCCATGAAGGATCGGAGCCATGACGAATTAGCAAGAGGCGTGGCGTTTGGGTTTGGTGTAGCCATTTGTTATGAGAAAAGGAAGTGGTCTACAAAACAAAATAGAAGGAGTAAAACAAATGTCGTTTTAATAACAATACTCGTGAAAACTAATTTAAACAAGTTTTATGCATTTTTCTAGTGACCTCTACCCAACTAGATAAATGATTCCAAGACCCAAATTCAAATCAACTTAGGCACGGGATAGCTGATGAAACCCTTATCAAAATAATTCGGTGGATTAACGTTTAATCGATTCTACTTTTAGAACTCTAGGTCGATAAAATTCTCTAATGTTTATCTATAGCCCGGAACACATGCGACTACGGTCACGAATACTTCCGTTGAGGTCAATCCAAATTTCGAATAAATGTGTCCATGATCCAAATTCACATTAATTTGGGCACGGGATGGCCGATGAAACCCTCATCAACACGAATTCGGTGGATAGACATTTATCACCCACTTCCCCTACGTAACAAGTTTTGTACCCCGGGATGGTCGAGTGCACTCCCTCGCGAAATAGGTTTTCATGGTTTCTACTATTTGGTAAGGCTATGTCTCAATTGATTATTTTAGCGAGAGGTCATGTCAATTTATTATCTATCACGTTTTAAGTGAACTAAAGCGGTGAACTACGATAATTGTAATTGACACGGTCGATAAACTCGATGAAAGATGATGCATATTTTAGTTATGGCGATTTAGCGATGCATGCAACATATAAATAAAATGCAAAGCATAAAAATAAAATCCTAGTATGGCCTTCCTAAAATAGAAAACTATTTAACTATCACATATTCGGAAACCAACTCCATTGGTCCCTTGAACTTCGGTTGTGGCACGCATCTCGAGGTAACACCGTCTTTATGTATCGCCATCTTGAAGAAATCCGTCTTTGGGAACTCCGAAATAAATAAAATTACATAATAAATTACATAATTTCCTATTATACATTTGTAACTAAAATAAAATAAATCTATTAAATTACAAAACGGTGATACGAGATCACAATAAATTACAACCGAATCGATATTCCCATACATTTCGGGTAATATCAATTAAAAACTAAGGCCATACTAAGTAAAAATTACATAATTCAAAAATTACATAAAATAACATTATGACAATCATAAATAAAATGCAGCATTATAATATGTATGAACATGCCCAATTTTATGCTAAATCGCCTTTAAGTAGCCAATATCGTATATTACTCGGTTTTTACGGATTTGCGTGATTCAGCATTTTATAATCACAAAAATTACATAAATTCATATTTATGCATAAGTTAATTACCCTAACCTCTTAGGACTCAAAATTTAGTCTTCACTAATTATTTGACCATAATTAACTCATATTTCTAAAGTTGTTCATTAATGGACCTAAAATTACAAAAATAAGCTATAAACTTCAAATAAATCACAAAATTTCAAATAAATTCAAAATTTGAAATTTAAACTCATGAACATTCTGGAAAAATACCATGACACTCATAATGTTCAAAAACTTAGGTTAAAAATTTCGAAATTTATCCGGAAAAACAATGTTTCGGTTTATCGGTTTTTAACAAAATAATCATAAAAACATGAGAAAAATATATTCATCAACTTTTCAATTTTAGATCTGAAAAAGATAATAAAAAGCAACATGTGACGTTTTTACTTAGTCATAGAGTATGTTTTATTAATATTTCACTAATTAAGTCACTATTTATGCTATTTTTCTTCAAAAAATCATAAATCATGCATAAAGACTTCAATATAGCCTATTATTTTACACACATCTTGTAAAATTACATGTGACAACATACTAAATTTCTATGACCAGATTCGAAATTTATCTCATATTAACCTATTTTTCACCTAAATCCGATTTTAATAATGAAAAATCCATTTTTCGAGCATAAGAAGTCCAAAAATTATGAAAATTTACAGGTAATCTTAAAATAATATATGTGATAACATATCCAAAAAGCACTGGAAAGTTCGAAGTTTAGCTATTTTTAGTCCAAAAATGACATTTTATTCATAAAATCATATTTTAATGCCATTATTGTATAATATGAACAATAAAAAATCCATAAATTAACCAAAATATCCTAAAAACATTTTAGGACCAGAAATTTTAACATGCATAATGATTTTCGTGGTATATCATAATAACACAAATTAAACAAGTTTTATATGTTAATCGTATAACTCGGAAAAACTTTTAACCGATTTGCATGCAAACAACCATGGCTCATGATACCGATTGAAGGAAAAGTATATCTATGTACTCAACATATTCATATATGTTTTAAGCTAATTTGTCATAAAATTAAATGGTGATCTTATGCATGCAAACTATTAAACAATATAAAGAAGAAATCTTTATCTTACATTGGAATATTGGTTTATTGGGGCACAAGAGAGATCTCCTTCTCTCTTGTTCTTGTGCTTTCCTCAATGGATGAACAAAGATCCAAGTATAGGATCTCTCCCAAAGTTTAATACCCAAGGCACACTCTTAATAAAATTAATATTATGAATACTAGTATAATATTAATTTAGCATAAAAATGACCCAAAATTAATTGATTTTTGGTCTCCTAAAAACCGGTTTAAGAGAGGAGGAAGAGGAAGTTTTATCTCTCTAAAAATTCTTATTTTTGATGAATGAATGAATGAATAATACAACAACTACATTTTAGTGTATATTAGGTAAAATAAGAGGAAAAACCAAAGTGGTTTTTCCTCTCAAAAAACCGGGTGGAAGAGGGGATTAGAGGGAGCCAATGCATGCTTGAGTTGTTCTTCACAATGACAACTAGTTTGCATGGCTAGTTTAGTAGGTAATCATTGTGCTTACCACTAACAAAATCAACTTAATTTTTGCCTAATCCACCTCTTAATTTCGGCACACATAGATAATATGGACTCCATATTATCTTTGTCAAAATGTCAATTTGTCTCATGTCATATGTTAACATAAATTTGTTATGTATTTTTAACATATTAAAAATCAACGTATTAATAAAAATACGTCATATACAAAATCGACTTAGTAATTCATAATTACTTGTACCAAAATATTTTACCAATTATAAATTAAAATAATTTGTATTTATAATAATTCATTCAATTTCAATTGTTTCCTTAAACAATGATTTCATCTGAGTAATGAAACAATTCGATTACTTAGACCGTATCTCGTTTAATCAAATTTCAATGAGACACGTAAATATTACTTCCAAAATCGTCCGTCAATTTTAAATATTTTAAGTGACCCATATCTTCATACGATCAATTAAATGATCAATTAAGAGTGTTGCCCTTTAGGTATGACCCAGGGGATCAACTGATCACCACCGTCGCACGACAGTAATGTCAAACTCTAGTCAGCCAATCATTACCGATATGTGTGGACCGTTGTGAAGAAATATTACTTCCCAATTGTATTCTTTATAATGAGACTTAAACATGTGATCATCATGATCAACAGTTGTGATCGCATTATTGTTGGAGGACACATATTCCAACAACTACTTCTTGCATTGTAGCATTTTGAGAGAGAGTTAGTGGCGCACGTTCGTTAGGTGTTGTACTTGGATTACGTAGGGTCGCCACTACACTTTCTAGCTCTGAGACTTGTCTATTCACACTCTTTGCCCATGCGATAAAGTCAGTGATAGTAGGGGAAATGTTGGAGTAACTTCTTTCACCTTCTATTGCATGGATCTCATCTTCGACTGGAGAAATGAGGTGTGAACAATCTAAGGTAGATTCTTCACTTGTAATCATCAGAATTCCAAGAGGATTCTGAGTATTGTTAGGCTTGCCTCCAGGCGGTATAGGTAAGCGACCGTCTTCAATCATGTCTTGAAGTACATGTTTTAGCTTGTAACATATTTCTGTATCATGTCCCTTACCTCTATGATATTCGCAGTATGAATTCTCGTCCCAGGACTTGGATTTCTTTTCTGGTTCAGGTGTAGGCCCTATGGGTTAGAGCTTACCCTGTTTTATCAATCTCTTCAGAGCGTTGGAGTATGTATCCCCAATGTTTGTGAATTTCCTTTGTGGGTTATTCTTCTTTGATGGTTCGATAAGGTTAACCTCATCAATCTTGCTAGTAGAGCCGTAAGAACGACTTGTTGAGCCTTGATATCCACGACCTACCGTTTTGGACAAGAGTTCTTTACGGATGTCATCTTCGATACTTGTCCCTAGTACAGTTAGATCCTTGAAGGTTTTAATGTTTTGGTACCTCAAATGACTTGCATAAATGGGCTTCAAGTTGTCCATCAATTTTTCCACGAGGGTAACTTCATCTGGACGCTCGACAAGTTGGGTACTAGTCTTCCTCCACCTACTTAGGAAGTCGGTGAAACCTTCTTTCTCATTTTGGGTAAGAACCTCTAAAGTGCACATATTGACTTGGATCTCAGCATTATCCGCATATTGTTTAGCGAATTCAATTGCGACATCATCCCAAGTGGCGATCTTCTTGTGCTCTAGGGAATAGAACCATTGCTTCGGGATAGTATCAAGAGATGAAGGAAAGATCCTTAAGAACATCTCGGGTTTGATGCCTTTGATAGACATGTAATCCTTGAAAGCCCGAATGTGATTCAAGGGGTTTTCATGCCCCTTGAATTTCGGGATATCTGTCATGTTGAAGTTGGTTGGCAATTTGGAACTCATGACCTCATACTTGCGATAGTTTTCCCTATAGATATCATCCCCTTTGAGGTACATCAATTGTTCCTCCAAGTATTGGAGTCGTTTTTCAGCTTCGGTCGGACCTACGGGAGGGTTGACTTCTTGTGCTCCCACATAAGGTGGAGGGTTGTCATTCATGAAATCATTCGCGAATTCATGAGGCACTTCATTTTCTGCAGGGGGCAACCTAGTTTCTACATCAACAATTCGGCCTTCGATTGTGTTGAGGCGATCATATACTTGGTCTTGGCTAGCTTGGAGACGAGTTAGCGTCGCCAGGATTAGATCATTACCATTCGGTGGTTGTCCATTGACACTTGCGTGACTAGTTCCAGGCATCTTGGAAACTGGATAAGAGATCGACGACGAATCAAAACACGATCGACCATCTAGCACACTTACTCAAAGAAAAGTTTTGACTCGTGTAGTGGAAGTGTGCCACTTGTGTCAAGTAAGGTTTGAAGAAATGATAAAGTTTGGAAATGTTGGTCCTAGTCAACTATAGTGTAGTTGTAGGAGTGGACTCGAAGTGAGATTTTGAAATGGGCTTTGAGGCCCGAATTTTGACTCGATAATTGGACAGAGTTTCGACTGGTTTTGCGCTAAGTTTGGCCTTTTTCGAAAATTTTACATTGTTAAAAGAGGTTTTGATTTTACAAGATTCGTCATGGTTTCGTTTGGAAAATGGTGATCACATATAATACAAGCATTTATACAGGCATTATAACGGGATGTTGAGTGCATTTGTAGATACCTCATTTCTGCACCTCCCGCAAGCCACCCGGTGATGATTGGGCCGCATGTTTGGTACACGGAACGATTTATGACAATTCGTAAGTTTATCGTCAAGTGATAGCTCAAATTCTTGTGTCAACCCCTTGGTCGTCATCTAAGCGCCGTTACAGTCGTTTTGACAGTAATTTGAGTACATTTGGAGTCCGGGTCAAAAACCGTCTTTATTTTCTAATAACCGTTTAAAATGCCGAGTCAAAATATTCTGGAATGTTCCGGATATTTCTATTCCATATTTTCAATCTTTTAATCTTTTGGTAAATTATATCCCGAAATTATATTTTATATAATAAGGAAATTAAGATCAATTGCAATTGCATAATAGAAACGCGGAAAATCTTTCTCCCGCAGGAGGAAACCCTTGGGGAAAGGACGCAGTAGGTGCTGCGCCTCTTCCCCTGCTCCTTTCTGCGTATTTTAAAATCTTTTCGAGATTTACTTCCAAAGTTTTACCGAAACCCTAATTCCTTCGTGTGATTAGTATATATAGGGACCTTCGTTCCTCATATTTCTCACGCGAGTGTCCGCCCTTCTCTTCTCCCTTTGCATTCTAAGACCACGCTCTTGCTTTTTGGCGTCTACGTGCTTGAACTTTCGACCACGTAAGCTCAGATCCTTCTGAGTACCAGCCTCGTTTTGCATGATCGACCAATTTGACCAACTCCCCCTCAATCAACTTAGTCAACTTTGTTTAATTTCCTCTTAGAGGGCACTTTCGTCATACATTCGAGTCGAGCATCGCAAAACGTTAACTTAGTTAATCTCGTTTCGTCAAACATGTAAGTCTGAGGGTGTAAATCCTATCTTTTATTATTGTACTTTATTTTTGTAATCATTATTTTAAGGTTTATGTCGAAATATATTCAAAACCGATTTATAAAACCTTTATTCAAACCCTTTTTATGGATTAACGGGAGACAGATGTCGAGAAGGAACGCAACAACTGCTGCGCCTCTTCGAAGGGACGCCGTACCTGCTGCGCCTCTTCCTGAGGCTGCCGCAGTTCTTGCTTTCCTTCTTCTTCCTTTGTCTTTTGTTTAATTCGTCTGTTTATTCTTGTTTCGTCTTTGCTTGCTCTTATTTCATTAATATGATAATTTTTAGCATATAATTCGTTATTAATTTATTACCTTTTAATTCCCGACTTAATTCATCAATATCAAGTCTCTGGAATTCATATTTTGTATATTTTCATCTGTTATTTATCGTCATAATCAGTAATTTAGTTTAACATTAATAAACCTAATTAATTTGTTTTAGTTTGTTAATTCATAATTAACCTTCTAATTAATCTTGTAATTAATTTGTTCTTCCAAAGGACGCAGCTCTGCTGCGCCTGTTCCGGGTTGAATTTTGCCTCTGAACATCCGTTGTTGCTTTGACCTAGTTTATTAGTTTACGTATTAATTAACTATTACTCGTATTATCACCTAATAATCTGCTCGTTAATTTATTTTCCCTTTCTTTTCTCAAATCATCCGTTTTAAGTGTATTTTCGACGTAAATCAATTAACCCGTTTTAATTATTGTAATTTTTCTTTATTGTATTTATATTGTATGCTTTATCATATTGTTTGTAGGCTCTCACATGCAATTAACCTAAATTTCTACCTGGACATTAATGCATGTTAAATTACATGTTCACCGACTTAGTTAATTCTTCACATGTTAGGATTAAAACGTTGGATGTTGCATTGCATGCATATAACAGTCAACATATCGAGTATAGATGATTTTCCCTAATCATTAGTAGAGGCCGCTATCGAGGCGGGCGGGATTAGGTGTTCGATCAAAAGAGCTTTCTAATACGTACCCTCACCCCTTACTCCAGATCTCTGTGAACATCCGTGTTCATTGGCATCCACGAGAGTCATTTTAGACATAGAATGCTAAGGTAAACGAGTTCTTGGTGTTCATGTCACTACTTTGTGTCTTGACATGGCACGAATTATACGAACGGTTTTCAATTTTCCACAATAAATTGGTGGCGACTCCACAAATGAAAAAGCTTGTTTTCCCAAGCGGAACCTCGCGTCCACAGTTTGGCAACTCCGCTGGGGAGTAATACACTTACGTGTTGCAAAGGGTGAAACTTGAACAAGGTTAGGGAATAGTTTATACGAGACAGTTGTTGGTTTTCATAACTCGGTCTTCCTAGATCGTTTATTCGGCCTTCCTAGGCCCAACCCAACCCATTCGACCAATTGTCCCGTCTAGATGGTCCAAATTCTTATTTGGGCCTAAGGATGGATAGCGATTGAAGTCAACCATACCATGGTACTTACTCCTGTTTATATCAAGGACTTTCACTACTCGAGGAAATAGACTAGGAATCGGCCTTACTCCTGTTTGGTACGAGCCTCTCCACAGACCCCGGGTTGATTGTTCGGTATGGCAACCCACCCTTTAAACCAAAACCCTTTTAAATGCACTCAACATCCCGTTATAATGCCTGTATAAATGCTTGTGTTATATGTGATCACCACTTTCTAAACAAAACCATGACGAATTTTGTAAAATCAAAACCTCTTTTAAAAAATGTAAAATTTTCGAAAAGGCCAAATTTAGCGCAAAACCAGTCAAAACTATGTCCAATAATCGAGTCAAAATTCGGGCCTCAAAACCCATTACAAAACCTCACTTCGAGTCCACTCCTACAACTACACTATAATTGAATAGGACCGACATTTCAAAGTTTTGTCATTTTCAAACCTCACTTGACACAAGTGGCACACTTCCACTTCACGAGTCAAAACTTTTCTTTGGGTAAGTGTGCTAGAATGGTCGATCGTGTTTTGATTCGTCGTCGATCTCTTGTCCAGTTTCCAAGATGCCTGACACTAGCACCACAAGCAATAGTCAACCCCAGAATGGTAATGATCAAATCCTAGCCGCGCTCGCTCGTCTCCAAACTAGCCAAGAGCAAGTGTATGATCGCCTCAACACAATCGAGGGCCGAATTGTTGCTGTAGAGACTAGGCTACCTCCTGCATAAAATGAAATGCCTCGTGAATTTGTGAATGATTTCGTGAATGACAACCCTCCACCTTATGTGGGACCACAAGAAGTCATCCCTCCCGTAGGTCTTACTGAAGCTGAAAAACGACTCCAATATTTGGAGGAACAACTGATGTACCTCAAAGGGGATGATATCTATAGGGAAAACAATCACAAGTATGAGGCCGTGAGTTCCAAATTTCCAACCAACTTCAACATGACGGATATCCCAAAATTCAAGGGGCATGAAAACCCTTTGAACCATATCCGTGCTATCAAGGATTACATGTCTATCAAAGGTATCAAACCCGAGATGTTCTTAAGGATCTTTCCTTCATCTATTGATACCATCCCAAAGCAATGGTTCTATTCCCTAGAGCACTAGAAGATCGCCACTTCGGATGACGCCGCAATTGAGTTCTCTAAACAATATGCGGATAATGCTGAGATCCAAGTCAATATGCGCACTTTAGAGGTTCTTACCCAAAATGAGAAAGAAGGTTTTACCGACTTCCTAAGTAGGTGGAGGAAGACTAGTACCCAACTTGTCGAGCGTCCAGATGAAGCTACCCTCATGGAAAAATTCGTGGACAACTTGAAGCCTATTTATGCAAGTCATTTGTGGTACCAATACATTAAAACCTTCAAGGACTTAACTGTACTAGGAACAAGAATCGAGGATGACATCCGTAAAGGACTCTTGTCCAAAACGGTAGGTCGTGGATATCAAGGCTCAACAAGTCGTTCTTACGGCTCTACTAGCAAGACTGATGAGGTTAACCTTCTTGAACCATCAAAGAAGAATAACCCACAAAGGAAGTTCACAAATATTGGAGATACATACTCCAATTCTCTGAAGAGATTGATGAAACAGGGAAAGCTCCAACCCATAGGGCCTACACCTGAACCAGAAAAGAAATCCAAATCCTGGGACGAGAATTCATACTGCGAATATCATAGAGGTAAGGGACACGATACATAAAAATGTTACAAGCTAAAACATGTACTTCAAGACATGATTGAAGACGGTCGCCTACCAATACCGCCTGGAGGTAAGCCTAACAATACTCCGAATCCTCTTGGAATTCTGATGATTACAAGTGAAGAATCTACCCTAGATTGTTCACACCTCATTTCTCCAGTCGAAGAAGAGATCCATGCAATAGAAGATGAAGGGAACTACTCCCCCATTTCCCCTACTATCACCGACTTTATCGCATGGGCAAAGAGTGTGAACAGACAAGTCTCAGAACTAGAAATTATAGTGGCAACCCTACGTAATCCAAGTACAACACCTAAAGAACGTGCACCACTAAATCTCTCTCAAGATGATACAATGCAAGAAGTAGTAGCCGTGGTTGATGAGCTAATCGACCAAATCATCCACTTGGAAGCCGAAATCATGAGGTTGAGAGAACTCACTACCTAGGTTGCACGAAAACGGACACGGACATGGACACGAAACGGACACGCGACACGGCAGTTGAAAATTTTTAGGACACGGACACGGCAAAAAAAAAATCATTATACATATTAAAATAAAGGGAATTTGAAGAACATTATAACCAACATCTAAACTTTGGTCATTTAAAGGCCACAAAATCGTAAAATGACAATCAATATTAATGTCTTATATGTTAAAATCAACATGTCTTAATTAAAAACTACAAATTTCCAAATTACAAACCCAAATTTAAATAAGTATTCAAGTCTTAGAAAATAAAATAAAAAGTATCAAAGGTTCCAAATTACAATCCCAAATTCGAGTCTTACAATACTATTGGCCATAGTTATCAAACCGAATATTTTCCGCAAAATATATTAACATTAAAAGGGACCAGAAATAAGTTGGAAAAACAATGCTCACCAAAAGCTGAAAAAAAAAGAGTTCACGGATCATCCTTTGCACCATTGTAATTATTCATTAAACTTCTTTCGGTAAGTCGAAATAACAACTCAGTTATTCGCTTCCGAAAATTACCCCTAAATGAAACAAACCCTAGCTTCCGAAAAATCTACAATAATCTCCAAATTTAAAACCCCCAAATTTAATAACAACAACAATGGGAAATAAAACATAGATTGAGAAACTTATTATTATGTATAATATATATATAGAGATTAATATAGAAATAAAGCATAGATTGAGAAGTTAGAGAAAAATGAAAAAACAAGATACATGGCGAGAGAGGTTGCCGGCGGCGAAGGAGAGGCTGACGGTGGTCGGACTCAGGCGAGGGGAGGCTGGAAGGCGTCGCAATGCAAGAGAAACAAGGGGAGAAATGAGATGTGAGGGGAAAATGGAAAAGTGAGATGTCGTGATAACTGATAAAGTGAGATTTTGATTTCAAAACTGCTTATTTGGTGTGTCCATCGGACACGGGCCGTGTCCAACCATGTTGGACCGTGTCCGACACGTTTTCTTTTAATATAAAAACCGGGGACACGGTTCAAGGCATGTCCAGAACGTTTTCAGGCGTGTCCTACGTGTCGGTGTCCGACACGGTGTCCAACACGGGAACGCTCAAAACTAGGCGTGTCCGTGCAACCTAGCTCACTACTATCAATGGAGTATGGGACGATGATGATGAAGATGAATAACTCACTGAACACTACCTAGTCAAAATCAGTGAGGAAATAGTCCAAAACAGCGAGGACCAAGATATAGACCACCTTACTCGTTCGGGGCGTCCGTATCAAAACGTTTCTCAAAGTGGTCCCATAGCAAATGGTCCAATCACCAATACCAACGTTATCACGCCAAATGATAGCGAGGATACCTCTACTGACCATTTACTAAAGCCACTACAAAAAACAAAGGCTGATCTTTCAGTCTGGCAACTAGTTGCAAGCTCATTCCCACATCGCCAAGCTTTACTGCAAGCCTTGGCCAAACTAAATGTGGCGCATAACTCCACACAAGGTGGCATAGTCAACTTGGTCTTTCAAGATTCAACTAAGCTAAGTAACCCAGTTACTTTCTCGGATGAAGATTTGCCACCTTTCGGCGCAAGTCACAACTTGGCTCTCCCATTACTATCATTTGCTTAAAGAAAAATGTGCCAATGACTTTGGTAGATGATGGCTCGGCAGTCAACGTCATACCATTGAAAATAGCATATAAATTAGGAATGAAAGAGTCGGATTGGACCCCTACCAATCAAGGTATTCGCGCATATGATGGTACACGACGAAAAGTGGTAGGACTAGTCAACCTTACCATAGCCACAGGGCCGATCGAGCGAAAGGTTAACTTCCAAATAGTGGACATTGAAGCATCCTTCAACATACTTCTGGGAAGACCTTGGATTCACGCTTCCAAAGCAGTAACATCCACCCTCCACCAAAAAATCAAGATCCCACTAGATGGTAAAGTGGTGATGATCACTTTGTCACCCATCAAAGCGGTAATATAAAAGAGGTCAAGCAACCAAGTAATTACAGATCCAGTATATGAACTTGGGGGATTCTATAGCATAAACCTTGTAGAGAGTGAGTTGGAACCTTTGTACTTCGATCCCTACTCTAACTTAGTGGTCAACCACATGCTCAAATCTCAGGGATACTTCCCGGGAATGCCATTGAATCCTGTCCAAATAAATACCTATGAACCTTACAAAGAAGGTAACTCACAAAGGATACCACTAGGATTAGGGTACAAACCCACCAAGGAAGAAGCTCTATAAATGCTCACTCAATTCCAAAACTGCAAGAACGTGGGAATCCAAATGCGACCCTATCTCCCTACCCTAAATGGATACTTCGTTAGAGAAGGGAGTCAAGAACGTTTTCACGGGTTTCCCGAGCCTTGGCATTACATAGGAAAACAACTAGCTGGAATCAATATCTTTCACGATTGCTACTTTATTCCTACGGAAACGGTTCCTACCGTCAAGACTCGTCAAGCACCTTGCTTAGACGAACAAGCTGTTATCTTACTGTTTGGAGAAGATCGATTTGTTAGAACCGCGCAGGACGAGATCATTACCATGATACTTCAAGATGATCACTTCAACCCTACCGCATTGATCACAGAAACCAGTTCGAACCAGCAAAAAGGATGGAGAAAGTCGATCAAGTGGACGAACAACCAAGGAAGACTCTTCAAGTTCACTATTGGAGAAGGAGAGATGTTCAAAGGAGAACCAGAAGACGATGAATTCGAGTCAGAGTCGAAATCAGAGTCGGAGTCTAGAGAAGTCCCTAGAGAGTCTCCTCCTGTCGTCACTCCCACTCCCCTTGTTTCTCCTAGCTTAGCATCGAGTAGCAACAGTAGTTCGGGAAATGTCCCAATAGCTGTCCCTTTACCGCCACTGACTACCGAACAGATGGCTTCTTTGTTTCAACTCTTTTCAAATTTTAATATGAATAAATCAAGTTCTGCTTACTCTTTGTGTTAAACAGAATGCAATTCTGTTTACGATGATAATGAGGATGACCCAGACCCAGACTCAATCGAAATACCTCCCTACATAGCTAAAGAAATACTACAAGAGGGGGAAGGGGGACCAGTTATAGACAGCACTGAACCCATCAACTTAGGAACCGAACTAGAACCCCAAGAACTTAGGATAGGGACGACCTTGAGCCCCGCCGAAAGGGCCGGTTTCATAGACCTCCTACACGAGTTCAAAGACGTTTTTGCTTGGTACTACAAAGACATGCCATGAATCGACAGGGATATCGTAGAGCACAGAATCCCAATCAAACCAGGTTTCAAACCCGTAAAACAGAAGTTTCGTCGAATGAGGACAGAATGGGCTCTTAAGATCAAAGAATAAATCGATAAGCAATTCAAAGCCGGGTTCATCAAAGTATCTGAGTACTCAGACTGGGTAGCCAACATAGTACCCGTACCCAAGAAGGATGGGAAAATCCGTGTTTGTGTTGATTTCAGAGACTTAAACAAAGCAAGTCCCAAGGATAACTTTCCCCTACCACATATCGACATACTGGTGGATAATACAGCAGATCACGCGTTGCTATCCTTCATGGAAGGCTACGCGGGATATAACCAAATCAAGATGGCCATAGAAGACATGCACAAGACCACCTTCTTCACTCAATGGGGCACTTTTTGCTACACGGTTATGCCATTTGGGTTAATCAATGCTGGAGCTACATATCAACGCACCGCAACTACACTACTACATGACATGATGCATAAAGAAGTGGAGGTATACGTGGATGATATGATTGCCAAGTCCAAAGATAGAGAGGGGCACATTGCGAACCTTCACAAATTATTCTCAAGACTACGAAAATACAACATGAGGCTCAGTCCTCAGAAATGTGCATTTGGAGTAACATCCGGCAAACTCCTGGGGTATGTCGTTAGCCAACGAGGGATAGAAATAGACCCTTCCAAGATCAAAGCTCTAATCGAAATGCCGCAACCTCAAACAGAGAAGGAAGTTAGAGGATTCTTGGGCAAGGTGCAATACATAAGTCGATTCATATCGAAACTCACCATGATATGTGAACCTATCTTCAAAAAGCTAAAGAAAACAGATCACACCATATGGGATGATGACTGTCAAAAGGCGTTCGACCGAATCAAGGAGATACTAGCCAAACCACCAGTGCTCATGCCACCCCAACGAGATCACCCTCTTGGTTTATATCTCACAGTAACCGAAACAGCCATGGGAGCTATGCTGGCACAAACCGTGGGAAAAGAAGAAAGAGCTATCTACAACCTTAGTAACAAGTTCTTGGAGTATGAGTGCAAGTACACACCACTCGAAAAGACATGCCTCGCTCTTGTGTGGGCAAGAAGCTACGCCATTACATGCTTAGCTATTCCGTCAAAGTATACTCCAAAATGGATCCTGTCAAATACCTCTTCAAAAAACCCGTTCTCAATGGGCGCCTAGCAAGATGGACTTTGATGCTCTCAGAGTTCGATCTCAAATATGTACCTCTGAAAGTTATAAAAGGACGCGCTGTCGCCGAGTTCTTCGCAGAAAATCCCATCAATGATGCACAAGCAATAGACACCTGGTCGTTTCCGGATGAGGATATACTCCAAACCGACGTAGACTCCTGGGACCATTATTTTGATGGAGCGTCAAACTTAAGAGGATTTGGAATATGAGTGTTGCTCATTTCTCCTGAAGGCGAGCATACACCACTCTCTATCAAACTCGACTTCGAGGTGACAAATAACGCAGCAGAATACGAAGCTTGCCTCATTGGGCTACAAACAGCAGTAGGTTTAGGCATCAAGAATCTTTGGGTACATGGAGATTTATCATTGATCATCAATCAAATTACGGGGTCTTGGAAAATCCGGAGTGAAAGCCTAGCACCCTATCAAGCCAGGATAGACCAAGTTGCCCAATTCTTCGATCAAGTAACCTACCTAAACCCGCCTCGAGAAGAGAATCAATTTGCAGATGCTCTTGCGAAACCTGCATCTTTGATTAATATGCCGGATAATATGGTAGGAATGTCTTTATGCATGGAACGACGGTCAGAACCAGCTTATGTGCACCAAATTACAGATGAAGAAGAAAACCCAGAGGAACCTTAGTTCCAAGCTATTCTGAATTTCAAACTCAACGGCATCTATCCACCAGATATGGATAAAAGGGGACAACGTGCTATACGCTTACTAGCCTCCCAATACGTCCTCATGCAAGGAGAGTTGTATAAAAGAACACCTATTGGTGTAGTCTTGCGTTGCCTTGATCATTCACAGGCACAAAAAGTAATGGAAGAAGTCCATGATGGAGAATGTTTCCCTTACATGAGTGGACCCATGATGGCAAATAAAATCACGTGTTTGGGATACTACTGGACCACGATGGAATCCGATTGCATCAAATATGTCAGACATTACCACAACTGCCAAATCTTTGGGAATGTGCAGCATGTCCCTCCCTCATTACTCTACACCATGACGTCTCTTTGGCCATTTTCTGCTTGGGGAATCGACATCATTGGGAAAATCAACCCCAGCCGGAACAGGAGGTCACTGTTTCATTCTGGTGGCAATCGATTATTTCACCAAATGGGTAGAAGCAGCATCCTACCCTAGCCGGAACAGGAGGTCACTGTTTCATACTGGAAATTGGCGATTTATGGTTACGTCATGGGTGCGAATCCGCCATGGGAAGTTCTGGATGGATTTCTGCATCGGATTTGGTCTGCGTATGAAATTTCGAAGATCTCCTTCCTTCCAAATGGTCTTTTGTGGTAAGATTTGTTAAACCTGAACACCATAAATTGGTTTTGGCTAATGGAATGTTCCTGTTTGATAGTAAACCAATTGTTATTAAGCCGTGGGATCCTTCTGTAAGAATTTCCAAGGTGTCTGTTAAGAAGGTACCTATATGGGTAAAACTGGTTGGATTAGACCTTAAATTCCGGGGTGCCAAATGTTTGGATAAATTGGATAGCCTGGTGGGACGTTTTTGTAAGGATAGACGACTCTACCTTAGATAAGACTTTTCTAGGCTTTGCTAGAATTATGGTAGAAGTTGAAATAGACCAGTCTTTTCCAACTAGTATTAATTTTAAAGATGAACTGGGAAATGAGGTTAAAGTGGCTATAGAATATGATTGGCTTCCTATCACGTGCAAGCAGTGTAGAGGGATTGGGCATGCCACTAATGCGTGCAGGGGGAAAGTGATAGGGGAGAGAAGGCCTTTGGCAAAGCAACCTCAGAGACAAGTATGGCAGCCTAAGAAAACTGGTTGTAAGGATAGTAATCCTGTGGACTCAAATGAGTTTCCTCCACTATTCCCTCATGAGAAGTATCAACAGATTGTACCTCCTAGTTCTAGTGGGCTGGTCACACCTGTAGTTGCCCCTGGACCAATATACACTCCAGCAAGGGTGATTACAAGGATGACTAAGCATGAATCAAGGACTACTGGAGGGCAGGACACTGTGTTCTCTGCGAATTATCAAGCTGAGATGGCAAAAGCTACTGGTGCTGCTGAAATGGTGGATAAAGGAGGTGGAGTAGGGGAGGTTTGTCATCCTAATGATTAGGTTTGGAGTATGGAATATTAGGGGCCTTAACAGTGATACTAAACATAAAGATGTGAAATGGTTTCTACATCAAAATAATGTAGATATGTTTGGGCTCCTTGAGACCAGGGTCAAACCTGGATCTCTAAATAGAATTGCTAATAAAGTTTGTGGTAGTTGGAAGTATGTCACTAATACTGCCTGTCATCCTGGTGGCAGGATTTGGGTCCTATGGAACTCTAGCCCCCTTGAGGTGGATGTATTGGAAATAGATCCTCAATATATTCATATCAAGGTTAAGGAGAGAGTAACTGGGTCTTAGTTTATATCTACTTATGTTTATGCTTTCAATAAAATTGAAGATAGGGCCTCCTTATGGAATAATCTAGTTAGACTTTGTGTGTCTGGTCCTTGGGTTGTACTGGGGGATTTTAATAATGTTATGTATGCCAATGAGAGGTTGGGTAAAGTTGTGAAAGATGATGAGATGCTCCCTTTCCAAAATACTGTGGCTCTATGTGACTTACAAGATCTGAATACTACTGGATCTTTTTTTACTTGGAATAACAAACAGCCAAGTAAAACAAGAGTATTTAGTAGAATAGATAGAGTCCTTGTAAATGGGGATTGGCTGAGTAATTGGACTGACTGGTTTGCTCATTATCAACCTGAGGGCTCTTTTGATCACTGTCCCTGCATTATCTCGTGTGGTGGAACTAACAGTGTGACTAAGAAACCTTTCAAGTTTTTCAATATGTGGACCAAAGTAGATGAGTTCAAAAATGTGGTGCAGCGAGGATGGGAAAACCAGTGGCTGGTACTGCCATGTATCAGGTAGTCAGGAAGCTTAAGTTGCTTAAACCTGCTCTCAAAAGTTTGAACAAAGAGTTATTCTCTGACATTGAGAGAAATGCTGATGTGGCCTTTAAACTTCTCACTGACTGTCAAGTACAGCTGCAGCATGACACTACAAATGTTAGTTTAATGGATCAGGAAAAACAATTGAGGGAGTCTTATATGCTATTTACAGGAGCTAGAGAGGATTTTCTGAAGCAGAAGGCTAAATGTGATTGGGCAAAAGATGGTGATTCTAACTGTGAAATGTTCCATCAAGCTATCAGGAAAAGACGCCTACACAATAAGGTTTTGCATATTGAGAATAGCAGGGGTGTGCAATGTAATAACCCTGTAGATATCTTACAAGCCTTTGTGGACTATTACCAGGAGCTGCTTGGTTCAAATGCTCAGACTAGTGATTTTTATAAGCATATTGTCACCCAGGGGGAGCTGGTTGAGTGTGTTGATTGGGATAGGATGTGTAGGATTTCTAGTGAGGAGGATGTTAGGGGAAGGTCCTATTTTCTATTCCTGATGATAAAAGCCCAGGCCCAGATGGTTACACTAGTTGTTTTTTTAAGGCTAGCTGGTCTATTATTAAAAAGGATGTGTATGCTGTTGTCAAGGATTCCTTTGAGCATAGTAAGCTGCTTACTCAATTAAACTGTACCACCCTTGTCCTTCTTCCTAAAGTTGAGAACCCAAAATCAGTCAAGGAGTTCAGACCAATTGCCTGTTGTAACACTCTATATAAGATCATCTCTAAGCTCTTGTGTGAGAGATTGAGTGATGTCCTTGGTCAGATTATCAGTCCAACTCTGTGTGCATTTATAAAAGGGAGGAGCATCCTTGGCAATATCCTGATCAGTCAGGACTTGGTTAGATTATATACTAGAAAGTGTGTCTCCCCAAGGTGCCTAATGAAAGTAGATCTTAGGAAAGCTTACGACTCCATTGAATGGATATTTGTTGAACAAATGATGAATGCTCTTAATTTCCCTCCTAAGTTGATTGATTTAGTTATGTAATGTGTCACTACTACTTCCTATTCCATTGCCCTCAATGGTCAGCTTCATGGGTTCTTTCATGGTAAAAGGGGACTCAGGCAGGGGGGACCCCATGTCTCCTCTTCTATTCACACTTTGCATGGAATATTTGAGTAGACTGCTCAACACAGTCCGTCAGATGCAAGGATTTCAGTTCCATCCTTTATGCAAAAATTTGAAGCTCACTCAACTTATGTTTGCAGACGACCTGCTAATTTTCTGCAAAGGGGAAGTCAGAACTGTTTTTATTGTGATGGAAGATTTCAAGAGATTTTACAATGCCTCAGGTCTGAATATCAACTCTGATAAATCTGATTTTTACTGTAATGGGATGAGTCCTGCCATTGTACAAAAAGTGCTCCATGGAACTGGATTCAAGAGGGGAGAACTGCCTTTCAAGTATTTGGGAGTAAAGATTTCACACAAACGTTTAACTAAGATTGATTGTAATATTCTTGTGGATAGAATGATCAATAGAATTAGGGGGTGGAATAGCAGGAAGATTTCCTACTCAGGTAGGCTGGTTCTAGTTAAGTCAGTTTTGGCTACTATCCACAATCACTGGGCACAAATTTTTGTGCTACCTGTTGGGTTATGGATAGGATCCAGACTCTTTGTAGAAATTTTCTTTAGGAAGGTGAGGATAAATATTCGAAGACTCCCTTAGTGGCTTGGAATGTTCTGTGTCAAAGTAAAGAATATGGAGGATTGGGGATTATTGATAGCAAACTGTGGAATGTTGCAGCTATTGGTAAACTGGTGTGGTGGTTGGCTAGCAAGCAAGACCACTTATGGATAAAATGGGTCAATAACATTTATATCAAAGGGGCTAACTGGTGGCAGTATGAACCTACGAGTTACAGTTCTTGGGCTTGGCGAAAAATTTGTGAAGTGAAGAACACTATATAGGCAGGGTATGTTAATGGCAAATGGAGAGGTACTAATGTCCCTTACACCATTGTTGATGGCTATCAATGGCTACTGCGGGTGCCTGCTGAAAAGGTTACATGGTATAAAGTAGTGTGGAACAGGTATAATATGCCCAAGTGGAATTTTATCATGTGGCTTAGGCAGCACCACCGGTTACTTACACTTGACAGGATGAGGAAAATGGGAATGGAAGTGCCCTCCTTATGCTATATTTGTGGGTTGGAACCTGAGGTCCATGATCATCTGTGCATCCATTGCTGGTTTGCCAAATTTTGCTATCAACTACTTGCTGACTGGCTGAAGGTGTCTTTTGATGTTCTGAGTAATTGTGATAATATTCTGAAGTTCAGAAGCTCTATGTTTATCAGACAAGTCTGTATGGCTGCAGTAGTGGGAGTCTTATGGAATTTGGAGATGTAGAAATTTGTGCAGGTTAGAAGGGTATGTAACACATCCAGTCAAGCTGGTTGCACAGGTCCAGCAGGACTGCAAGAGACGAGTGACTGGCATTTTTTATGGTTGTATGAGTAGAGCAGACAAAGAATGGTGTAGGAGTTCCGGCCTAATTTAAGTTACTAGCTTTATTAAATCCCCTAGTTTAGACGACCTGTTGGTCTGATGTATCAGTGTCGAAAATGGTGAGGTATTGGTTGTATGTTTGACATTTTGTGCTTAATACTACTTACATTTCACCAAAAAAAAATAGAATAACCAACAAACACAGCTTCGTCACTTATGGGATCGAATTTGCTCAATCTATTTTTGCCATTATTATGGACGAAACATTTACTCCCGAAGCAACGTAGATGTGATATGTTAGGTTTACGTCCCCTAAGAAGCTCGTAAGGAGTCTTCTTGAGTATTGGTATAATCAAGGCTCGATCATGAACATAGCATGCAGTACTAATAGCTTCGGCCCAAAACTTTCGAGGTAGGCCGCTACATAACAACATCGTGCGTGCCATATCCTCCAATGTTCTATTCATACGCTCAACAACACCGTTTTGTTATGGGGTTCGTGGTGCCGAGAAGTTATGCCCAACGCCATTCTCCCTACAATATTCTATAAAAGCATGGTTATCAAATTCGGTGCCATGATCCGTACGAATAGATACTAATTTTTATTTATACTTATTTTGGGCAAGCTTCATTAGAACTGCAAACTCTTCAAAAGTTTCATCTTTTGAATTGAGAAAGATTGGCCAAGCATATCTAGAGTAATCATCAACTAGAACAAAGACATACCTGGATCCACCCCTACTTCTTACCTTCATTAGGCCACATAAATCCATATGCACGAGTTCTAGTGGTTCATTAGTACTTACCATTCTTTTGGGTTTGAACGATGATCTCACATTGCAACGAGCACATGAGTCACATAAAGTTTCTTGATCGAATTTTATTGAGGGAAGTCCTTCAACCAAATCCCATTTCTTTAGCTTATTCAACGTTGTAGAATTTATGTGAGCAAACCTTTTGTGCCAAAGACTCGGATCATCTGTGGTTACTTTCATGCAAGTGAATGAATTAGTAGGAATATTATTTAGATCAATCATATAAACGTTCCTTCTACGATGTCCTTCAAGCACAACACTACTTGTTCCTTCAATTATTATTCGACAAGAATCTGAATGAAAGACAACTTTATTTCCTTTGTCGCATAATTGAGAGATACTCAGTCAATTGTGCTTAAGACCACTAACAAGATAGACATCACTAATAGCATGAGAAGAGGATATTCCGACTTTACCAACACCGATAACCTTGCCCTTCTTGTTATCACCAAATGTGACCTTACCTCCATCGAAGGGTTCAAGTGAAAGAAATAAATTTACATCTCCAGTCATGTGCCTTGAGCATCCACTATCAAGGTACCATAGGTTATTTTCTTTCACCACAACCTGCAAAATAATTAGATACAGTTTTTAGGTACCCAAGCTAAGTTGAGTCCTTTGACGTTAGTCACTCTAAAAACTAAATCTTTTCTAACCCAAACCCTTTTTAAAACCTTACGTTTTGGAGGCAAATAGGTTTGTCTGGGAAACGTCTTTGGTTGAGTTCTTGGATTCTCATGATGTGGTCTTTCAGGTTGTTTTGGGGGAGCTTGGGCTTTGAAGGGCTCTTTAGGTTTAGATGTCTGATTTGGTTTTGTAGCCTTCTTAAAGTCGAAGCTCATATCATAGAACCAACGATGATCATTGTTGCGTTCTTCATTGGTACTTAGTTCAGATGGGGTACAATTATTATCCTCCAAAATAGTGTTAGAAGCTTTAACAAAGTTGATTCTTTTTCTTAAATCCTGAGCATATTTGACACAGTTTTCTTGGATATGTCCAGTATGACCACAGTAATTACAAATCAAATATTCTGGTAGATTTGTATATTTTCTCTTTCTGAAATCTCGTTCGAAAGGGGTTGATTTGCATTTAGAGTGATCTCTGCGGCCATAGCACTCGTGCGCTAATCCCATTTTCATGTTATTATCAGATTGCTCAGTTAGGAAATTTAGAACACGTGTGCTACCTTCCCATTTTTCGTGAACCTTTCTAGCATGCAAGAGTAATTCTTTTAAGGAGTGTATCTCTTTGTTGCATTTTGAATGGTCTGACTCTACGATATTGGGATGATGAGTCTCTTCATAATTGTCACGAAAGTTTTGGAATCTGTCATTAAGAACTCGTACCATCTTGGTATGCGTTCTTTTAGTATTTGATAGAACGGTTTTAGATTCCTTTTATTGCTGAATTAGAGATTCAATCTCCTTCTTTTGATCTAAGATCACGGTTTCTCTAGCCGTAGCCTTTGACTCAAGTAGCTCTTTGACTTTCCTCAACTCCAAGGTTATAGCTTCACTAGCTGTAATTTTGGCTTGAAGATGCTTAATGTTGAGTTTCAGATATGAGGTTATAGCTTCATTAGCTATAACTTTAGACTCAAGAGCCTTCTTCTCAGCATTTGTCACATCTGAAGTTGTAGCCGTATTAGCTGTAACTTTAGATTTGAGCTTTTTGGCCTTTGCTTTAAGGAGATGATTCTCTTCAGCAATATCGAGAATTTGTTCTTTTAATTCTTTCAGTTCCATCTCTTGTTCGTGACACTTATTAAGAGATTGCTCAAAGTATTCAATTAAAGCATTCTTAGGCAATTTTTTAACACTTTTCTTAAGTTCAAGATTGCTGACCTCTTCTTCTTCTTCTGAATCGGAATCTCCTAGAAAGCAGCAATAGGAGTCTACGTTATCTTTATCACTGTCTGAAAAGAGGTCAAGACTGACGTTGCTTAGACATAGGTTAGCAACTTCTTCTTCTGATGCTTCGTCGTCCTCAGTGTTGAGATCTCCCCAGCATGATGCCATCATCACTTGCTTGAATTCCTTCTTAGTCTTCTCACGTTTGGCTTTGTCTTTAATTTTCTCCCATGTGGTACAATCCTTAATCATATGACTGGATTCTCTGCACTTGAAGCATCCTCTATTAGCAAACGTATTCTTTGACTCAGAAGTTTTCTTATTATAGGACTTGTTGTTGTTATTGAACGACTTTGCTTGCTTGTTTCTGAAAATTCGTTTGTTAAATCGTTTTGCAAACAAAATCGTTTCATCCTATATTTCAACATCGTCATCTTCCTTAGCAGAAGCTTGTAGAGCTATACTCTTACTGTTACTGGCCTCGGCCTCATCGTCATCCAGGATGAGTTCATGAGCTATGAGTTCACCAATAAGTTCTGCATAAGGTAGAGAGGTGAGATCCCTGACTTCTTGAAGGAAAAGTAGATCTATATACTTACATATTCATATATGTGGTAATTTAATTTGTCATAAAATTAAAGTTGGATTTTATGCATGCAAACATTAAAAACAAATAAGGAAGAAATAATATCCATACATTGTAATTTCGGTTCAAATGGGCACAAAAGAAATCTCCTTTTCTTTTGTTCTTGAGCTTTCCTTTTGGATGAACAAAGATCCAAGTGTAGGATCTCTCCCAAGGAATTATACCCAAAGCTTACTCTTAATAAAATTAATATTATATGAACTAGTACAATATTAATCTTGTGAAAAATGACCCAAAATAATTTGGTATTTTGGCTCTCTAAAACCGGTTAGAAGAAGAGAAGGAAGTAATTTTTATCTTTCTAAAAACTTATATTTTTGATGAGTGAATGAATAATAATCATGTACACTAGCATGTAGTGAATTGATTAAGATATAAGCAAAAAACCCTTTTGTTCTTTCCTAGAGGAAACCGGGTAGGGTGGTTTGGGATGGCCAATGCATGGCCTTTGTGCTCTTACACAAAAGACACTAGGTATGCATGCCTATATTAGAGAAATAATTACATCTTCCACTAATTTAATTAACATTATAAGAATATGTTAATTATGCCCAATATTTCGGTCCATATGGATAACATGAAATCCACTTTATTTTTGTCAATTGTCAATATGTCACATGTCACATGTTACATAAAATTGTCATGTATTTTTAACATATTAAAAATCAACGTATTAATAAAAATACGTCATATACAACAATCAACTTAGTAATTCATAATTACTTGTACCAAAATATTTTACCAATTTATAAATCATATTTATAATGATTCATTCAAATTTAATTGTTTCCTTAAACAATAATTTTATCCGAGTAATGATACAATTCGATTACTTAGACCGTATCTCATTTAATCACATTTCAATTTGATACGTAAATTTTACTTCCAAAATCGTCCGTCAATTTTCAAGTAATTCAATTAACTCGTAACATTATACGATTAATTAAATGATCAATTAAGAGTGTTGCCCTATAGGTATGACCTAGGGGGTCAACTGATCACCACCGTCACACGACAGTAATGTCAAACTCTAGTCAGCCAATCATTACCGATATATGTTGACCAGTTGACAGTAAAAATACTTCCCAATTGTATTCTTTAAAATGAGATTTAACAATGATATTTAAAACATGTGATCGCACTATTGTTGAGGACACATTTCCCAACAATCTCCCACTTGTCCTCGACAAGTGTGCGTCACCAATTCTCTTGTCCTATTACTATCTCCCACTCAATGCAAGGTGTCTTTCAGGTCGTACTTGCAAGTGATCATATCGAGAGTGGTTTCCTCGATCTGGAGAATAACTTATTGACCGGACTTATCTATCATAGATACTTTCCGAGCGTGTCCACGCATTTCCAGTTCATTACTCCTCGAGTGGCCCTGAGATATTGTTATAACCCTGACTAGGGGTGGACAATTCCTATCGCACTCATTCCCTTCGACTAGCCACAGCCATCATAACCCAAAATATGCCCATTTGACCCCATTTACGAAGGTCGTAGTAACACAAATCAAAGTTAATCAAATCGTGCCATCTTAGGCGAATAGTCTTTAGTCAAAAGAATCGACTCATTCGAATACTATAGTAGCTCTCGCCACGACCAGGCTATATAAATTTGCGAAAACTCTATAAGCGGTCATTAGGCCCGACAAAATGTTCCTAACGATCGCCTATGTGATCGACTAGTCATCTCACATGACTCTATGGCACTTGAACTTGCCATCAATCGCATCACACTCTAGTCACTTCGAGACGTCACCTCATACAAGTAACTATGGGCAAATACAATGTTAATCCGTGTTCACTTTAACGGGGTTCAATTGTCTCTACAACCCATTTGGATGTAACAATGTATAAATTAAGGATAAAAGACAAATGTGATTATGAACATGAACAAAAACAACACTTTTATTTCATTTCAAAATCTAACATAGACTTGGTACACGTTTAAGTCCCATGGACGCCATATGTCCATCATGTTTAGCCTGCGATAAAGGCTTGGTGAGCGGATCGGCTATGTTGTCATCCGTCCCAACCTTACAAATCGCAATTTCCTTTCTTTCAATGAAATCTCTTATTACATGATATTTTCTAAGTACATGCCTAGATCTATTACTAGACTTCGGCTCCTTAGCTTGGAATATCGTCCCACTATTATCACAATAGAGAGTGATGGGATCATTGGCGGTAGGTACTACTCTTAGACCTTCCGTGAATTGCCTGATCCAAACAGCTTCCTTAGCACCTACGATCTTTGCGATGTACTCAAACCTCCGTTGTAGAATCATGATTCTGACTTCCTTGAAGCTTCTCCAGCTTACGGCACCACCATTGAGCATAAACACGAAACCAGCTTGTGATTTCAAGTCATCTCTATCTGTTTGAAAACTTGAGTCCATGTATCCATTAACACGCAACTCAGTGTCTCCTCCAAACACTAGGATAAAATCCTTAGTTCTTCTCAAGTACTTAAGGATGTTCTTGACAGCAATCCAGTGACTCTCACCTGGATTTCCTTGATATCTACTCGTCATACTCTAAGCATACGAGACATCAGAACGTGTGCATATCATGGAATACATGATTTATCCAACAGCGGAAGCATAAGGGATCAACTTCACGCGTTCAACATCATGGGGTTCGGAGGGAGATTGAGTCTTGCTCAATATCGTCCCGGTTACCATAGGTACCAAACCCCTTTTGGATTTGTCCATGCTGAACCGTCGAAGAATCTTATCAACATAAGACTCTTGAGTTAGTGCCAGTATCCTCTTGGATCTATCTCTATGGATCCGGATACCTAATATGCGTTGTGCCTCTCCTAAATCCTTCATTTGGAAGTGGTTACCTAACCACTTCTTAACAGAAGACAACATTGGAATATCATTTCCAATGAGTAGTATGTCATCGACATACAAGATTAGGATCACAACATTGCTCCCACGGAATTTCATGTATAAACATGGTTCCTCAACACTTTGAGTGAAACCATTTTCCTTTATAACATGATTGAATCGATGATTCCAACTTCTAGATGCTTGCTTAAGACCATAAATGGATCTCTTAAGCTTGCACACTTTGTTAGGATTTTTAGAATCAACAAAACCTTCGGGTTGTATCATGTACACCTCCTCTTCTAAATGCCCATTTAGAAAAGCGGTTTTGACATCCATTTGCCATATTTCATAATCATGAAATGCGGCAATCGCTAACAAAATCCGTATGGATCTTAGCATGGCTACGGGGGCGAAGGTCTCATCATAATGGAGACCTTGGACTTGGGTAAATCCTTTTGCCACTAGCCTAGCTTTGTAGACATCATCATGTCCTTCTATGCCATTTTTTATCTTGAATATCCATTTGCATTGAAGGGGTCTTGCCCCTTTAGGCAAATCTACCAAGTCCCAAACTTGGTTTTCATGCATAGAATCCATTTCGGACTTCATGGCTTCAAGCCATAAGGAGGAATTTGGACTAGAGATTGCGGCCTTGTAGGTGGCGGGCTCATCACTTTCCATAAGCAACACATCGAGTGTTCCATCTTCCTCGATAAGTCCCACATATCGATCGGGATGGCGAATTACTCGACTCGTTCTTCTAAGTGGAGGGGGAACAACCGCGTTAGACGACGAAGGAACATCTTCTTGCGTCTCTACCTCGGTTTGTGGCTCTTGAACTTCGTCAAGTTTAAAATTTCTCCCACTCTGTCTTTTAGAAATGAATTGACTTTCTAAGAAGACAGCCTCGCAAGACACAAACACTTTGTTCTCTTGAGGTTTGTAGAAGTAGTATCCTCGAGAATCCGAGGGGTAACCTACAAAGGTGCATTTTCGGATCTTGGGGCAAGCTTGTTGTCATTCTTAGTTCTGACGTAAGCATCACATCCCCAAATCCTCATATAGGATATATTGGGAACTTTTCCCGTCCACATTTCATATGGAGTTTTCTCGGTGGATTTAGTGGGACTATTATTCAAGGATCTAATTGCGGTTTGAATCGCAAATACCCAAAACGAGTTCGGTAACTCGGTTTGACTCATCATGGATCGAACCATATCAAGTAGGGTTCGATTTCTCCTTTCGGCAACACCATTGAGTTGTGGTGTTCCAGGTGGAGAAAGTTGTGATATAATACCACAACCTTTCAAGTGTGAATCGAATTCAAGGCTAAGATATTCTCCACCACGATCGGAACGTAGTGCTTTTATCTTTTTGTCTAATTGGTTCTCTACCTTGTTTTGAAATTCCTTGAATTTCTCAAACGCTTCACTCTTATGTTTCATTAAATAGACATACCCATGTCTACTCAAGTCGTCGGTGAATGTTATAAAGTAGTCATAATTTCCACGAGCTGTGATACTCATTGGTCCACATACATCGGTGTGTATGAGTCCCAATAGTTCACTAGCTCGTGTCCCTTTACCACTAAAAGGATTACGAGTCATTTTGCCAAGTAGGCAATATTCGCATGTACCATATGATTGATAATCAAATGGTGTAATCACATTAGTTGAAATTAATCTTTTGATGCGATTCTCGTTTATGTGACCTAATCGACAATGCCAAATGAACGCTTCACTTGGGTCACTTGATTTGAGTTTCTTTGATTGAATGTTATAGATATCATTAGTTGGATTTGAGGTCTCTAAAATGTAAATGCCATTGATAGAGGAAGCTTGGCCTATAACCAAGTCGTTCCTAGAAATAGTACAACGATTGTGCTTAATGACAAAACAAAAACCGTCCATGTCTAGCATGGCGATTGAAATAATGTTTTTAGAGAGTTTAGGCACATAAAAACAATTATGTAAATACAACTCAAATCCATTAGGCAAAGCTAAAACATAAGTTCCTTTGGATTCGGCCGCTACCCGAGCTCCATTTCCAAGGCGTAGATCCACATCTCCCTTGTTAAGCCTCTTCACATCTCTTAAACCCTGTAAATGATTACAAAGGTGAGAACCACAACCGGTATCTAGTACCCATGTCGTAGTGGAAGTATAATTTATATCAATAACATAAATTTCTTTAGGAATTTTACCTTTTGGAACGATGATTCCTTCCCTTATATTTCGCAAATATACGGGACAATTCCTAAGCCAATGTCCCATGCCATAGCAATAATGGCACTCATCATTAACTTGCTTGAAGTTTTGATTTTCTTTCCCTTCTTCTTGAACCTTTTGCCCTTTAAAGCAAGAACTTGATTGCTTGAGCTCCCACTAGTTTTGGCATCTTTATCTTCCAGAGACAAAGACCCTATAGATTGTATGAGGTAGTCTTCCTGAGACGGACTCACACTAGGTCTAGTAGTAGTAGGTGGTTTAGAAGAAGTGATGAAGTTAAGGTTTCCATCCGAACCTATCCCAAAATGAAGTTCTCTAGTAGTGTCGAAATCATTGTTGGAGCAAACGTCGTCAAAAACATTGTGGTAAGACTCAATAGTTATTGGTGCGGTAGCATTTGATGGATTCATTGTAATGAACTACAAATATGGAGGAAAAGGAAATATTAACATTTGTCTTTTTAAATCATACTTGTAAAATATTAACAAGATATGAACATTTATATAGTGACCTCTACCTAACTATAATAAATGATTCCAAGACCCAAATTCATATCGACTTAGGCACGGTATGGCCGATGAAACCTTTATCAATATAATTCGGTGGATTAACGTTTAATCGATTCTACTTTTAGAACTCTTGGTCGATAATATTACATTAACAATTATCTATAGCCCAAAACACATCCGACAAGGGCACGGTATGGCCGATGAAACCCTTATCGAAAAACTTTTGTTGAGTTCAATCCAAATTTCGAATAAATGTGTCCATGATCCAAATCCACATCAATTTAGGCACGGTATGGCCGATGAAACCCTCATTAACATGAACTCGGTGGATTAACATTCATCACCCACTTCCCCTACGTAACAAGGTTTGTACCCCGGTAGGGCCGAGTGCACTCCCTCGCGAAATAGGTTTTCATGGTTTCTACTATTTGGTAAGGCTATGTCTCAATTAATTGTTTTAGCGAGAGGTCATGTCAATTTATTATCTATCACGTTTTAAGTGAACTAAAGCGGTGAACTACGATAATTCTAATTGACACGGTCGATAAACTCGATAAAATAAGGATGCATGTTTTAGTTATGGCGATTTAGCGATGCATGTGACATAAAATAAAATGCAAGCATAAAGATAAATAAATCCTAGTATGGCCTTTCCTAAAATAGAAAAACTATTTAACTATTACATATTTGGAAACCAACTCCATTGGTCCCTTGAACTTCGGTTGTGGCACGCATCTCGAGGTAACACCGTCTTTATGTATCGCCATTTTTGAAGAAATCCGTCTTTGGGAACTCCGGAATAAATAAAATTACATAATAAATTACATAATTTCCTATTATACATTTGTAACTAAAATAAAATAAATCTATTAAATTACAAAACGGTGATACGAGATCACAATAAAATTACAACCGAATCGATATTCCCATACATTTCGGGAAATACCAATTAAAATCTAAGGCCATACTAAGTAAAAATACATAATTCAAAATTACATATATTAAAATTATGACAATCATAAAGAAAATGCAGCATTGTAATATGTATGAACATGCTCAATTTTATGCTAAATCGCCTTTAATTAGCCAATATCGTATATTACTCGGTTTTTACGGATTTGCGTGATTTCAACATTTTATAATCACAAAAATTACATAAATTCATATTTATGCATAAGTTAATTACCCTAACCTCTTAGGACTCAAAATTTATTCTTCACTAATTATTTGACCATAATTAACTCATATTTATAAAATTGTTCATTAATGGGCTAAAAAATTACAAAAATAGGCTATAAACTTCAAATAAATCACAAAATTTCAAATAAATTCAAAATTCAAAATTTAAACTCATGAACATTCTGGAAAAAAGACCATGACACTCATAATGTTCAAAAACTTAGGTTAAAAATTTCGAAATTTTTCCCGGAAAAACAATGTTGCGGTTTATCGGTTTTAACTAAAATAATCATAAAAATATGAGAAAAATTTTATTCATCAACTTTTCAATTTTAGATCTGAAAAATATAATAAAATGCAATATTAGACGTTTTTCCTTAGTCATAGATTATGTTTTATTAATTTTTCCCTAATAATGTCACTATTTATGCTATTTTTATTCAAAAATCCATAAATCATGCAAAAAGACTTCACTATAGCCCATTATTTTACACACATCTTTTAAAATTGCATGTGACAACATATTAAATTTCTATGACCAGATTCGAAATTTAACTCATATTAACCTATTTTTCACCTAAATCCGAATTTAATAATGAAAAATCCATTTTTCGAGCATAACAAGTCCAACAATTATGAAAATTTACAGGTTATCTCAAAATAATATATGTGACAACATATCCAAAAATCATTGGAAAATTCGAAGTATAGCTAATTTTAGACCGAAAATGACATTTTTACTCATAAAATCATATTTAAATGCCATTATTGTATAAAATGAACAATAAAAATCCGTAAATATAAACAAAATATCCTAAAACATTTTAGGACCAGAAATTTTAACATGCATGAAATAATTTCGTGATATATCATAATAACACAAATTTTACAAGTTTTATATGTTATTCTTATAACTCGGAAAAACTTTTAACCGATTTGCATGCAAACAACCATGGCTCTTGATACCGATTGAAGGAAAAGTAGATCTATATACTTACATATTCATATATGTGGTAATTTAATTTGTCATAAAATTAAAGTTGGATTTTATGCATGCAAACATTAAAAACAAATAAGGAAGAAATAATATCCTTACATTGTAATTTCGGTTCAAATGGGCACAAAAGAAATCTCCTTTTCTTTTGTTCTTGAGCTTTCCTTTTGGATGAACAAAGATCCAAGTGTAGGATCTCTCCCAAGGAATTATACCCAAAGCTTACTCTTAATAAAATTAATATTATATGAACTAGTACAATATTAATCTTGTGAAAAATGACCCAAAATAATTTGGTATTTTGGCTCTCTAAAACCGGTTAGAGAAGAAGAGAAGGAAGTAATTTTTATCTTTCTAAAAACTTATATAGGGTTTTTTGCTTATATCTTAATCAATTCACTACATGCTAGTGTACATGATTACGATTAATTAAATGATCAATTAAGAGTGTTGCCCTATAGGTATGACCTAGGGGGTCAACTGATCACCACCGTCACACGACAGTAATGTCAAACTCTAGTCAGCCAATCATTACTGATATATGTTGACCAGTTGACAGTAAAAATACTTCCCAATTGTATTCTTTAAAATGAGATTTAACAATGATATTTAAAACATGTGATCGCACTATTGTTGAGGACACATTTCCCAACACTTCTTCCATAACTGTGACCTTGGGACGCCATTTCTTGGTCAAACTCCTAAGTACATTTCTAGCAATATCCTCGGAGTTAAACGTCTTACCAAGATTTTTAAGTTCATTGACTATAGTAGTAAATCGTGCTGACATGCTATCGAGTGATTCATTCTTTTCCATTTTAAAAAGTTCATATTTTTGAATCAGCAAGTCAATACGGTATTTTCTAACAGCCGATGTTCCATCATAGGCCAACTCAAGACCATCCCATATTTCCTAGGCCGAAGTGCAAGAATAAAAACGATCAAATTCGGTCGATGTCATGCTGTTTTGTAACAGGCTTATCGTCCTCGAGTTTTTCTCAGCCTTCTTATAATCAGCCTCAATATAGTCTTCTTCGTTTTTCTCATAGGTAGTGCCTTCAGAAGATGCGACCATAATTTTGTGTGGTCCATTCTTAATAATCGTCCAGCACTCCCAATCATGTCCTTTTATGTAGTGTGTCATCATGTTTTTCCAAAGTCCATAATTCTTCCCATCAAAGACAGAATACTTAAGATACTTGAAATCCATTTCACACGTGTAAGGCAACGGAATAAAATAAAATAAAAAGATAAAAAGATAGACGGATCTAGCCTCTTTGCGGATAGGCAATCAAGAGCACAAGGCTCTGATACTAATTGAAGAGTCTATCGCAGTCGAAATACTCGAGGGGGGGGGGGGGGTGAATTGAGTATTTAAAAACTTATGCCCACTTTTTATTTTATATCAATGCAATTATTTATTTAAAGTTTATCGATTAAACTTTAACTAATTAATTAAGTGATTTGAACGTAATGAAATGAACAAAAACGAAAGCTGTAAAGACACACGATTTTGAAGTGGTTCAGCTTCACACGTCGAAGCCTACGTCCACTATTCTCGATTAATAATTTTAGTACCTTTCTCCGGATTACAAAATTATCAACCTAACTCGTATAGCTAACACTAGCTATAACTCAATTTGAATATCACTAGATATTAGGTTTTGACTGTCTTAAGTTACTAAGAAAGCACTTGATTGTTCTTCTAAGTGTTCACACAATTGAACGAGTAAGAAACAATATGAAGTACTATAATCTTATAACGTAATCGTAAGAATAATAAGCAAATCTAAGAGCACGACTTTCGTAAAGATTTTCAAATGCAAAACAATGAAAGTACTAGAAAATAAAACTCAATTTGTTTGCAAGGATTTTTTGTATTTCGAAAAGCTTATTTTCAATGAACAACTATCATATGTATTTATATTAGAGAGGAAGATTAGGGTTTGGATCGAAACCCTAATAGGTGCCGTGAGACAGGTAGATTATTTCACAATAAATAAATCTTATCTCTTC
This sequence comes from Silene latifolia, assembly GCF_048544455.1. Taxonomy (NCBI): domain Eukaryota; kingdom Viridiplantae; phylum Streptophyta; class Magnoliopsida; order Caryophyllales; family Caryophyllaceae; genus Silene; species Silene latifolia. Next base: position 21,425,165 of record NC_133528.1, read on the forward strand.
CTTAATTTAATCCATGAGATAATTTAATTTAAGCAAATAAGATCAAAGTAAATCTTATCTTAACTTAATTTAATCTCTATGATTTTCAAATAAGTAAACAAATTAAATCAAATATATATTTAAGATATGAGAATATATTGTAAAAATATTATTACATTTAATAGGAAAGGTTACTCGTACTGGAGGACTCACGAACCAAGATGGCTCAAGGCCGTGCGGCCGAACCCTTGGTCGTGTCCAGCTAGGTCTTAGGGTTAGGTCAAATAATCTAGCAAATCCTAGGTAGCATGACGACCCATAAGCCGTTTTACTAACCAACAGAGAAATGCGAATTATTCATTATAACAACCCATATTTCATCTCTTTCATATACACACATGATTTTGAAACACATTAGAAGAATTTTATCTTTTGAAAATGATTTTAAAACTTATTAAAATCGTGCCATAAAATTGCTATTTAAAGTTATAGTAAAAACAACTATAACATTAAGCTTGGTAAGTAAAGTTATAGATGAAATAGCTATAACTTTACCTTCCCAATATTAATTCTTAAAGTACCGTTATTAGATGAAGACCTATACTAGCTAATCTTCCTGGAGATCTTCAGTGATAGGATCTTCTCTTCATCTTGATCATAAGCTCTTCATCTTGAGCTTGTTATAGACTTGATCTAGCCTTTTGCTTGAGTGATCATCATACTTGAAACTTGTTACAGTCAATATGACGCTTTAGGAATCTTTAATGATATAGCTCAAGCTGCTATAACATTACTTGAACGATGCTTCACAGATCGTCAATGTTATAACCAAGGATGTTATAACATTACTTGCTTAACTTGTAAACCTAAGTCAATCTAGTAAAGTCTAAACAAACGATTACGAGCAAGAGTATATATAGAACTAAGCGCACACTTGTCATTATCAAAACTTAAACATATATCTATATAGTCCAACATATATTATTCATCATATGCCATTAGATTTAAGTGAAATGCTTGCATAAAATGTATATTGCATTGTATAAAGTGCAAGAGTTATTGCACAAAATATGGAGTATATATTTTTACCATGATAGATAGATCTCTTGATGTACAGCAAAAAAAATGGTTTGTTTTTGTTCTTGAATGCTTCCTCAATTTTTGTCATTTATTCAACGTATTCACCAAAAATAATTGTACAACACAGTTGCTCATTCCTGAAACAAAATGGTGTTTATAAGATACTTATGATGGTTTTTATAAAGAAGAAATTTGTTTACACAAATTACTAAATAAATAGGTAGTGTATTACTCATTGTTTCCTAGAACGATTGTCATCCTCTTTGTTCCATCACCGTTGAGTTTGAATGGGTACACATGATCAAGTTTTTCAATAACATCTGTAAGTTAAGACATGGGTTACTTCAAATGAATTTTGTAAGAAATTCAGGTAGAGATAAGGTAAAAGATGCATACCAACATAGAGTTTATCCGGCATTGCTCACATAGCAAAGTCCTTGAATGTGTAGAAAATAAGAACAGAATGAGGAATGTCTGGAATTGGTACTGGTATGACCCTTGTACTGTACTCGAACCAGATCTTGCATAGATGAAAGGTTGTCATGTCTTAGCCGAGTCTATTGGATGAAGTATTAAATTTCCTTATCTTGTATGTGTCACCTTCATTGAGCACTTCCAGGAAAATCTTCACCAAACTCTTTTTGATTGATGCTTGTATGGTATCTCCCTGTTGACAACAATGTTATTTTAGTTGATACTTAAATTAAACATAAATGGTGGATTAAAAAGTTATAAAAATGAAAAAGAGGTGAGCATACATTCTGGTCAGCAAGGATGAGTTCCACCCCTTGTACCACTGTTGGATTCTTATCCGACGTTCTCAGCCACATACGAATGACCCGCATCTTGATTAACTCCGTCCTTGGCGTAGACTGAGTGATGCTTGAGATTGGAATACCTTCATGATTTGCTATGTTTATGAATACTTTTTTATTGTGTAAATGGTATAGTAATTTGTTGGGCTGTGTTGATTTTATATATGCTACAGACTTACAGTTGCCCTAATTAGTGGGCATAAGTGCTGGTAACTCCTCTTAAGCACTACTCGAATCCTCCACTATGTTTGTAACTGATGTATAACCATTATTATTCTGAAATGGACTGTTAATGCTGAAATTCTGAAAGCCCAGCGGGATGTGGAGTGAACTGGTGTTGGCCCATGAGTGCAAATTTGAGTTGTTATCGTAAAGCGTAATTTATGTTTATACGTTTGAAGGGAATGAATAATAATGATTATGACGATATTATGATGAAAATTATGTCATACAAATAAACTTGTTGACGCGGAAATTCCTTGGTAGCCTAACATTGCCACCTTCCGTAAGCGGAATGGCGGTTGGTAGATAGTTGCCGGATATTTTTGCTCCAAGTAAATTCTCGGTGATGATTGGCGATCAGTCCAGATTTGAGAGAATATTTGAAACTATAATTAACATTTTTGGAAAACATCGTTTTGAAATTATTTTAATAGTTTCATAGTTTTCATAATTAATAAAACGTATATTTTTAAATGATATTGTAAAATTAGTTTATTCTTTAAATATTTAAATAAAGTATTTGATTATTGATATTTTTGATTATGATATTTTGTATTTTATTTACAATGGCTATTTTTATGTAGTATTTAACTTTTTAAAAAACTGTAACCATTAAGTATTGACATTTTGTAATCATTTTGGCTATTTTTATCGTTATATTTTTTTTATTTATTTATAAAACGTATATTGTAAATACTCGCGAAAATTAACTTATTCTTTAAATATTTAAATAAAGTATTTGATTACTGATATTTTTTATAATGATATTATGTACTTTATTTACAATTGCCTTTTTTTCTGTAGTAGTTAATTTGTTATCTTTTTGTATGTATTTGTAAATTGTTTTTTTATTGTAATGTAAAATGATGTAATTGATTTTTTTTTTACAATTTAGTTTTGTACTTGTAGTTTACGGGGTATTCTACATAAATACATATCTATTCTCGAATAATTAAATCAGTACGCCCGAATAATTAAATTAGTACGTTCCGAACAATTTCGCAAATAACATCAGAACAGACGTTATTTTGAAATTAATTCTGTAGGTTTCTATGTGGGACCCGCATTATCGGAATTAAAAAAAAAGCTTGCTATGATGACGTGGACGCACAAAAATGCGTTAAATGTTATTGTATTTATTAAGATAAGATAAAAGAAAACTGGTATAAATCTAAAAATCGAATATGAAAAACCTATAACTGATATTATTAGTTTTGCATATTCGTATAAAAAAAAATTAGGGATATTCTACGTGGTAACCTCGTATTTTTTTATTTTCCACATGGTAACCTCGTTTTTAACAAAAACGCCTTTAACTGGCTATAATTCACGATCAAAACATCTGAAAGCGGCGATTTTTTTTCAAATTGACCGGCTTTACGAGATCTTTGATCTGGAAAAAAAAAAAGATTTCAGTTTCTGAACTCGTGGCAAAAATTACAGCCAGTCAAACTTTTAACTTTGACTGATCGTACCTCTTTGTAGCGTGTTCCGAATGCGACATATGTTTTTTCAAATTGACCGCATATATGATATTTTTGATTTTAAAAAAAAATTGTTGCTTTCGGAACTCATGGCTGTGAGTTATTACAAGTCAAATGCATTTTTGGTGAAAATGAGGTTACCACGTAGGAAATAAAAAAAACACGGGGTTATCACGTAGAATATTCCAAAGAATTATGAAAGGATATTATGCATTTCATGACAAAAAAAAAATTCTGTAAACCTATTTAGGAAAATTTATAAACTAAAATCAATAGTTTTTATGGTAAACATATTCATTAAAATACACATTTTAGGACTTTATTCCGTTCTTTTGATTAGTTTTCCATTTTATTTTTTTATTCTCAAATTAAAATATGAAAAATTAATAAGTTTTTAATTTAAAATCTATAAATAATACACTACAAAATAAAGGATCTATAAATATCGCGCATTTATGCAAGGGATTCATACTAGTCAGTATATAATATGATTAAGACTAGAAGGTTTGTTTAGTGGCTAATAACCATAAAGTAGGTGTACACACTCTCTTGTAACTTCAGTATCATCTTTTCAACAATAAAATTCACAAAACTTCAAAACTCATTAATGGCAGCAACTCAAGTCTTCTACTCTTAGCATTTAAGTCAAAGCTCATCATCATAATCATAATGATCTCCATTAAACCCGAAAACTCGACTTTCTTTCTCCTCCTCCTCCTCACCTTAACCTCCGTCAATTCATGGAAAAAAGACGAATTTCACAATTGTAATCAAACCCCTTTTTGCTTCACAAAACCCAATTCTTGTTCTTTAATTACTTCAAAAACTGATGGTGATTTACTACCCAAATTAATCGGTGAAAACCCATTTCAAGGTGATCAAGATTCCACAGAATCCTCAAATCCCTCAATTCTTAGGGTTTCATTATATAATGATGATTACAAGGTTGTTAGGTTGGTTTAGTGGTCTGGCGATTACCAAGGTTCGAGTTCAGTGGTCTCCTACAAGAATTATGGACTAGAGGTATTAATTCCTGTAATTATTTTCTAATCTGTATTTGTGCTATCTTATGATGTTCTTTTTAATCTTATGCATTTATTCATGGAGGTCATGCAATCACTCAAGGTTAAGGTCATATCTAAAATATTGAACTGTTCACTGTTATTGTTGTTGCTTGTTACTTTTTTTTTGTATGGGTTTGGATTCTTATGAGGTTGTCCGGCTGATGTTGTGTATGTCAATGTGGCATTATCATTCCATCTTATCCTTTATCTTTTCTAAATTCTAAACTACATTGTTTTTGCTTTGAGATTCTCTTGGAAGACAGTCATACAATGACTGTGTTAGAATTCATCAGCATTTCTAAAAAGATCACTTACCACAATCGATGAAATACTCGTCTCTACGTCGTTTCTTTGTACACAAAGTTGTGGAGCAACTACTGTCGTCATACTATCTATTCGACCACCGCTATCAAACTCACCACTACCACTACCACCACGACCATGAAACCTACCACCACGACCATGAAACCCACCACCACTACTATGAATGCAAGTCGTCTAATCGAATGGAGAGTAAAATAATATAATGCGTTTCAATGTGATAAAGTTTGTGCGTTAAATTGTTCTTATAGCTATGAAAACTTCAAATTTAATACTCTACACCTTAAATCTTAATTTGCTTTATATTTTAGTCTCATGAACATAATTTAAAGTATTTTAATATTTTTTTTAGGTACATATCATACACATGACATGCGCATTAGCCAGACATACACCCAAGTTTATATTCGCTAAATATTGCACATGATGATTATACAAGAAGTGCCTCTTCATTTCATTTTGGGATAAAAAAAAAGGAATCCATTAAAAAAAACAGATAATTGAACATGTTACAACATATTATTTTGTAAGATAAAAAATGAACATTTAGATTTTAGATGATAATCCCTATTATTTTATAAGTATCATTTTTATGAATTGTTTACTTTATATTTGAAAACAAAAATCAAAAAAAAATAAATTCCGTGATATGGTTTTGTATAATGCGTGACATATATCATGGTTTGTGCAACAATTTTTTGTACATCTAGCTTCAATTAAATATTAGTGTTCATTTTTTGTATTAAGATAAACGTCTAAATTTTAATAAGAAAACTTATATTATGTATTTATCTAGAAAAAATGTTGGAAAAATTTGTATCATAAAATAAAATCATTAAATTTTGACTTTTCAATCAAATTTGACTTTTAATTCTAAAAGTAAATTAAAAATCAAAACCAATACTAAATAAGATTTGGGATTTTATATTTGAAATAGATTTTACGGACAAAATTATCGTTTACTTCTTCAGCCCTTTATAATTCTCATCAAAATCTTTCAAAACAAAGTCAACCATTCAATATACCTTGAATTATAGTTCAAAAAATAAAAATATAGAATTTTCTATTTCAAGAAAAATTCTTCTAGGGTGAATTAATTATTTAGCTAAAAAAAATCGAAGATAGTAATAATAATAACAATAATTATTATAAAATACTAATAAACATAGCAATATTCGTGGCATAATACTAATAATACGTGGCAAACGTTTAGTAAACTATGGAAAATATATATACTTCGACGATATATTATGTCAATATAGGTATTGACTAATAAAACATTTTTTTACGAGTCCCTTTTGTCATCGGGGCTCAGTGGACGACCGCAAATCCGGAATTGCATAACACCACCAATGTTCACAACATAGCTAACCCCGTGAATTTCACAGGAAATTGAACTAGTTAAGATTGTAAAACCATGTTATCATGACCATATTATTTACTAAACCATGACTTTTCGTATTTATTCATTACTCAATATTAATTAGTATAAGTGATGATGTTTGTACCGAATTTATACGAGATCAGTTAACCTCGGGTAATTACTGTTTGGCTACTTTCGTGGAACATTTTTATTCCTTTTGTATTTCTTCCCACACGTTCATTATATTTGTTAATTATTACGCCTTATATATGAATGCTAACAAACATCAACTTAAAACAAAAACCCAAAACGCACCCGTGAATTTTCAAGGGTTATAAAACTAGTTGTATACTATGATACTATCGACATCCTATTTTAATGTCCCTGTTTGATTTGATTTTAGTGGCCTAATATTGACAACTTTGATTGTTCATCTTTCCAAATACATGTACAATTAACATATAAATTTGTTTGATTTGATTTTAGGGTTTCCTGCAAAAGCACACCTCCCTTCTATGTGGTTCCTTTGTCCTCAGAGCTGTAGAGTCCTTCTTATCATCATATTTTTTATTCGACCACCCCAACCAAACCCACCACTACTGATGTAAAATCTACTCGGAATTAAAGATTAAAACAGTACGTTGGACTGTTCGTTTTATATTAGTAAAATACTCAGCGGAAATTGAACTGTTTATTTTTGGTCTTTTTATGCTAATGAACGAAATTTTAAAAGGATATGATGTGATCACTCTCTCCTCCCTCGCAAGGAACTTGATTGCAACACAGGACTGGTTTTTGTGACTCTCACCTCGCAAGGATCAACTCACACTCTAATCTCTCCCTCGTGAGAAAGAAATAAGATACTTAAAACTCGCAAGCAATAAGCAACAAGAAAACTTGTATTAAATCTCAACTTAGATGTATGTAAACTGAATACATAAGACCCCTATTTATACTAAATTGAAACCGGCCTCAAACTCCATAGACTTCCCTAAATCATACGCCTAAACCGATTAAGGAAACCGACCCCTAATATGGCAAATTGCCTTATTACAATCTTGCTAAGATTAGGAAAGAAACAATAAGGAAATAACGATACTACCTTAAATTTATTGACTAGAATTAGGAAAGCAGAAATCAGGAAACTAATAATCTTAAAGTCTCCATCAGAACCGACCTAGACAGCCCTCGGGTTGCGTGTTAGTTAGACCGACTCCAACTCGTCTCCATTGCTCTTCCACGTTATCATACTCACGATACTTGAGCTCATTTTCAAACCTTAATAAATGTGAGTTACATTTCGACTAATCACGACTTCATTTTCATTTTCTTCAAGTGCTCCCGGATCATTATCCCCTTCTTTTTGAGAATTTGACCTCAAATTATTTTCATCTAGATATGGTGATAGATCTCCAACATTGAACATTGCACTTACACCTCCATACTCACTTGGCAATTCTATTTTGTAGGCATTAGTGCCATAGCTATCAAGTATCTTGAATGGTCCATCGGCTCTTGGCATCAACTTATTCTTCCTTTTGGATGGAAAACGTTCCTTCCTCAAGTGTAACTGTAGAGTCTATTGATCGAATACGAAAGAGGGCGGGGGGGAGTGGGTGATTGTGTATTGAAAACTTATGCCCACTTTTCGATTTTAATGATATATAATTAATTACTTGAATTTTATTGATTAAAATCAACTAATTAATTTATCAATGCAATATGTAAAATAACGAAAAATCAAAATGAAAGAAAGACACACGGAATTTTAAAGTGGTTCAGTTTCACAAGTCGAAACCTACGTCCACTATTCTCGATTAAAATACTTTAGTACCTCTCTACGGATTACAAAGTAAATCAATCCACTCGTATAACTAACTATAGCTATAACTCAGATTGAGTATCGTTAAATACTCTAGACTATCTTACGTTAATTAGAAAGTACAAAATAACTTGCCGGAATTCACGTAAATGAATGAGTAAGGTTATGCGATGTGCTATGATCTAATAACGAATTTCACTTGGAGCAATAGACTGGTGCACGGCTTTTGCGAGAATAAGCAAACAGAAAAATAGCTAAAATATTTTTCCTCAAAAGTATGCTTAAAATAATTTTTCCAAAAGTCTTACTTATGGTTTGGATGTAAAGAGTATTTATAGGAAAAGTCTAGGAAATGTAAAACCCTAAACCCTAGCCACCGAAATGAAGGAGGCAAGATTTAGGTTTAAGAAACCCTAACTTATTTTCCAAGAAATATATTTATCTTCCCTTTGTTTATTGTTGAGAAAATCTTTTAGAAACCCTAGGTTTGTTACATGGAAGAGAAACGACTCCTAGGAGGCCGTCCAACATACCACACAAAACCCTAGGTAGGTTTAGATCAATAACAAAACGAGATAGAATGTATTAGAACCCTAGGTTGCATGACAACTCATAAGTTGTTTTACTAACCAATAAGAATATTCAGAAATACATTAATCAATTTAAACTCATGATAAATAAAATACTCTTTTATCTTTTGAAAACATTTGAAGGATTTATTTTCAAAGACATGCATCATTTGTGTCATTCAAAGTTATAGGTGAAATAGCTATAACATTGAACTTGATTAGTAAAGTTATAAGTGAAATAGTTATAACTTTACTACTCAAAAATCACTCTAAATGGAATTGTTACCAGATGACGACTTATACTATCTAATCTTCACAAAGATCTTCAAAATAGGAATCATCTCTTCATCTTGATCACAAAACTCTTCATCTTGAATATTGTGTTATTTGATGTAGATCTAGCTTGAATTGTTCTTCCGTGTTATAACCAAACTAGTTATAACATTGCATTATGAACTCAATGTTATACATCACGCTCTTATAACATTAACTCAGATACTTCAAGGTTGTATCTCCTCGAGCTATTACTTTGATCTCTCAACTTGTAATTGTTGTTAGCTATAATAAGACTTAAGCACACAATTACATGCATATGATATATAACATTATATAATATTCAAATCATCACTTGTCATTGTCAAAACTATGCTATAGGTCCAAAAAATTCCCTCTTTTTTTATGATGGCATCCCGTTCCTTAGCCATACCCGAAACCAATTGTTCCAACAATTTGGTTTGAACATCCATCTTAGCATTCACACTCTCCATAAACGAGTCCATCTTCTTCTCTAAAGCCACAGTAATTAACATCGGATGATTTATCCAACACGATCCCTTTTGACAAGAACACCAAATCAGGCCCCATTGCGCCTATTTTCATCATGCGTAAAACCGAATCATTCATTTCATCCTTGACCGAGACACCATAACTTTCTCCACTGAGAACACCTTTGTGCTCCAACAACCGAGAGATCTAAACACCGTAAGGCAAGTCCACGATAGAGTAGAACTTATCCTCGGTGACTAGAACACTTGTTTGAATGATACGATGACAAACATGCATAAAAAGATTAACCTTTTGTCCCTCCAACCATCTATACACAAGTACCATCTCATAACTTGACAACTTATCTCGACCACCACGGCGAGGCACCGCCGTATTCCACATAAAGTTTAAGAAAAATTTAATTTTAGGCGAGAAAAGTCCCGCAAGCATGTTACTAGTGCTGGTGGCACCATCATCAAAAGACTTCTTAATTGACAACTTTTCTTCATCAGAGACATCTCCCCATTCGACACTCGGGTTAATTTCGATCCCATCATCAGGGACCGAAAACAGAGTACAAAAATCAACGGTGGAGATTGTCACTTCTGACCCATTAACAACCGCATGCATCAGACCCTTCCTAACTGAAACTTAAGCGAAAAACTGAATTACCTCAATCGAATAGACGGGACCGGTCAAAGCACTTATCTTTCTCCATTCTTGAAAGTTCAAGAAATCCTTGAAAAATCCCAAAGCCTCGATTTTTTTGTACCATGCCGGTGGATAGGAACGGCCTCCATAAATGTGATACCGAAGAACATTATTAATTCGTTGTCTCTCAAGTGTTGTGAGATGAAGTTTATCCAACCTAACCGTCGTAGCATTCGGCATAGGAGATTTGAACAAGGTTCTTTGTTGACCTCTCGACTTATCACCACTTTCACATTTTCCTCCGACTCCTCTGTCACTACCATCTTTTTCTTTCCCTTATTCAGCTTACGACACTTTCCCTCGAGTCTCGTATCCTCCCCGTTATGTTCGGGATTGGTCGGTTTTGGGTTTGATGAAGGTGAAGAATTGTTTTCGGATTGATTGGAGGGATTTCATGTCGGTTTTGAGGTCTCGGTCTTACGGTATGACCGAGTTGTTGGTGTATGAAAACGGGTTTTGGGTTTGCAAGACGTGATGATGATGAAAGGTTGAGTGTTGGTAAAAATTTTGAGTGAATATATTGAGGAATTAGTGATTGTGATAGGACGGTGGATGGAGGGAGTATTTATGGTGATGGTAAATATGTGGTTAGGTAGAATTAGGAAAGTAGGATAGGTAACGTGTAAGAGTAAAGAACACAAGATTTTGGTAGATTTTCCTTTTTTTTTTATAAACATAAAATATAGGGTAAATCTTTTAGAAAGGTAAGACACATGGTTAGGATATGGTAAAGATTTTGTGGGTAAAAGTGATAAGATTTTCGGACAAAAAGAAGAGAATAAGGAAGATTATGACCGAAAAGATGGTTCGTAATAAGACACAAAATATATATGACTAGCAAACGGAATATTCTCATAATATAATATGTCAATTAACATAAATATACTTGAAACGAGAAATACAGACACATTCATACAATCTCGTCAAATATATTCATTCATAAGGGTAGTAAAATATTTGTGACAAGTTTAGTTGCCACCAATTTCCAACCGTAAAATCTTAAAATGTTCTCTAGCCAATGCTTTGGTAAAAATATCAGCCCATTGTTTTTCTGCACTACAAAATTCAAGTTTTATATTGCCTTTTTCTACATGGTCGCGTAAGAAATGGTGTCTAATGTCTATATGTTTGGTACGAGAGTGCTCTGCAGGGTTCTTAGAAATAATAATAGCACTCGTATTAACACAAAATATAGGCATACAACCAACATTTACACCATAATCACATAGTTTTTGCTTTAACCATTATAACTAAGAACATACCAATCCAGCAGCTATATATTCAGCTTCAGCAGTAGATAATGCAACAGAATTTTGCGTCTTTGAGCCCCAAGTAATGATGCATGGTCCAACAAACGTAGCGAATCCAGATGCGCTATTTCTATCCAAAGAATATCCTGAATATCTACATCTGAATATCCTACTAGATCGAAATTACACTCAAGTGGATACCATAAGTATAATTTTGATGTACCAATCAAATATCTCAAGATACGTTTAACTACAGTCATATGTGACTCTTTAGGGTACAACTGAAATCGAGCACAGACACATACGCTAAACATAATATCAGGTCTACTAGAAGTTAAGTATAAAAGTGAACCAATCATACCTCGATATGTAGTCTCATCGACACACTTACCATGTTCATCTAAAGTTAACTTTTTATTAGTTACCATTGGTGTGTTCATGGGATGAACATTCTCCATACCAAATTTTCTAATCAGCTCCTTGATATATTTATGTTGGTGAATCATTATTCCTTCTTTTGTTTGTTGAATCTGCAGTCCTAGGAAGAATTTCGATTCTCCCATCATGCTCATTTCAAATTTTGAGGTCATAAGATCTGAAAAACACTTCCATAATTTGTTGTTAGTAGATCCAAAAATAATATCATCTACATAAATTTGAACAACAAGTAAGTCCGAACCCTTGGATTTTAGAAATAGGGTTTTGTCGACAGATCCTCTTTTAAAATTGCTTTGTAGTAAAAATTTAGACAATCTATCGTACCATGCCCTAGGAGCTTGTTTCAAACCATATAAAGCTTTATCGAGTTTAAAAACATGGTCTTGAAATTTAAAATCGATAAATCCGAGAAATTGTTCTACAAAGACCTCTTCTTCCAAATAACCGTTAAGAAATGTGATGTGTGCATTTTTTATAGACTTTTTGTAGCGTATTTGCACGCATGTTTATGCATTTTGTGTAGTGTTTAGCTACAAATGTCCCCCGAATAGTCTACTTTGGTTTTTCTTGTATTATTTGCAGGTATGAACTGGAGAGGAGAATAATCAAGCTTAGAACATGTCCCTATACATGAATTTAGGAGATGAGTTGAGTTGGAGCTTGGAAACTACTATTTGGTGATGTGCGCAGAAGTAAAGAAGCTAGGCGAGCAAAATAAGAGCTTTAAATTACTAGTGCCTATTTTGAAGAGCCATATATCAAGTTATAAAAATTATAATCAGGTTATTCCAATTGAATATGAAATCTTATCCTCTTAGCTTTCCAACACCATAAAAATCGCTTGATTCGGACAAGTAATGAAGAAATGGCGGCCGTTTGAAGTTCAGTGCGCGAAGCAGGAATTACGCGCTGAGACCACTCGATCGAGTACTTTATGTGTTCGATCGAGTACTTTATATACTCGATTGAGTACTTTAGTGATCGATCGAGTACTTTTGGTGTTCGATCGAGTACTTTAAACCTCTCGATCGACTACTTTGATTCCTACTATTTTCGATCGAACACTTATACCTTTCGATCGAGAGCTTAAACCAAGAAACTGTTCGATCGAGTGACTTATGTTGCTCGATCGAATTAATCCAAGTCTGATGCAGTGCTTAAGTCGAGATCTTATTTATCTTATCTTAGTTTTATCTTATAATAAAAATCTCTCCTATATGAGAGAGGATTTTAGGTTAGTTTATGCACTACCACAAACCACAACATATCAGATTGTAGTTTAGTTATAGTTTGACGCTTCTTCAAGTTCAACATGTGACAGTTGTTCTTGCTCTATTTTCTATATCTATACTTCTGTAACTGACAGGGCAGTCGTATACCTATCAAAAATAACCAACTGGCTCTAACTAATATAGCTAGGGAAGTCGGGTCGATTTCCACAGGGAGATGGGAAAATGTCAGCTTTGTCTAAGTTCGTCGCGATAACCAAATCGGGGGTTTTAATTGGGTTGTTGTTCTAAACTAATAAGAGAGAGAGAGAGAGAGAGAGAGAGAGAGAGAGAGAGAGAGAAAGGATTAAACAGATAAGGAAAGCAGCTAAGACAGACGGTTCACCATGATCATTCAGTCAAGTAATCTAAGTCTCAGGTCAATGCAAGTATGGTCTGGGGAGCAGTGAATATCTCCTTCCGGTCTCAATTCGCCCTAAAGCACAGATAGCTTAGCTTCCGCCCTCACTACAGTGCCCTAATGTTCGCTACGAGTCTCACCCTTTCCAACCTTCCGGTCCAGGTCAAGGTTTACTATGATAAAAATGTCTAATTGCGTCGACTTAATTAGACAGATACAATTAACTGCAGCGATTAACAACAAAGACTACACAAGCATTAACCTAATATGGCAACTACTATTCCTTCATAATCATGGATCTCCTAGCCTTAGAAAGAGGGAATTAGCTATGCATCACCATTGAATTGACAACAATAACATATAAATGATAGGAATTAAACATGATAATAAAAATAAGATGGAAACAAAAAAGCAATTGCAAAATAAAGGAAGAGGGGAAATAAAAGCACTAATTCTATTAAGAATAAGAACAAGAATTAAAAGGGAATAATAATACCGAATACAAGTTCAAATCCGAGTTGCAAAAGAGTAGAAGGAAGGTAAAAATGAAGAGGCGGTAGAAGTTTTTCCAGTGAAAAGTGAATGAGGAATCGTTACGCAGTCTACTGTATTTTGTAGTATGCGAAAATCCCCCTCTAAACCTAATCCATAACTTAATTACAAAAGCCCATACGAAATTAGGCGGAAAAATTCTATTACAGGCCAAACCACTCGATCGAGTGGAAATAAACCACTCGATCGAGTAACTCAGCTTCAAACCTTTCGATCGAGTGGAAATAAACCACTCGATCGAGTAACTCCTTGTATTGCCTTCTTGATTGAATACTGGGACTGCTCGATCGAGAAACCTTCAGCATATAAAGCATTCGATCGACTAGAAAAGTAGTCGATCGAGCTATCTTGGTACGTTTAGGCACTAGACACCTCCCGAAACCAGCTCACGCGTCTTCGAAGTGATATGTTCCAAGCTTCAGCTCCTCGTTCTCCATAAATGCATGCAAATGGGACGAGTTTAGGCCCGATTTATCTTCTATTTGGTTTATTCCTGCAATTTACATAAAACGAACCAAAGTAGAATATTCGGAGGCATTTGTAGCTAGATGCCACGTAAATAGTACAGAAATGCGTGTAAAAATGAGGTAAAAACCTTATATAAAATACACGCATCAAATCTCCCCAAACCAAACATTTGCTTGTCCCCAAGCAAACTATGAATGCAACTAAGAATAAACAGTGGAACGGGACCAACGCATCAGCTACAAATCACCCACCAAAACCAGTTTAATGCAACAACTAACAAAGTGGCAAATGATAAGTGCAAACAAATTAAATCAATGTCTCAAATTTACTGAACCGTCGACCTTGCAAGACTCAAAAGTATCGGACTCTCACGGGTCGCTTATCACTCAAATGTAGGTACGAGGTGAGTATATATGTGAAAGATAGAAAGAAGTAAAGACACTCACCTAACTCGACCTATAAGAACATGCATGCAGTTAATCATGAATAAAGTCTCTACAACCGTACATACGCATTCCAACCATACTAATAACCAAGACACATGCCGATGACTTACATTTGGGTAAGTAAGGTACTGGGTGAGAAGAGGCTAAGATGAATTTGGATATGTGGGGTTAATAGCCAGGCTAGCAACATCGAATCTAAATATTGAACTGCATCCCAACTTCATACTCAATAAAACAAATCAAAACGGTGCCAATTCAATGCACTCAACTCACAATACACCAAAAACTTGTCAGCTCCCCAGAAAATATAAGTAAAACATAGGAGTGAAAATCATTATACAATTTCTCAATTCTTTGCACATGATTTTTTTTCTTTCTTTTTCTTCTTTTTCATATTTCCATTTTTTTTCATTCTTTTCTTCTTTTTTTTTTTTTCATTTTCATCCATCATTTTTCCTTTCATTCCCTTCAATTCTTCCACCATCTTCTGAATTCAGACAAAAATAACCAAACTGCAGTAAAGCATTCCAAACAGCTACTCATTACTAGCTCGACTAGGGTAGGAAAAATTATAGTATGTAGCTAAAAGGACAAAAGGGCAATTTGGCTATGTGGGGCTCATGGGTAGAAGGGAATAAAAGGGAACTGCCTCTCCTAACATGTGTCACCATCCACAGACCGAATGCGTACAGGTATTAAGAAGACTAGACTCATGCTTATGCAAATTGATGTTACATGCCTTACAGAGAGTACTACTCACATCCTAAATGAAACTGGTCATGAATGTCACCAGTTTATAAAGCTCTAACCTCAGAATGTAATGTAGCTTGCCGATATGTGAGTCAAGTCTATTCGTTCAGATAAGAGAGAAACTGATACGTGCATTTTATATAGTCTTTTTGGCCTATTTATGCACGTATTTCTATGCTGTTATTGTAGTTTATTGCTACGAAATGCCCCGAATATGCTACTTTGGTTTATTTTGTCTTATTTGCAGGATTGGACCAGAAAGTAGTGAAAACAAGCCATTTACCGTCCGTTTTGCATGCATTTGGAGGAAGAGTGTATTTGGAGCGGAATTATAGCTGTCTTGGGATGCGTGAAGCTGTTTCGGGAGCTAAAAAGACAAGTCAAAGCTAAACTAACGAGATTTACTAGTCGATCGAGTGGTTTTAGGTCAAATAATCAGTCGATCGAGCACTTTATATGGTCGATCGACCAGTTTTATTTTATTGTTTACTCGATCGAGTAAGACTTTTAGTCGATCGAGAGGTTTGAGTCCTATTTTTGCTCGATCGAGTAGTTTTAAACCACTCGATCGAGTGGAATCGTTATCGGGCTTGGTCTTTTTAGTTTATTTCCGTCATTAGGTTAAATAATTCCTATTTTCTTATAAATAGGAAGGTATTTCGTCAATTGTAGGGGGGAATCACACGTTACTTTCCTCTGGTTACTGTTTGAATACTGCCTTCTGTTCTCCCTCTTATTTTCCGAATCCTTACTCTGTAACTTTCTCTTCCCTTTTATTCTTCCTTGTTTCTTTATTGCTTTTATTATTTCTCTATTTAGTTGCCATGTCTTATGTTATTAGGTTAGCAATTACTAGTGTAGTATCCCGAGCCATGCGTAGCTAATTCCTCTAATATGTTAGGACTAGGGAAACCGTGGTAGCAATATGTTAGGATCGACATGATTAGATTAGTTTTGCGACAAGAATTGTATTAAGTAATATATATGTGATTAGGTTGAATGAATGCATGCAGGAGACCGATTAATTAGTTACCCCCGACCTGGATCGAAAGATTGGAAGGGAAGGCTTGCTTAATTACAATAGGTGATACCTAATTAGGGCGAAAGCTAAGTTAGGGAGACCCTAGGGCGATTAGAGACCGAAAGGGTATAATTGTAGGTTTAAGGACCGAAAGGTGACGACCTCGCTCTTCTTATCAATAATTTAATCGACTCAGTTGACCCGATAATGTAGCTGCCACGGTAGACCGACTCCTAGCATACTTCTCTCTTTTATCTGATTTACCCTTGTTTTTCTTCATTAATTTCTCTTATTCATTTCCCTCTTGCTTTAATCTCTTTAGTCTAGTCAAAACAATCAAAACCCCCATTAGTGACATTAGACAGATAGAATAGACAAGTAGATAGTAAACCGCCTCCCTGTGGAGATCGACCCTACTTACCGCTGACTTCTGTTAGTAGTAGCTAGGTATTTATTTTTGGTACAGAAACGACCGTATCAGAAACAAAAACTCGTAGATCATGCACATAATCATGCCAACTATATGTCAAGAAAATGCAAGGCTAAGGTAAGGATTCAATGTAGCGTCAAAGTTCAAACGTTCCGACTCAAATTAAACGTGAAATTTTTGAAATTTATGTGATTTTTGAATTAAAAAAAAACGACAATGCATGCGAAAATAAATAAACGTGCGAACGAAAATGCAAGGAAACGTGCGAACGAAAATGCAAGGAAACATGAAGACACAGATATGGATGCATACCTCCCCAAACCAAACCGTACAATGCCCTCATTGTACCAAAAATAGGGAAAGAAATGCAAACTAAGGAGAAAAGGATAAGTGGAGTCGGAAGACTTACAAAACGTCATGAAGAGGGACCTCCCCAAACCGACCATGAACATGGGAGGTCAAAGCAAGTAAAGCAGTAGCTCAACAGACGAAAAGTAGCAGCTGGAGGACGAAACTACTCGATCGAGTGATCTGCAATAGCTCGATCGAGTGATTTGGTATCAGAAGGACTCGATCGAGCAAAATTATTACTCGATCAAGTGGACGTGATTATGCAGCTTGTCGATCGAGTACTTTAACTACTCGATCGAGTGAAAATTATCTCAAAAGTGCTCGATCGAGTAGAAAAACTACTCGATCGAGTGGATACACCTGCAAAACACGCATTAAAACCAAGGACAATACATAGGGTGCGTAAAACAGCGTCTAAAGTTCAACAAAAAGCTAAAGGAAAAGAAATATTTCAACAAAAATACAACAAAACAGTCCGGGTTGCCTCCCGGAGAGCGCAGGTTTAAGAGGTCCCGCACGACCTTTCTGGCATCAATTAACTGGTGCGTCAAGCTCGTCGAAGTACAGGACTTCAACACGATTATCTGCTTCATTTGCCTCGTGATAATGCTTCACATATTGCCCATTCACCTTGAACCTATTTCCCTCGGGACCTTCTAGCTCAACGGATCCATATCTAGTAACAGCTGTCACCGTATAAGGACCACTCCATCTGGACTTCAGCTTGCCAGGAAATAATCGCAGTCGGGCATTAAACAACAGCACCTTTTGCCCAACATGAAACTCCCGAGGTAGAATTCTTTTGTCATGCCATCTCTTCGTCTTTTCTTTATAAATGCGCGAGCTATCATAGGCATTAAGCCTAAATTCTTCCAAGTCATCTAGCTGCAAAAGATGATTCTGACCACACAACTTAGGATCAAAGTTAAGCTCACGAATTGCCCACCAAGCCTTACATTCCAACTCAACAGGTAAGTGACATGATTTCCCATAAACTAACCTATAAGGCGATGCACCAATTGGTGTCTTAAAGGCAGTTCTGTAGGCCCATAACGTGTCTTCTAATTTAAGACTCATGTCCTTCCGTGATTTAGAAACTACCTTAGACAAGATCTCTTTCAACTCGCGATTAGAGACCTCAACCTGACCACTAGTTTGGGGATGAAACCCCAAACCACGCCGGTGTTGGACACCAACTTTAAACAGAATGGAAGTTAGTTTCTTTTCTTTAAAGTGCATTCCCCCATCACTAATGACGACCCTAGGGACACCAAATCGGGGAAATATGACCTTTTTAAACATTTTTATCACGGTCTTGACATCACAATGAGGTGAGGCAATTGCCTCAACCCACTTTAACACATAATCTACAGCCACTAAAATGTACCTGTTACCTTTACTAGACGGGAACGGTCCTTGGAAATCAATGCCCCAGACATCGAAAACCTCAACCTCTAAGATACCATTTTGTGGCATCTCATTTCTCTTTGAAATGTTCCCTGATCGTTGGCAAGCATCACAAGCTGAAACAAAAGACTTAGCATCAGCAAACAAAGAAGGCCAGTAAAAACCAGACTGAAGTACCTTAGCCACGATGCGCGATGGACCATGGTGACCACCATAGGAGGAGGAGTGACAGCCTTCCAGGACTATTTTGGTCTCCCACTGCGGAATACACCGTCTTTAGAGACCGTCTGCACATTCCTTAAACAAATAAGGATCGTCCCAAAAATACTGCTTAACGTTATACAGAAAACGCTTCCTCTGCTGATGAGAAAGGTTAGGCGGCAGCTTGCCACTGACAACGTAGTTAGCTATATCTGCATACCAAGGCTCTTGATTAACAATAGACGATAATACAGCAAATAAAGTATTGTCAGGGAAAGAGTCATCAATAGGTAGAGAATCTTCCCCTTCCTGTCGCGTCAGCCGCGACAGATGATCAGCTACAACGTTCTCAGCTCCTTTCTTATCTTTAATCTGCAAATCAAACTTCTGGAGAAGGAGTATCCATCTCAATAACCGTGGTTTAGCCTCCTTCTTAGCAAGGAGATGCCTCAGAGCTGCATGGTCAGTAAAAACAGTAACTTCTGAACCAATCAAATAAGAGCGAAATTTCTCTAAGGCATAAACTACAGCTAGCAGCTCTTTTTCAGTGGTAGTGTACTTCACTTGAGCCTCATCCAGAGTTCGGCTCGCATAGTAGATTGCGTTTAAAGCTTTGTCTTTCCATTGGCCTAGCACCGCTCCTAGTGCATAGTCACTGGCATCACACATTAACTCAAACGGCAAGTCCCAGTCGGGAGGCTGTATGATCGGCGCAGAGACTAAAGCCTGCTTTAACCTGTGAAAAGCAGAAATACACTCATCAGTAAACAAAAAAGGGGCGTCCTTAAGTAGCAGTTGTGTAAGTGGTTTAGCAATTTTCAAGAAATCCTTGATAAACCGGCGATAAAAGCCGGCGTGGCCAAGGAAACTCCTCACCCCCTTAACATTAACGGGAGGTGGTAATTGCTGAATCACTTCCACCTTTGCTTTATCAACCTCTATTCCCCTATCAGAAACTAAGTGCCCTAAGACAACTCCCTCGTTGACCATGAAATGGCACTTCTCCCAGTTAAGCACGAGATTAACCTCAATGCATTTGTAACACTTTATCAAGGTTAGACAGACAGTTAGAAAAATCACTTCCATAAACACCGAAATCGTCCATGAAAACTTCCATAATAGACTCAATATACTCTGAAAATATCCCCATCATGCACCTTTGGAAGGTGGCAGGGGCATTACATAAACCAAAAGGCATCCTGCGATAAGCAAACACGCCTTGAGGACAAGTAAATGTAGTCTTAGCTTGATAAATGCGGGTGGATAGGGATCCGAAAGAACCACGAATACCCGTCTAAATAGCGAGAAAAACTTATGAGAAGCTAACCTTTCTACCATTTTATCAATAAAAGGAAGGGGAAAGTGATCTTTCTTGGTGGCGGCATTCGGTTTGTCTCGTAATCTATACACATCCGCCCACCGGTCACTACTCGAGTGGGTATTAACTCATTCTTATCATTCTTAACCACAATAGTCCCTCCTTTCTTCGGGACCACCCGCACCTGGACTCACCCATTTAGAATGACCAACAGAATAGATAATACTGCGTCGAGCGACTTCATTACCTCGGCCATCACAACATCTTGCATCTTCTAGTTCAATTGGCGCTGACATGTCCGTCTCGCAAGGTTTGTGATCTTCCTCCACTCTATCCTGTGCATACAAATATCGGGACTAATCCCCTTGATATCGTCCAAAGAATAACCCAAAGCTTTCCTGTTTTTCTTAAGCACAGCTAACAAAGAGGTCAGCTGATCATTATCAAGCTTAGCACTAACGATGACTGGATATCGCTCAGTATCATCTAAGAAAGCATATTTTAGATGAGAGGGGAAAGGCTTACGCTCTGGCACCTTTACCTCAATGGAGCAAAGAGTACTGATCATCTGTTCCACTTGCTCTCCCTCAGCGTCGGTGAGTTCATGCTCATCTAAATCATCTATAAGCAAATCCAACACAAAGATCATCGTCATCCGGGTTATCTCGCACACTCATCCAAAAGCATAAGAGCTTCTAGTGGGTCCTTCATAAAAGAACCCGACCAGAAGTC
This sequence comes from Silene latifolia, assembly GCF_048544455.1. NCBI lineage: Eukaryota > Viridiplantae > Streptophyta > Magnoliopsida > Caryophyllales > Caryophyllaceae > Silene > Silene latifolia. Next base: position 21,446,353 of record NC_133528.1, read on the forward strand.
ATAAATAGACTCGTCAATAATATCAACCGAATAACAAGTATCCTCTATCATTGGCCGAGCCAAAGTGCTAGGTAGGCTAAAAGTGATCGCGTCATCCCCTACTGCAAGAGTCAAACACCCTTGTTTGGCATCAATAATGGCCCCATCTGTACAAAGGAACGGTCTTCCTAAGATAATTGGGGTCCGGGTGTCCTCAGCTATGTCTAAAACAATGAAATCTACTGGTATAAATAACTTGCCTATTTTCACAGGCACGCCCTCCAAGACACCCAAGGGTCTCCTAACAAATCTATCAGCCATCTGTAGGGTAATGTTAGTCAATTTAAGATGACCCATATTCAATTTCTTGCAGACAGATAGGGGCATGACGCTGACGCTGGCTCCTAAATCACAAAGAGCCTTATCAATAACTAAATTGCCTATAACACAGGTAATAGAGAAGCAACCCGGGTCTTTCATTTTAGGTGGAGCCTTATTTAAAAGTAAATTACTAGACTCTTCCATAAATGAAACCGTCTCAAATTCACTTAGCTCTCTCTTACGCGTCACAATATCTTTCATAAATTTAGCGTAAGTAGGTACCTGGGTAACGAGTTCGGTAAAAGGGACAGTTAGCTGGAGGTTCTTTACAATGTCCACAAACTTACCGTACTGTCGCTCGACCTTCGCGTCCTTCAGACGACTCGGAAAGGGTACTCTGGTAGCAATAAGTGAACCAGCGATTTTCTCTTTATCTTTATCAGTGCGTGACGTCTCCACATCAGGGGAAGATGACACGGTAGCGGAATTAGATATCAAAATAGGATCTCCGCTGCTTCTGGTACTCGATCGAGTACTTTCCTCACTCGATCGAGTAGTTTCATGTTGTAGTTTACTCGATCGACCATTTTCTTCACTCGATCGAGTGATCTCTTTTTCAGGCTTGCTCGATCGATTACTTTGTTCACTCGATCGAGTGATTTCTCCAACTATTTCACTCGATCGAGTAGGAATATCACTCGATCGATTATCTGTAAATTGAGCACTACTCGATCGACTACAATTATCATTCGATCGAGTGATGGGATGGATTATTTCACTCGATCGAGTAGAATTTTCACTCGATCGAGTGTCTGGACAACACGCAGCAAGGATTTCGTCCAAAAACTCATCCAAATCATCTTCCGAGGCATTACCAGCTATCAAAACCCCGTCTTCTGGTACTTGTGGCCCCTCATGAATAAGGCCACCTTGGAGATTCGTAGCATTTACTGGATCACATATCGGTAGAAGGTTGGCTTGGTCCTTCGTGAGTGTTAACTGCGCGAGTTGTTCTCTTAATTCCACAATAACAGTTTCATTCTTGCTACATTTCTCCCCAAACTGTTGTGTTAAGTTCAACATCAAGGATTTCAGTTCGGCAATTTCCTTGTTTGTAGAAGGAGAGACCGACTGCGGTGTCGGCGTAGAAAGAGTAGAAACATTCTTCATTTCCTCGTACAATTGAGAAAAAGGGACCCCTTGCTTGTATTACTGATAAGTGAGAACGCGCTCTATACTTGCCAGACAGTCAATAGGGTCATGCCCTTCCATGCCACATCTACCACATAACTCCACATGCTCAGTAATTGAACAAACCTGTGCACTCTCACCTATAGCTTCCGTAATCTCCAAACTACCTAGACTTTTGCTAGGACTTTCCACTGCAGCTGCTGCCAACTCATTAACTTGCCCACTACCTCGGGGATTTCTATATTCTGCAACATGGATAGCCATCTCTTCAATAAGACGCCACCCTTGATCATCTTCCACATTTTTAGTGAATCTCCCCTTAGTTACACTATCAAGAATAGCTCTCTGGTTTCGATATAGTCCGTTGTAAAACTGAGTACAAAGGAACCAACGCTTGAAACCGTGGTGGGGCACAGAACGGACGAGCTTCTTGAACCTCGCCCACGCCTTATCCAAATCTTCAGTAGGCAGTTGCTCAAAAGAAGTAATCTGAGCTCTCAAGGCATTAGTGCGCTGCGGTGGGAAGTATCGCCTGTAAAAGGCCAAAGCAAGAGAACTCTAGTCGGTTACACCGGCTGCCTCCCTATCTAGATCCCTCAACCATTCCCGGGCATCATCAGCTAAAGAAAAGGGAAAAAGAGCTCCCTTCACTTTGTCCTGTGTCACCCCAGCAGCAAGAGGAATGGTAGAGCAATACCGAAATGACTCTATATGCCCGCATGGATCTTCTTTGGTACCCCCTAAAGAGATTTCTCTCGACCAGCTGTATGTAAGATGGATGGATTCCAAAGGTTCCCGACTCAGTAGTGGGTAATAGGAAACCTTTTGGAAGCGAATCCACATTAGGCTCTGAATGGCTGGCTATATTAGGCATTCCGGCAATTAGAATTTACAAAGCAAAGCAGGTGCGACGATGTTCTCTTATAGAACAGATAACCTGCATGACTAATCAAAAATTTCGCAAAAATGAGATCAGTCTCAAGGAATAAATTCATTAAGGCGAGAGACAAACTCAAATAAAGCAACAAAATTGCGCCACCTCCCCGGCAACGGCGCCAAAATTTGACAGGGCAGTCGTATACCTATCAAAAATAACCAACTGGCTCTAACTAATATAGCTAGGGAAGTCGGGTCGATTTCCACAGGGAGATGGGAAAATGTCAGCTTTGTCTAAGTTCGTCGCAGTAACCAAATCGGGGGTTTTAATTGGGTTGTTGTTCTAAACTAATAAGAATGAGAGAGAGAGAAAACAGAGAAAAAGGATTAAACAGATAAGGAAAGCAGCTAAGACAGACGGTTCACCATGATCATTCAGTCAAGTAATCTAAGTCTCAGGTCAATGCAAGTATGGTCTGAGGAGCAGTGAATATCTCCTTCCAGTCTCAATTCGCCCTAAAGCACAGATAGCTTAGCTTCCGCCCTCACTACAGTGCCCTAATGTTCGCTACGAGTCTCACCCTTTCCAACCATCCGGTCCAGGTCAAGGTTTACTATGATAAAAATGTCTAATTGCGTCGACTCAATTAGACAGATACAATTAACTGCAGCGATTAGCAACAAAGACTACACAAGCATTAACCTAATATGGCAACTACTATTCCTTCATAATCATGGATCCCCTAGCCTTAGCAAGAGGGAATTATCTATGTATCACCAATGAATTGACAACAATAACATATAAATGATAGGAATTGAACAGATAATAAAAATAAGATGGAAACAAAAAAGCAATTGCTAAATAAAGGAAGAGGGGAAATAAAAGCACTAATTCTATTAAGAATAAGAACAAGAATTAAAAGGGAATAATAATATCGAATACAAGTTCAAATCCGAGTAGCAAAAGAGTATAAGGAAGGTAAAAATGAAGAGGCAGTAGACGTTTTTCCAATGAAAAGTGAATGAGGAATCGTTACGCAGTCTACTGTATTTTGTAGTATGCGAAAATCCCCCTCTAAACCTAATCCATAACTTAATTACAAAAGCCCATACGAAATTAGGCGGAAAAAGTCTATTACAGGCCAAACCACTCGATCGAGTGAAAATAAACCACTCGATCGAGTAACTCAGCTTCAAACCTTTCGATCGAGTGGAAATAAACCACTCGATCGAGTAACTCCTTGAATTGCCTACTTGATTGAATACTGGGACTGCTCGATCGAGTAACCTTCAGCATATAAAGCATTCGATCGACTAGAAAAGTAGTCGATCGAGCTATCTTGGTACGTTTAGGCACTAGACACCTCCCGAAACCAGCTCACGCGTCTTCGAAGTGATATGTTCCAAGCTCCAGCTCCTCGTTCTCCATAAATGCATGCAAATGGGACGAGTTTAGGCCTGATTTATCTCCTCTTTGGTTTATTCCTGCAATTTACATAAAACGAACCAAAGTAGAATATTCGGGGGCATTTGTAGCTAGATGCCACGTAAATAGTACAGAAATGCGTGTAAAAATGAGGTAAAAACCTTATATAAAATACACGCATCAGTAACCTCTAATCTTTTCTCTATTCTAGTTTAATTATTTCTTTGCATCTTTCGGCTTCTTTTCCTTTAATTTCTCTTAGTTGTTATCTATTTAGTTTAATTTAGTTTATGCTATTTCAATTCATTCATTTTTATATCATGTCGTTATTAATTATCGCTATTGTTATTGTTAATTTCATTATAGTTATTATGAATAATTAATTCCCTTGCTAGGATTTAGGGGAATCAATGAATTGATGATAGTTGCTAAATAGGTTTGCAGATCTGTTGTCAGGATCATGTCTTTGTTGTTATAAGTAGCATTTAATGACGATTAGACGGTTAATGCGCATAATTGTTCTAGTTGTTTTTGTCAAACTTTGACCTAGATCGGAAGATTGGAAGGAGTGAGACCTGCTATAATTCTTTAGGATACTCTAATGAGGGCAGAAGCTAAGTTAGTAGTATTTTAGGGTGAATAGCGGACCGGAAGGACCTTTTCATTACCCCTTATACTGATACATGTGATTGATCTGTGACCTTAGCTGCAATTATCTGGCATTAATTGGTGACCCAACAATCCTAGTCCCTTTCTCTTATCTGTTAGACTCTTTATTTATCGTTGTTTTAGTTTAGTTTCCAACCAAAAACCCCCAATTGTGACATATCACAGACTTAGTTGAGCAAGTAGATATAATAGCCTCTATGTGGATTTGACCCCGACTTCCATAGCCACATTAGTTAGAGACCTTTTGGGTTTATCTTTGATAGGGTTGCAACAGCCCTCATCAAAATGCAGTCTTAACGTCCATTTGGAACAGTTTTATCCCTTTATGAGCTGCAAAGGCAATAAGTAACGAATGGCCTCAAGTCTTGCTACAGGTACAAAGGTCTCGTTATAATCGATCCCTTCCTGTTGATTATATCTTTGAACGACCAATCTAGCCTTGTTTCGAACTATAACTTCTGAATCATCAAATTTATTTCTGAATACCCATTGAGTGCCAATAATAGATCGATTTGTAGGCCATGACACTAGGTGCCAGACTTTATTGCGTTCGAACGGTTGAAGCTCATCTTGCATAGCAATTATCCGGTCAGATTTTACAAGTGCGTCTTTGATGTTGGTAGGCTCTATAGTAGATAGAAATGAATAAAATGAGCAGAAGTTATTTAACGTTCGTCTGGTTTGAACTCCCTTTTTCAAACTTCCTAGGATATTATCCATAGGATGAGAACTCTTGTATCTCCATTTTTTGGAGTTCTCAGGCTCATCATCATTAGATGAACTCTCACTGTCCTGAAATGATTCAAAATCAAGACTGGTTCCCCCTGAGCTCGACTCTAGGGTTGTAGCTGAAGTTGGTATAACTTCAATTACTTCATCTTGATTTGGATTCAAAGTTATAGCTTCATCAGTTATAACTTTGGTTTCCTCGTTCTTGTTTTGAGAGGAGACATTAGTATCATCAACAGTTTTCTCAGCTCTTTTTTCAAGATCATTTGCGGATTTTTCTAGTTCATCATTGATTCCTTCACTAGCTTCTTCATTATTTTCTGGTAGGTCATCCCTTGATAAGCAAAAGTCAGGATCATCCAAGTCTTCTTCTTCATTATGTCCAGCTTGTTCAAACACATTATCTTCATCAAACACAACATGAACACTTTATTCTATGCACAAGGTCTTTTTATTAAATACTCTATACGCTTTGCTATGATTAGAATAACCATCAAACACAGTTTCGTCGCTTCGAGGATCAAACTTGCTTAGCTTGCTTTTCCCATTATTATGGACAAAGCATTTACTACCGAAGCAACGAAGATGCGCTATGTTGGGTTTTCTCCCTCTTAGGAGTTCATAGGGGGTCTTTTTAATAATAGGTCTAATAATAGCTCAATTATGCACATAGCATGCAGTGTTAATAGCTTCAGTCCAAAAGTTTCTCGGAAGGCCACTGCACAAAAGCATAGTGCGAGCCATGTCTTTTAGTGTTATATTCATACGTTCCACGACACCATTTTGTTGTGGGATTCATGGTGCAGAAAAGTTATGTCCTACACCATTCTCCCTACAATATTCTATAAAGGCTTAATTATCAAGTTCTGTGTCGTGATCAGTACGAATTGAAAGTAACTTATTATCATACTTGTTTTGGGCAAACTTCATTAACACTACAAACTCATCGAAAGTTTCATCTTTAGTAAATAGAAAGATAGGCCATACATACCTCGAGTAGTCGTCGACTAGAATAAACACGTATCTGGATCCACCACGGCTTCTGACTTTCATAGGTCTACACAGATCCATGTGTACCAATTCTAGTGGACGTTCTGTACTAACTACTCTTTTTGGTTTAAATGAAGATGTTACTTGTTTGCATCGGGCACATGAGTCACACATCTTTTCTTGCTCGAATTTAATTGAGGGCAAACCCTCGACTAAATCCCATAACTTAAGTTTCTTTAAAATCGTTGGACTAATGTGTGCAAACCTCTTGTGCCACAAGCAAGAATCATCTAGGGTAGCTTTCATACACGTAAAGGAATCTGTAGTGACTGTATTTAAATTAATCATATACACATTCCTCTTATGTTGACCCTCAAGAATGACATTACTAGTACTTTCAATTATGATACGACAAACATTTGAGTGAAAAACGACTTTATTTCCTTTGTCACATAATTGAGAGATACTTAGTAGGTTATGTTTAACACCACTTACCAGATAAACATTATTAGTTGTGTGTGAAGAGGATATACCAATTTTACCTACACCAATGATCTTACCCTTCTTGTTATCTCCAAAAGTAACTTTACCACCATCGAAGGGTCTAGTGAAAAAAAAAAGATTTTTATTACCAGTCATGTGTCTCAAACATCCACTATCGAGATACCATTGATTATTCTCTTTCACCATAATCTGCAAAAGAATCAAATACAACTTTTAGGTACCCATGCTAAGTTGAGTCCTTTAACGTTAGTGACTCTGAATATTTGATCCTTCGTAACCCAGACTTGTCTTATAATTATTTTGGTCTTGACATAGGGTTGTCTAGATCTTCTATTGTCATGAGGGATTCTTGGTTTAGATGACTGCTTTTGATTCACATTTGGTTTAATGGGTTTCAAAGGTTTTGTTGGGTAATCGAAAGCCATGTCATAAAACCATCTGAACTCATTATTTTTTATTTCCTCACATTCAGGTTCTGGTTCAGACTTCTCGTCACTAGACACGTCACATTCTCTAACGAAATTGATTTGATCTCTATTGTCGTTGACATACTTAACACAATTTTCACGAATATGACCCGCATGACCACAATAATTGCAAATCAAGTATTCTGGAAGATTTACATATTTCCTCTTTCTGAAATCACGATCAGAAGGAGTAGATTTGCATTTATCATGGTCTCTACGACTATAACATTCATGTCCTAAGCCCATCTTCATGTTATTGTCAGATTGTTCTGTAAGGAAATTCAAGACCTATGTACTTCTTTCCCACTTATCATGAACTTTTCGTGCATGTATGAGCAATTCTTTACAAGACTAAAGTCATTGAATCGTTTGTTTAAGATAAATTTTCATCAGTATGTTGCTTTTTAGTTTTTAACATGCTAGCCTCCATATCTTTTAATTACTGAGAAAGAAGGGGGATTTATTTCTTGTGGTCGTTAATCATAACTTCTTTAGCTTTAGCTTCAGTTTTTAAAAGCTCGTTGACTTTCTTCAATTATAATGTTATAGCCTCATTAGCTATAACTTTGGCTTGAAGATGCTTAATGTTCAGTTTCAACTCTGAGGTTATTGCTTCATTAGCTATAACTTTAAACTCTAGAGTGGCCATCTCAACATTTGTCGAATCTAAAGTTGTAGCTGTAGTAGCTTTAACTTTAGATTTGAGCGTTTTGGCTTTGGCTTTCAAAAGTTGATTTTTCTCAGCAATGTCTAGAATTTGTTCCTTAAGGTCTTTTAAATCTAGACTCTGTTCACGACAATGATCGAGAGATTCTTCAAAATACTTAACTAAAGAACATTTAGATAGTTTCTTAACTTGCTTTTTAAGTTCAAGATAACTAACCTTTTCTTCATCATCTGAATCTGAATTTCCAACAAGGCATATCTCAGAACTGGAGTAATCACTTTAATTGTCGCTGTCGGAGATTAAATCAAGACTAACATTGCTCAGACATAGATTAGCAACTTTTTCTTCTTCTGACTCGTCATCCTCTGTGTCGAGGTCTCCCCTACAGTAGGCCATCATAACTTGTTTGAATTCCTTTTTGGTTTTGTCTCTTTGATTTTTATCTTTCATTTTCTTCCAGGTGGGATAATCTTTAATCATATGATCAGTGTCCCCACACTTGAAGCAACCACGATTCGAAAAAGATCCTTTTGACTCAGTTGTTTTCTTCGAGGTTTTATTAGTGTTATTGTTAGGCGTTTTTCCTTGTTTGTGATTAAAAAATTTCTTTTTAAAATGCTTAGCAAATAACACTGTTTCATCCTCGAGATCGGAATCTTGTTTTTCACTAGTTTCAGCTTGTAAGGCCATTTCTTACTGCTACTAACTTCTGCGTCATCCTCATCAAGAGTAATTTCGTGAGCCATGAGAGCTCCTATTAACTCTTGATAGGATAGTTTAGATAGATCCCTACATTCCTCCATTCTGTTACCTTAGGACGCCATCTTTTGGACAAGCTTCTTGTTAGGTTCATATACCTAATATTAGACTTTTCTAATGATGAACTAATTAACATTTTAAAGTGAGTTCAAAGGATCGAATGCATGCATAACTAAATTAGATATATAATAAGAAAACAATGGTTCTTACATTGTTGTTGGTTCAAAAACAGGGCACAAATAAGGACACCTTCCTTATTTGTTCTTGAGCTTAAATGTAATTGATGATCCTCCAACCTCAAGTGTAGAGATGCTCCTTAACAATTGCACCCAAGACAAAACCCTTAAACTAATATATTAACTAACTAGATTAATATACTAGTATCCTTAAAATAATTCTAATAATATCTTTATTACTACACTAGTAATCTTATATGTTGAATTAGAATTTTAGATGAACAATTTTTAAGGTTTCTAAAACTAATTTTAGAGAGATGTAAGTGAGAAGGTAGGAAAAATGAATATGTTCAAGAATGAAAAAATATAGAGAACAATTCTCTATTACAGAAAGGGGGGAGCCGGTTGAGAAGGGGGTGGAAGGCCAATGCATGGCCTTCACTCTTTTTACTTTTCCTCTTATCAAAAACTAGGTTTGTAAGGCTATAATATAGAGTGATTATTATGTTTTCCATACAATATTAACAAACACAAATAAACCCATTTCCTCTACAAAAACCGGTGCTCCTCTATAAAATGGACTTCCATTTTATTTTGTCAATTTGTCATTAGTCACACAATATGTCACATGTAGTATGTAACATGTTATTAATTAATTTAATGCATATTTACCAAATAAATATCATTATACTGGGTATACCCATTGCTTCAAGGAAGTTGTCAGTGCTGGAATGTTCCAAGTTAGTTGAGAAAGTTACCAACAGAATCAAAGCTCTTGGATGCAGGAAACTCAGCTATGCAGGAAGATTGGTCCTCATTAAAGCAGTTCTGGCTAACTTACACTCCTATTGGGCTAGAATCTTCATCCTCCCAACTACTGTTATGAAACAAATAGCCACAGCTTGCAGGAATTTTTTGTGGACTGGGGTGGCTAATGATGTAGGGAAACCTCTAGTTTCTTGGGAACAAATTTGTAAGGATAAGTGTTATGCAGGTCTTGGGATTAAGGATCTTATCAGATGGAACAAAGCTGCCTTGGGTAAATATGTTTGGTGGTTAGCTCAGAAGAAGGACCATCTGTGGGTTAGATGGGTTCACTCTATTTTTATGAAACAGGCTGATTGGAAGATTTATTCACCAAATCAGAATGGTAGCTGGGCATGGAGGAAGTTGTGCAAGATCAGGGACATTCTATTACCTGGTTTTGTTGGTGACTGGTGGTTATAGGATAATCAGGATTATACCATCAGGAAGGGTTATAATTGGTTGGGACCAACTTCAAAGAAGGTTGTATGGTCCAAGTTTGTCTGGGTTAAGGAAGCTATACCTAAACATAGTTTTATTGGATGGCTTGTGGCACAGAATAGATTGCTTACTCGTGACAGGTTGAAGAAAATGGGGATCATAGAGGATGAGACTTGTCCTTTATGTGGTACTCTGCCTGAATCTCACCATCATCTTTTCTTCTCCTGTATCTTTAGTCAGAAATGCCTTCAATTGATGTCTGCTAAACTGGGTTGCCATCTGCCTAGTCATGACTTCATTGAATGGTGGACCAGTAGGAGGTTCAGTATTCCAGTGCAGAAAAACAAGATTGCTGCTACTTACTTGGCACTGATCTATGCAATCTGGTGGAATAGGAATATGGGCAGATTGGAAGGGAGAGTCCAGCAGCCTACTGTGATGATCCGTGGCATTGTAGAAGATCTCAGCATTGGACTTGACTAATTCTGTTTTACTTTTACAGTCTTAGTCCTTAATCGTTGATGTTATATGTAATGTTGAAAATGTATGGGCTTTGTTAGTCAGTGGACTTTGAACGATGTATTTTGGTTTTCTTATTAATATAAGCTTACCTTTTACCAAAAAAAAAAAAATATCATTATACAAATTAATTAAATTACAATTAACAAATTATCTAGTAATTCACAATTACATAGTATAAAATGGGACATGTTAATATAATTCACAACATTTTGTAATTATGTTTAACTATTCATTCTTATTATAATTGTTTCATAAACAATAATGAATTTTAGTAATAAAATCTTTTAATTACTAAAATAAATCTTATTTAATCAAATTATAATAAGATATAAATATTCTCACTCACAAATTAATTGTGCAAATTTAAGGAATTGATTAATTTGTATCGATATACAATTAATCAACTATTCTATTAAGGGAATTGTCCTATAGGTGTGACCTTAAGGGATCAACAGATCACCACTGTCAAACGACAGTAATGTCAAACTCTAGTTAGCCAATCATTACTGATTAATATTGATCAGTTGACTATATAAATTAATCATCCCTTATGTATTCTTAATTTGAGATTTAAACATGTGATCGCACTATTGTTGAGGACACATACTCCAACAATCTCCCACTTGTCCGAGACAAGTGTGCGTCACCAATTCTCTTTTCCTATTACAATCTCCCACTCAATGCAAGGTGTCTTGCAGGTCATACTTGCGTTTGATCATATCTTGAGTGGTTTCCTCGATCTGGAGAGTAACTGTCTGACCGGAATTATCTACCGTAGATACCTTCCGAGCGTGGCCGCGCATTTTCAGTTCAGTACTTCTCGAGTGGCCCTGAGATTTTCAACAACCCTAACAAGGGGCTGGACAATTCCTATCACACTATTCCCTTCGTTTAGCCACAGATCATCATTACCCAAAATACACTCATTTGACTTCAGTTATGACAGTCGTAGAGTATAAATCAAAGCCAATCAGAAACTTGTGCCAACTTGGGCGAATAGTCTCTAGTCAAAAGAATCGACTCATAAGAATACTATAGTAGCTCTTGCCATGACCAGGCTTTATGAATTTCCAGAACTCTATAAGCGGTCACTGCCCGTCAGAGTGTCCCATACAGTCTGTCTATGTGATCGACTAGTCATCCCATATGACCCTATGGCACTTGAACTTGCCATCAATCGCATCACACTCTAGTCACTTCGAGACGTCACCTCCTATAAGTAACCAGGGGCGCATACTATGTCAATCCAGTTCACTTCAATGGAGTTCAATATTGTCTCAACAACCCATTTGGATATAACAAAGCAATGGATGAGTTTAAAGAAACTTAAACGATAAATGCGATTATCATATATGAATAGTCAATACTTTATTACTACTTCATATCTTATAATCTATAGAGTACATTTTACACTAGTTAAGTTGCAATAAAAGCTTAGTAAGTGGGTATACAATGTATCCATATATTCCAACTTTATGAATTGTTATTTCCTCTCATTCAATGTTATTTCTAATAACATGAATTTATCTAAGTAGATGTCTAGTCTTCTTACTAGACTTGGCCTCTTATACTTGGAAGATGCTCCCACTGTTACCTTATAACTTGTGATAAAGTCTTTGATAGAGGGATCTACTCTCATTCTCTATGTTGACTATCACATCACAATGTACTTAGATTCTGTTGGTAGAACTTGCAATGGTTCAAACTAAAACATTTTTCTAGTCTCTTACTCCTAAGTCAATAAAATCAGCCTAGGATTTCGATAAATCCTTATAGGTTTGGAAACTAGAGTTTGTGTAACCCTTTAACACATAGCTTAGTATATCATCCAAACATAAGAACGAATCCTCAATTCTCCTCAAGATTCTTAAAGGATGTTCTTTAAGGCTTTCAAAAGACCTTCATTCGAATTAACTTGTTATTGACTTATTATGCTCCAAGAATTTGATACATCACGGCATGTGCATATAATGGCATACATGATCGTTCTAATGGCGGAAACATTAGCAATCGATTTCATGTGATCAACAACTTATTAGGTTCAGTGAATGATTATGACTCTATCATAGTAATTCCACTTTCATCAATATGAATAAGCTACTCAACCTTGTTGATGTTAAAAAGATAAGGAATCTTATGAATATAGGATACTTATCTAAGTGCCAATCTAAAATTCCCTATGTCATAATAGATTTGGAATTTTGGAATGCAATATGTCATCTTTCATTGAGAATTGAAGACCAAAACAGTCCCTTATAGATGGTAGTGTTACCATGTCATCCTCAATGAGTGATACGACATCAATATGGAAGACAATCTCTCCACTGAATTTTATGTCTAAACACGGCAATTTTGACTCCCACTCAAATCCATGTATACATATGGCTTCTCGACGACTTGAGTGAAAACTATCTTCTTATCATATGATTGAAAATATCATTGCAATCTCAAGTGTTAATTAAAACCTTGTGCTTATGTCACACACACCCCTTTCTAAATACCTATTTAAAAATTGGTTTTAATATCTAACTTGATCATACACATTATGAGGTGTAGCAACGATAACATGGATCTTAGCATAGTTACATGTTAACTTAGCTATGTAGACATATTTTATGTCTGTCTATGCAACTCAAGATTTTACTTTGGTTTATTCGGCTCTTATGTAAAATAGAATTGAATTTACTTGATACAACCACTTCATAATCTTATTATCTAAAGAACATTTTCTTTTGGTCTCCTCACTAGTCTAAAAATTTACCTAAGAAAGCTTTCTTTTGGTCTCCTCATATGTCATAAGTTTGACTTAAGAATGCTTTCTTTTGGTCTCCTCACTAGTTCCCAACCAGTCGTATGTTTGTTGCTAATTTTCTCCCACTTTATCTTTTGAAAAATACATCTATTTTTCTCGAAAGATAGCCTTATAAGCAACAAACAATTTTAGACTTATGATTGTGAAGGAAGAAGATATCATATATTATAACCTTAATGGATGACTCTTTTGTAAAGACGTTATAATCTAGCTTCAAAGTAGACTAATCCTTATAAAGTAAATAATTTGACTCATATCCATGTCATATACAATCTTAAGGTCTTAAGCCCTCCCGTAGCTCGTATGGAGTCTTACAAGTGGTGTAGCCAATTGGTTTATAAAATTTCCCCTTTTAGAGTTCAAATAACTCCTTTTTGACTTTATAATTATTCTTTCTTATATCAAATAAGATGTGATATTAAGTCACAAAAGCATAAGTGAGAATTAAATTCATGGCTTATGAACTAATTACAATGATCGCATCGTTGTAATTCTTTTATGATTAGTTTAAGTCAATCATAATTTATGTTTTGATATGAAAGGTGTATAATGACAAGTTTTAGAATGAAAATTGCCATAAACCGAGTAACTTGGGTTGCAAACCACGCCACTAAAATTCAAATACAACTTCTTGTTCTTGAAAACAAAAGGAAATAAACTAATTTCCATGTCCAACTAGGAAATTAAAAGAGTTCTAAAACAACAAGTTCAAAATACAACAATAAAAGGAAGACTATTAAATGTAAAGGCCAAAATTCCATAGGTCTTCTACTATGGGCGGCTACTCTAGCTTCCTTTGAAGAGCCTCCTTAGGCTTGCTTGTCTTTGCCTTTGTCTTTGCTCGGTTGCCCTTAAAAAACAAGTTAAAAAGGGGTAAGATTCACAACTTGTATCCAAATACCAAAGTTGAGATTGTAATTCAAAACATAAATGATAGGGAGAATTTTATTTATTACCTACTGGAATAATCTTTCCAGCTTTGATATCTCCAAGATACTTTGGGCAATTCCTCTTTCAATGTCCTATGCCATTACAATAATGGCATTTGTCTTCGGAAGTAGCACCCTTTTTAGAAGAGCTTTTCTCAATTGCTTTTCCTTTTCCCTTGAAGGAGTGGGTTTCTTGCTCTTTCTAGCACTCCTCTTAAATTTCCCTTTGGTTTTGTTGATAATGGCAAGCACATCCTTGGTTTAACTAACATCAAGACCCATATCTCTCTCGTCTTGCACAAGAAATTTGTGCAATTCATGGAGAGAAGTCTTCATATTTTGCATATTGTAGTTTACCCTAAACTGCACATACGCCTTGACTTTGTTCAAGGAATGTAGAACTCGGTCTATAACGAGTTGTTCGGGAATGTTGACCCCTTGGATATTAAGAGTCTCAACAAGCTCAATCAATTTGAGGACATGAGGGCTAACCTTTTGGCCCTCTTTGATGTTGATTTCGAAAAATGCAGAGGCCGCCTCATATTGGATTATCCTAGGAGCTTGCGAAAACATGGTCACAAGCTTGGTGTAGATCTCATCGACCGAGAGTTCTAAAGTAGAATCAATTAAAGAGTTAATTCACCAAATTTGTATAAAGTATGGGATGTATCGGTTTTCCCGTACCCATATTTGTATAAAGATGGATCTCGGAATCATTTATTATAGTTGGGTAGAGGTTACTATATAAATGCTAAACTTGTTTAAAAATATTTATAAGTTTTAAGACGATAAATGTTTATAATTCCTTCATTTTCTATTTTGTAGTCAATTTGATTAGTTTGCAATGTCGACTCCAATTTCATCCGCATCAACTAGTGCAAACGCTCCACCACTCCCCAATGCTTCTTGACTCCGATCCTTTATGGATCGATGTAAACTTAAAAAGAATGGTTCTAACTTTGTCGATTGGGATGCGCAACTCCGTTTGGCCGCGGAAGGTGACGACAACCTTCGTTAACTTACCGAAGCTGCTCCCACCACACCTAATACTAGGTCAACCTACGCCGTAAGGGAAACCTATGAAGCCTACCTAAAAGAATCGGCCGCTATCAAGAACGTCTTGATTTTCTCTATGGAGAGACATGTAATCTTTGAAGGCTCGGATATGGTTCAAAGGGTTTTCGTGCCCCTTGAATTTCGGGATATCCGTCATGTTGAAGTTGGTTAGCAATTTGGAGCTCACGGCCTCATATTTGCGATTATTTTCCCTATAGATATCATCCCCTTTGAGATACATTAGTTGTTCCTCCAAGTATTGGAGTCGTTTCTCAACTGCAGTCGGATCTACTGGAGGGTTAACTTCTTGTGCTCCCACAAAAGGTGGAGGATTTTCATTCACAAAATCATTAGGCACTTCACTTCCTGGAGGAGGTAACCTAGTTTCTACAGCAACGATTCGGCCCTCAATGGTGTTGAGGCGATCATACACTTGGTCTTGGCTAGTTTGGAGACGAGCGAGCGCGGCTAGGATTTGAGCCTCACCATTCTGGGGTTGACTGTTGCTTGTGGTGCTAGTGTCAGGCATCTTGGAAAATGGACAAGAGATCGACGACGAATCAAAACACGATCGACCACTCTAGTACACTTACTCAAAGAAAAGACTCGACTTGTGCGGTGGGAGTGTGCCACTTGTGTCAAGTGAGGTTCGGAAATGAGAAAGCTTTGAAATGTTGGTCCTACTCAATGTAATACCCCGTATTTTTATATAATAAATTAAATGGATATTATTATATATTAATTATTATACATTTTATATTACTAATTATGTCGGGTTAATTGTTAGTCGAGAATTACGTTAAGTTATCGAGCTAAGTTAATTAAGACGGGTTTATAAGGAATTCGAAAGGTGAGCTAAACAATTTACCCTCGACCCATTTGAGCTGGCCCAATAACATGTCCAGCCCAATTACCCTAAACCCTAATAACCCTAACCCTAATAGTACACTACCCTAAACTGCCTCCCTCATCCCGCCTCCCTCAAGCCGCCTCCCTCCTTCACCAACACCAAAACATCAGATTTCACGCCTAGAGAGAGAGAGAGAGTGGCCGTGGTTGCTGATGGCGCAGCAGGGAAGATCTAGGGGAGGTTGTCGACGTTCATGGGTGGCCCTAGTGGCGGTTGTGGCGGCAGGAAAGGTAAGCATTCAACCCATCTCCTCTGTTTTAGTTTTGATGTCGGATTTTTGGTTGGGGTTGCGTGTCTTAGGGAGGGGATAAGGGTGGTTGGTGTCGGGGTAAGGGAAATGGGTGGTAAGGGACGAGTGTTTTGGTGGTGGTTAGGGTGGTTTTGGGTGGTAATGGTGGCTGTGAAAGGCGGCAACGACAGGGGTGGTCAAATGGGTTATAATACGGGTTTTTCAGGCGAGTTTAGAGGGGTAAGTTTTGGGTGGCACCACCGTGGACTAGGGGGAGGTCGAAACGGTGGTGCTGTGGTGTCTGTGTGGGTGGGTTGGCGGCGAGTAGAATGGTGGTTGTTTGGGCAGTGGGTAGTTGTTGGTTGCGGTGGTGGTAAGAGCTAAACATGGGGCGTTTGGGTGAGGCACGGTGGGAACCAGGCCAGTTGACGGCCTGGGTTTGACTCGCCGGCGGCAGTCGACCCTAGTGGGGGTGGCCGTTGGTGGCTGGGGCAGAGTGGGGGTTTGGTCAGGTGGTTGTCGCGGTGGTGAGGTGGCGCGTGGGAGTGCGGGGGTGCGTGTGAAGGGGTAGTGTTGATGACGGGCTGTTTTGATTTCGAAACGGGTTTTGTCATTTGTTTAATCATTAGAACTCGCTAAGTTATCGCATGCTTAATTAATTAATTAATTCCAGAGTGCATTAAAATATTTAAAGACGGGTTTTTGAGTCGGGATGTTGGAGTTGTTTAAAGTTTGATTCGGGTATTTCTTAATCGTATAATTCGTTTAATCTTTTATTTATCACATTAGTTATTTAATTTATTCCCGAGTCAATTAAATAATTTATTTAATTTAATCCCCGAGTCGTTTAAATAATTAGAGATGGAGTTTGAGTCGGGACTGGTTAAAGTGGAAAGTTACTATATCGGGAAAGTTTCTATTTTGGGAGATTTCTATATTTAGTAGTTAATAATTATAAATATTATAATTGTTCTAGGTGACGAATTCGTGAAGGATCGATAATCAAATTCATTGCTTTACTTTCTGGACTGCTTAAACTGCTTAATTGGAATTCTTTGGCGCTTTGAGGTAGGGAAATACACTTGTCCTATTATCGTCGTTGTTGAATTGTGTTAACTTGATTCCTGGTTGTTGATTTACGTGATCATTTATATTCGGGAAGGTGATTGACTGATTTGATCGTATTGAGTATGATATCACAACATCGGGTAACCGGCATGATTTTATAATTTATCAGTTCATTATATATATATATATATATTGTGTTGCATTCATTTCTTTTGAGCATTCATATGCATTGGAGATGGAGGATGTTGTGGTGATGTGGTGCGGTGATGATGATGTTGTGATAAGGCCCAGGCGGGTTCTGCAGGACTTGCCCTGGTGTCCTCAACTGGTGGCGAGATCGGCTACGGTCGATATATATAGTCTACCGGGGATCGGTATGGCTGGGTTGTCGGGTTATGAGATATGAGATATGAGTTGAGATGGAGATGGAGGTGACGGAGGAGCATGCATATCATATTTCTTTGCTGTTTTATTGTATTACCTACTCAACCTCGTGGTTGACCCTGTGTATTCGTGAACACCTGTGATGAACCGTTTTATGGGGAGCAGACTTGACAGGTTTAAGAGATAGGACGGGAGCTTGATGGGCGTGAGACACTGGATCAGACGACTTAGTAGCTAGATCATCATCTAGAAGACTTTCACTTTTATTTATGTCAGTTCTTGTAATTTGAGTTGAAAAGAGGATTTGTAATAATTAAGTTAAAATATTATATAAATTGCCTTGGAGTTTAATTTTTTATTCACTACCTCGGGAAACCGAGATGGTAACAATCCGGTTTATTAGGGAATGTCTTGCTAGAGGCTCCTTTATAAATCGGGGTGTTACAAAGTGGTATCAGAGCGAACGATCCTCAGGCCTAAACCAATGAACCCAATGAACGTAGGATGTGTCTAAATAAAATGAACCCCTGGGAATAAACTGTTAGGAGCTCACAGTGCGGTTAAGAAGGCGCCCTTAATGCGTGCTCTTTTGCCCTCTCAGTTTTGAACCAGGTAACCCGAGATAAATTGAGTGAATGGGGGTAGTTAGAAGGAAAACCTTGGATATAATCGAGTTGATGTATACCTTGAGACCCATATATTCTAACCATTCTGCAGGACAACGTTACGGTAAGTATTTTGTATGAATGATGACGTGATCATATGATGTTGTGGAGATGAGAAATAAATTTTCGTGTTCAGGTTGATAATCAATGAAGTGTTGGATTGTGGTAATCGTGAGCGTGAAAATAATTACGAATTGATGATATTTATCTGGATGGATGTTGAATGACGTGTTGATAGTACTATTATGTCTAGCGATATGCGGTTAGGTGATCCCGAAGCCATGCTAGTATAGTATTGTGATAGTAATTAGAAACACTGTTGAATTGCATGTTTATAGTCATAGCAATCGTGATTTAGATATACGGAGTAGATCGAGATGCGAAGGGATTCTATGGGGTAGATGTTACGAATTGTACAATGTGAGATTTAAGTTAGGATGGATTAGTATCGATAGTATAGTTGTAAGAATTGGGACATAGAAAATGAATGACATAGTGTTGAAACTCGTTTAGTTTGATGTTACTCTTTAATTGACCTTACTGCCATTTCTTTTCTGTTTATTGCCTATGGATGAAAAATTTACGAGAGATAGCCCCGTGAGTTAGTGTTCATTTGACGTTGGTTTCATGCTTATATGATATACGGATTAGGAGTAATAAATACTTTAGTGAACTGTGGTTAGGAAGTTCCTGTGCAGTGATGTCTGACCAACGATTTTGTAAAAATCCTCATTTAAATTGTATTAATAATTTTTGCATAATTCCAACTCCATCGATCATAAAATTCGCATATGTTTTCAAATTGATAAGCCACGAAAAATCTTGATGTTTCAATATTAAATAATAAGTTTTGCAAACTGACCCAAGTTTTGGACCAATTGCTGTCGCATGTTTGTTTGGACCAACTGAGTTGTAAAAGTCTTTAAAAACGGAATTCTTGTGCTTTAAACCTAATTCTTTTTCCCTGAGTTTTTAACTCACCGTGTTTTATAAAAGTAATATGAATCAAGTTTTAATCGAACGGTTATTTATTCGTGATTTTTGGAAGTTACAACGTAAATCAAAACATTTAAAATGTGCGTTCTATGTTGAATTTTCATACAATTGTTTGGCTAATTCATGAGCTGTAGTAATGTGAATTTATAATGTCCTTATATGATGATAGTAGCATGCATGTTCAGTAGTTATGTATCTTAACCAGTGATAAAAATTAAAGTGTAGTTGATAACATTATTGGCATGATAGTATGAGTAAAATTGAATAGCTTAAATTGATTTTTAATCAAGGGTGAAATATTTTATACGAGTCCAGTTGTTGCATATTTTATATATGTTTGGCATGATGTAATATTTCTGGTGTGTTCATCATATTTGCATAGTGGTCGGATATATATATAAATATAAAACTATACTGTCATACCTTGGTAAAATTGATGGCGTTAAATGTTAATTTGATTGTTCTAAAATTACTCGCATGAATATTTACAATAATTATGTTTAAATGTTTATACATGGATGGTAGTAATGATTATGTCTAAATGTTCCCACATGTAGGATGTCATCTGAGTTCTAAGGTCCTTTATGTGAGTCTGTGTGCCTATGGTTACACTTATTGCTTTCATTGCATTAAATTATTTCAGTTAAACCTAAAACCTATAACATGATAATAAACAGTGTCGATATTCCTTATTGAATATGTTCGGTACTACATTGTCATAAAATGCTAAAGTGATTCTTACAATTGTAGCACGACATTTGACATATCTATATTCTCGAGTCGTTACTATCAATTATATTTTAATAAAGATTGTTTATGATAATTATATTAGCAATTATAATGGGATAACCCTTTGATGATTCACATTATATGCATTGGTTTAAATGATAGTCGTTATAGTTACGTTTAATTGAGCCGTGAATATAACTGAGTAAAGAAGTGCAACTAAAATCCTGATAATTGAGGTAATAGTCGTTCATTAATAAAGATAGGACTGAAATGAACAAGATGAACCTGTAAATTACGATATATGAGTCGACACCTAAGCTTGTTTTGTTTAAAGGAATTGAATTAAGTTTATCTGATTTTGGGTTTCGTAGTAAGCTGTAAGTGGATTCTATGACGGCTCTGTTATAAGATCATGTTAAGAAAATTATTCACCGTTCAGTATGAAAGTAAAAGTCTTGAAAATGAAGTTAAATTTTGTCGTGTGAGTATAAATTCGGAATGAGTTTTCCAGCCAGTGTCTGGTTGTATGGGTCCATGATAATTGCTAGTCTGGAGGAATGAAACTAGAACGGAGTCATAGGTAGTGGGATAATGTAGTCATGTTGTTCGTTCATATAGCGAATTGGTGGGTTGTGGTTAATTACGAATGTCAAAACAGAAAATGTAATATGGTGATTTAAGTGAGTTATGTGTCAACGTAGTATGTTGATATTAGCATGACAGGTAACGAATATTTGTAAAAAAAAAAATTGGTGTAGTTAAATACATTAATCTTTTATGTCATTGTGTTGGGTGCAGTTAAATATATTCAATACCAAGAACGAAATTTTATGCATGATAGTCGTGTATGTTAACTTCCCAATATCGTTGTTTACTCGCTTGTTTGACTCGACCAATAAGTTTGTAAAAATTTGCCAATCCAGGTGCTTTCGTCATTCATGAATAAATACCAAACCCTTTTGTTGTGAGGATTAAAATATTTCGACGATGATAAGTACTGCGAAGCTGGTTGTCTTCATTTTATTTGGTGATTCTGTGTCTTGACCTAAATTTGTACAAGTATGTAAAGGAAAGTCAGGCTGGACCTATTAGGTTATAAATTTTCATAAATCGATTTATCAAAGTGTTGACCCTAATTCTTTTCTTAGGTTGATTGATCCCCTATGTTTCTAAGGTATGAGATTACAATGATTGGTGAAATGAATAATTACTAATGATTTTTATTGGTAACGGTAGCTTCCTTGAGAGAGTTTGTATATTGATTGTCTTTGGTAAGGATTAGTTAACTTAAGCGTGAGTTAAGAATCTTTTATCCTCTTTCAGTTGTTAGCAGTAGTTTGAGAACTTTAGTTATAATAATGAAGGTTACGAGGACGTAACCATGTTTTTAGTTGGGTAGGATTGTAAAATCTTAATGCTTATATTGCACTTGTTTGTAGATTGTAGTTTTGATCAAGTGATGTTTCGTTGTGGGGTACCTATGCAAATGAGTTCTATATGTTTTATTCCTAGTTCTGTTAGTTGGTTGAGGTGAAAAAGGAGAGTATAGTTAAACTACCGGTATTGAGTTTTGAGTTGTGGGGCCTTTGTGCCGAGTTACGTTTACGGTCCAGTGAGACCATGGTTATTGAGTACTTGAGTTTGAGATCAGAATTTAGATGGAAGATGACGGTGTTCTCAGGTGAATATTTAGTTTTTATACATTGGTGTTCTCAGGTAGTTATTAGTCGTAGTTAGTTGGGTTAAGTAAAGACGAGTTAAACTTCGGGACGAAGTTTATTTTTAGGAGGGCGGAATGTAACATTCCGTGTTGTTATGATAATTGATGTGTCAAAAGTGTGTGTTAACCGTGTTAGAAATGCGTGACGTCCATAAGTACGATATGCAATACCCTTCTGAGGTTTGGGTACGGGAGCGAACTTCGGGACGAAGTTCATTTTAAGGGGGGAAGACTGTAATACCCCGTATTTTTATATAATAAATTAAATGGATATTATTATATATTAATTATTATACATTTTATATTACTAATTATGTCGGGTTAATTGTTAGTCGAGAATTACGTTAAGTTATCGAGCTAAGTTAATTAAGACGGGTTTATAAGGAATTCGAAAGGTGAGCTAAACAATTTACCCTCGACCCATTTGAGCTGGCCCAATAACATGTCCAGCCCAATTACCCTAAACCCTAATAACCCTAACCCTAATAGTACACTACCCTAAACTGCCTCCCTCATCCCGCCTCCCTCAAGCCGCCTCCCTCCTTCACCAACACCAAAACATCAGATTTCACGCCTAGAGAGAGAGAGAGAGAGTGGCCGTGGTTGCTGATGGCGCAGCAGGGAAGATCTAGGGGAGGTTGTCGACGTTCATGGGTGGCCCTAGTGGCGGTTGTGGCGGCAGGAAAGGTAAGCATTCAACCCATCTCCTCTGTTTTAGTTTTGATGTCGGGTTTTTGGTTGGGGTTGCGTGTCTTAGGGAGGGGATAAGGGTGGTTGGTGTCGGGGTAAGGGAAATGGGTGGTAAGGGACGAGTGTTTTGGTGGTGGTTAGGGTGGTTTTGGGTGGTAATGGTGGCTGTGAAAGGCGGCAACGACAGGGGTGGTCAAATGGGTTATAATACGGGTTTTTCAGGCGAGTTTAGAGGGGTAAGGTTTGGGTGGCACCACCGTGGACTAGGGGGAGGTCGAAACGGTGGTGCTGTGGTGTCTGTGTGCGTGGGTTGGCGGCGAGTAGAATGGTGGTTGTTTGGGCAGTGGGTAGTTGTTGGTTGCGGTGGTGGTAAGAGCTAAACATGGGGCGTTTGGGTGAGGCACGGTGGGAACCAGGCCAGTTGACGGCCTGGGTTTGACTCGCCGGCGGCAGTCGACCCTAGTGGGGGTGGCCGTTGGTGGCTGGGGCAGAGTGGGGGTTTGGTCAGGTGGTTGTCGCGGTGGTGAGGTGGCGCGTGGGAGTGCGGGGGTGCGTGTGAAGGGGTAGTGTTGATGACGGGCTGTTTTGATTTCGAAACGGGTTTTGTCATTTGTTTAATCATTAGAACTCGCTAAGTTATCGCATGCTTAATTAATTAATTAATTCCCGAGTGCATTAAAATATTTAAAGACGGGTTTTTGAGTCGGGATGTTGGAGTTGTTTAAAGTTTGATTCGGGTATTTCTTAATCGTATAATTCGTTTAATCTTTTATTTATCACATTAGTTATTTAATTTATTCCCGAGTCAATTAAATAATTTATTTAATTTAATCCCCGAGTCGTTTAAATAATTAGAGATGGAGTTTGAGTCGGGACTGGTTAAAGTGGAAAGTTACTATATCGGGAAAGTTTCTATTTTGGGAGATTTCTATATTTAGTAGTTAATAATTATAAATATTATAATTGTTCTAGGTGACGAATTCGTGAAGGATCGATAATCAAATTCATTGCTTTACTTTCTGGACTGCTTAAACTGCTTAATTGGAATTGCTGGCGCTTTGAGGTAGGGAAATACACTTGTCCTATTATCGTCGTTGTTGAATTGTGTTAACTTGATTCCTGGTTGTTGATTTACGTGATCATTTATATTCGGGAAGGTGATTGACTGATTTGATCGTATTGAGTATGATATCACAACATCGGGTAACCGGCATGATTTTATAATTTATCAGTTCATTATATATATATATATATATTGTGTTGCATTCATTTCTTTTGAGCATTCATATGCATTGGAGATGGAGGATGTTGTGGTGATGTGGTGCGGTGATGATGATGTTGTGATAAGGCCCAGGCGGGTTCTGCAGGACTTGCCCTGGTGTCCTCAGCTGCGAGCTGGCAGATCGGCTACGGTCGATATATATAGTCTACCGGGGATCGGTATGGCTGGGTTGTCCGGGTTATGAGATATGAGATATGAGTTGAGATGGAGATGGAGGTGACGGAGGAGCATGCATATCATATTTACTGTTTTATTGTTTTCCCTACTCAACCTCGTGGTTGACCCTGTGTATTCGTGAACACCTGTGATGAACCGTTTTATGGGGAGCAGACTTGACAGGTTTAAGAGATAGGACGGGAGCTTGATGGGCGTGAGACACTGGATCAGACGACTTAGTAGCTAGATCATCATCTAGAAGACTTTCACTTTTATTTATGTCAGTTCTTGTAATTTGAGTTGAAAAGAGGATTTGTAATAATTAAGTTAAAATATTATATAAATTGCCTTGGAGTTTAATTTGTTATTCACTACCTCGGGAAACCGAGATGGTAACAATCTGGTTTATTAGGGAATGTCTTGCTAGAGTCTCCTTTATAAATCGGGGTGTTACACTCAACTATAGTGTAGTTGTAGGAGTGGACTCGAAGTGAGGTTTTGAAATGGGCTTTTGAGGTCCGAATTTTAACTCGATAATTGGACAGAGTTTTGACTGGTTTTGCGCTAATATTAGGCCTTATTTTCGAAAATTTCACATTTTGAAAGAGGTTTTGATTTTTACAAATTTCGTCATTGTTTTGTTTAGAAATGGTGATCACATATAATACAAGCATTTGAACAGGCATTATAATTGGATGTTGAGTGCATTTAAGAAGGGTTTTGGCTTAAAGGGTGGGTTGCCATACCGAACAATCAAACCCGGGGTCTGTGGAGAGGCTCGTACCAAACAGGAGTAAGGCCGATTCCTAGTCCATTCCCTCGAGTAGTGAAAGTCCTTGATACAAACAAGAGTAAGTACCATGGTATGGTTGGCGTCAATCGCTATCCATCCTTGGGCCCAACTAAGAATTTGGACCGTCTAGACGGGACGATTGGTCGAATGGGTTGGGTTGGGCCTTAGGAAGGCCGAATAAACGGTCTAGGAAGACCGAATTATGAAAACCGACAACTGTCTTGTACAAACTATTCCCTAACCTTGTTCAAGTTTCACCCTTGGCTACACGTAAGTGTATTAATCCCCAGCGGATTCGCCAAACTGTGGACGCGGGCCCACGGGGGTCGCTCGGTAGTGAAAAGCGAGCAAGCTTTTGCATTTGTGGAGTCGCCACCAATTTATTGTGGAAAATTGGAAACCGTTCGAATACCTCGTGCCATGTCAAGACACAAAGTAGTGACATGAACACCAAGAACTCGTTACCCTTAGCATTCTATGTCTAGAATGACTCTCGTGGATGTCAATGAACACGGATGTTCACAGAGATTTGGAGTAAGGGGTTAGGGTACGTATTAGGAAGCTCTTTTGATCGAACACCTAATCCCGCCCGCCTCGATAGCGGCCTCTACTAATAATTAAGGAAAATCGTCTATACTCGATATGTTGAAGGTTATATGCATGCAATGCAACATACATTAGATTATTAGGTTTATTAATGACGAACTAATGATGATGACGATAAATAACATATGCAAACTTATTAATGACGAACTAATGATGATGACGATAAATAACATATGCAAATATATAAACGATGAATTCCAGAGACTCAATATTGATGAATCGAACCTCTAAAAACCCGAATTGATTTTAATGACGAAAACCCGCAAATATGAATTATAAGGGATTCAAGTCGGGAATTAAAAGATGGATTAATTATTAATGATTTACATGTTAAAATTGTTACACTAAAAATATCGTGTTAATGAAACATGAACAATTGAAAGGCAAAGCAAAAACAAACAGACGAACAAAAGACGAAGGAAGAAGAAAGGAAGCAGGAACTGCGGCAGCATCAGGAAGAGGCGCAGCAGGTGCTGCGTCCCTTCGGAGAGGCGCAGCAGTTGCTGCGTCCTTTCTCGACGTTTGTCTCCTGTTAATCCGTAAAAAAGGTTTGAACAAGGTTTTGTAAATCGATTTTAAATGTGTTTTCGACATAAACCTTACAATAATGATTACAAAAATAAAGTACAATAATAAAAGATGGGATTTACACCCTCGGACTTACATGTTTGACGAAACGAGATTAACTAAGTTAACGTTTAGTGATGCTCGACTTGAATGTACGACGAAAGTGCCCTCTAAGAGGAAAACACACAAGATTGATTAAAGTTGATTGATGTGGAGTTGGTCAAATTGGTCGGTCATGCAAAACGAAGCTGGTACTCAGAAAGATCCGAGCTTACGTGGTCGAAAGTTCAAACACGTAGACGCCAAAAAGTAAGAGCGTGGTCTAGAATGCAAAGGGAGAAGAGAAGGGCGGACACTCGCGTGAGAAATCTGTGAGACCGAAGGTCTCTATTTATACTAATCACACGGAGGAATTAGGGTTTCGGAGAAACTTTGGAAGTGAATCTCGAAAAGATATGAAAAATATGCAGAAAGGAACTGGAGAAGAGGCGCAGTAGGCACTGCGTCTCTTGGAAGAGGCGCAACACCTGCTGCGTCCTTTCCCAAGTGGTTTCCTTCTGCGGAAGAAAGATTTCCGCGTTTTTATTATGGAATTTGCGGTTTGATCTCAATTTCCTTAATATTTTATATAATATTTCCGGGATATAATTTGCCAAAGAGATTAAAAGATTGAAAATATGGAATAGAAATATCCGGAACATTCCAGAATATTCTGACTCGGCATTTTAAACGGTTATTAGAAAATGAAGACGGTTTTTGACCCGGACTCCAAATGTACTCTAATTACTGTCAAAACGACCGTATCGGCGCGTAGATGACGAGTATGAGGTAGACAAGAGTGTTTGAGCTATCACTTGATGATAAACTTACGAACTGTCATAAATCGTTCCGTGTACCAAACATGCGGCCCAATCATCATCGGATTGTTTGCGGGAGGTGCAGAAATGAGATATCTACATTATGTAATTACACAAAAAGGATATAACTACCGTAATTTCAGATTATTTGTTGTTTACGAGCTAAATAACAGATAGTAAAGATAAATAGATAACTATGTCACCATGAGAATAACTTGCAAGAAACTTGAATGAACAACAAATATAGTAAAGATAAGTAGATAACCATGTTATCATTAAGTTTATTTTCGTGTCTCAACTGTTTTTGTAAATAATGGAGTGTGTGACTAGACATATATGATATGTCCTATACTCTTACCCGTTATTAACAAAATAAAGAGTTTATTTCGTGAACTACCCGATAACTGTATTGAATGATTGGAATTTCACAATAAAAAAAATAAAACGCTTAATTTATTGAGTTATTTTATCGGATCTATTTTATTAAGTCATTTTTATGTCTCGTTATAATCATGAATTTTTAGTCATTCGACATGATAATAAATATGATGAGCTTTGAATTCATTAAGATCAAGAAAATCAACATTAACATTATTATTAGAGCAAGTTATATATAGTAACTGTCCATTAAAAATGTTCGTAGCTTACAATTTCTTGTATAGTTATCATTAAGTTAAACCATTAAATTTACTCTTATATACAAAACGAAATTCGTGTGCACGCACGACGTCTTTGAGAGGACGGAAGATTAAAATGTTTTTTTTTTTTGGTGAAATATAAGAATAATTAAAAGGGAAAATGCATGCGGTGCCCTTGAACTTTCGATTTTTGCCCGAAATACCCAATTTTTTGTTCCGGAAAATTTAAAGAGGCTATAACCCGTGTCTACGAGTTCAGAAAGTGATAATTTTTTTTTTCAAATCAATTATCTTTTCGAGAACTACGATTTGAAAACAAAAATTGTCGTATTTGGATCCCGTAGCTAGGATTTTTTGTACGTCAAAGTTTTATTTACCGAACAAACTTTGAGTGACCATTTCTCTTTGTCACGAATTCCAAACGCGACAATTTTTTTTTTCAAGTCGTAGTTCTCGAAAAGATAATCAATTTGAAAAAAAAATCGTCACTTTCTGGGCTCGTAAACAAGAGTTATAGCCTCTCAAAGTTTTCCGGATAAAAAAATTGGATATTTCGGGCAAAACATCAAAGTTCAAGGGCACCGCGTGCATTTTCCGTAATTAAAATGTTGTTACATACACTTAACTTTGGACTAGCTGGGCCCAATCATTCAAGAAAGCACACTTTATTATGACTTAAAGTGGTTGATAGCAACTAGGGATGTCAGTGGGGCGGGTTTTGGCGGGTCTCGCCCCGCACCCGCCCCACTTGGAGCGGGCGCGGGTAATGATTTGACGGGTCATGGGGCGGGGATGGGTTTCAAAAGTATCATTCGTCGCGGGTCGTGGGGCGGGGATGGGTATCACATGAAACCCGCCCCATACCCACCCCGCCCCACACCCACCCCGCCCGCCCCGCTCCACATGTCCCCGCTCCGCTTATACCCGCCTCACTCATCTCCAAATCACCAACCCACCTATAATAAGTAGTAGTAATTATACTATAATAATAAAAGAAAATTATAACAAGAGGATAAAAAGCCCAAACCAATGATACTTGGTAAGAATGCTAACGGAGCTTTAGATGATTTGAGGGAACAATGAGTGAAGCTCTGTTAATTTGATCAAGCAGCTTTGTTTACTTTGGACATGCGTTTCATACTTTCATTGTTTGTAAAACTCTTTCATGGTTTGAAAAACTTGTGTACTAGTTAATTGAATGTATATTTTGCGAAAACTTATTTGTATAAGTAGTACGACTACTCGACTAATATGTTTTAGATTTTAGATTTATATTTTTAAAAATTGTTTATGAGGAGATAGGTAATTTGGCGGGTCAACGGGTCCCCGCGAGGCGGGGACGGATTTTAAAAGTTCAACCCGCCGCGGGTCGCGGGGCGGGTGTGGGTACGCATTATAGACTCACGGGGCGGGTACGGGTTACCCCTCCTCCGCACCCACCCCGCCCCATTGACATCCCTAATAGCAACCTTAATTTGTGCAAGTTGCCATGAGTCTGACTCCTTTCTTGGTCGGCTTGAAACTCCATAAGCCCTCTTTTAAGGATTTATTAAAACACAAAATCTCATTGAAAACGGGTAATATCCGTCACAAGCTTGTGACGGATACCATTTTCTCTTACAAAATGCCCATTCAGAGGTGAGTGGGAAGCACATGGGGATGCCCCACCTTGTCCCCTCTCCCTTTTTGTGAGAGGTCACAAGCTTGTGACGGGATTAGCCCGTCACAAGCAAGACGCTTTGTTATTAAAATCATCAGTTTAGAAAAATTTAATAAATTAAGTTAAGTTTCAGTTCGGACTTTATAAGTTTAGAAAAATTTAGCAAAATTAAATTCAATTCAAAAAAGTTTAGATCCTATAACTTTAGTTCAAAAAAGTTTAAAAACTTTAAGTTAACTTATACTTCCTCCATTCTCCTTTGATGTTCCCATTTTCCTTTTTGGTCCATTCCATTATAATGTTCCCATTTGCTTTATTTCTTTTTTTGGGCCTAAAAAATTACCAAATGGTCCTTATGCCCATTACATATCTATAAAATACTATTAAAAGCCTAAACTAAAATGGCTCATAAAGTCCACGTCAACAAAGCCACGTGTGATTGTAAAAAGCCACGTCAGATAATTACTATGCCACATTTGCAAAGCAAATGACACGTTTGCAATAAAAATGTCAACACATAAACTTTTATCAATTTTATAACTTCTATACAATACTATTAAAAGGCAAGTTTGAACATTTCTTTTACATGACACATGGCACTCTAGAAATCCTTCAACGCAACATTTGATAATATGCTTATACGCTGCTCTTCTTAGGCTAAGGAGTAAGGAGAGATGAAGAGGCAGAAGTGAAAATAATAAGATAGTTAATTGTTAGACTTTCCATATGCTTTAATTAATTGCTATAGTTAATTATAAACTCCACCATTCATTCCCTCATTCATTGCTCCTTTTTATTACACCCAATATCATTAACATCACTTCATTTTGTTGACTGTTTATGACTGTTCAAATTCAATTGCTATTAAGCGTCATAAGTGATTTAAAAGGGGGCAGATGAACACATGTTTCCATTGCTACTTGACTGGCCGAAATTCCGAAAACATTGCCCAAATTGCTTGGTGTGTTTCCCTCTTTACTCTTATTTGTAAATGCTTAGTAGTGATTACTTTTGAATTGTTGTTGGTGAATAATTGCATAGATCGTCAGAAGAGATCAAGTAACTAATACTCCGTTTTTTACTTCTTCCTATTTTTCAAAAATTCAGCAAATGGATATGGTAGATGGTAATGTAACTAATTTCTACTCCTACCTTCTCTTACTGTATCCATGCAGGCATGCACCATCGTCCATTTACTACGACAATAATATGGAGTAGGTAATTAAAATATCTAGCCTTGCAATTTTGCCCCAGCTTATAGTTTCCAAATCTTAATTGACTTTGTAATATACTCCCTCCATCCAAATTTTATGAGGCTAACTAAGTTGATTTGACTTCACTATAGCATTTTTTGCTTAAAAAACTTGTAACCGATCATTGGGCTATTGGAGGAGACGCCTAACAGACTACGATGGAGCTTTGGTACAGATGGATTTCCACAGTTTGCATGATAGTAATACTCTTGGATTCCCTATACCACCGACATGTAATACATTTTTTTACTTTGAGACATGTAATTGTCACTTCCGGTGAAGTTTACGGGTTATTAATGAATATTACGTTTGTTTATCATTGTTATCATCTCATTAACAGCTCGGAATCATTATCATTGTTATGCCATATATTATATGGTTTCGCAATAAGTTTGTCTTAGTAATATATCAATTAATATGACATTTGAAAATTGTATTTTAGGAGGCGAGGAGTGGAGATGTATGTAACAAATGTCGAACAAAAATGCATGCCGCCATAACGGGAAGCGGATTACTCATGCGTAGATGCGGACTTACTTTATTGCATCATTAAAGATGGAAAACTTAAACATGGTCTCTTATTTTGTATTTGTATTATTTTGCAACATATAATCTATAAAATATAATTAAAAAGCTAACCTAAAATGACAAATAAACGCCACCTAGACAAAGCCACGTAGGATCCAAAAAGCCACCTAGATTAAAATTTAATGTGACGTGGCATATTTAAATGTCATGTTGCATATTTTTAATGTGACATGCCCAAATAAATGTGACATGGATTATCTATCAATTTATTATTACATGACATTAATTTAAATTATTTATCTATAAATTAATTTAATTCACTTATATCTATAATATGAAAGGATATTATCATTCTTCTTAAATTAATTTTATATATTAAATATATTGTTTTCCAAAATTTATATAACCCTTACAAATTTACATCATATTTCATATTTATAATTAATATTGACATTTTAATTGAAATTTTTGTAATAAAACATGTTAATAAATTTCATAATTTATAAATAAAATTGAAATTTTAATTGAAATTTTTGTAATAAAACATGTTAAGGAATTAATTAAACCTCTTCATATTACTAAATACTCGCCATTATTAATATATTCCTATTTAATTCATTATTTTTAAATGTTTTGTAATAAAACCAGTTAATAAATTAATTAAACCTCTTCATATAACTGAACACCCACCATTATTAACATTTTTCTATTTAATTGTTTTTTTTTAATTAAACATGGTAATAAATTGATTAAAACTCTTCATAATATTTAACACACACCAAATTAATTAAAAGTTTTTTATTTTTAATTAATTTTTTTAATATAATATGTTAATAATGTGACATGGATTATCAATTTATTATTACATGACATTAATTTAAATCATTTATCTATAAATTAATTTAATTCACTTATATCTATAATATGAAAGTGTATTATCAAAATTCTTAAATTAATTTTATATATTAAATATATTGTCTTCCAAAATTTATATAACCCTTACAAATTTACAACAAATTTCATAATTTATAATTAATATTGACATTTTAATTGAAATTTTAACCGAAATTTTTGTAAAAAAACATGTTAATAAATTTCATAATTTATAATTAAAATTAAAATTTTTGTAATAAAACATGTTAAGGAATTAGTTAAACCTCTTTATATTACTAAACACTCACCATTATGAACATATTCCTATTTAATTCAGTGTTTTTAAAATTTTTATAATAAAACCTGTTAATAAATTAATTAAACCTCTTCATATTACTGAACACCCACTATTATTAACATTTTCCTATTTAATTTTTTTTAATTAAACATGGTAATAAATTTATTAAAACTCTTCATAATAATTAACACACACCAAATTAATTAAAAGTTTTTCCTATTAAATTAATTATTTTAATATAATATGTTAATAATTTTATTAAAACTCCTTATATTACTCAACACCCATAATTTTTATTAACATTTTGTCCTATTTAATTCATCTCTTGATGTTCTCGGCAATCAATTATCTAATTTAATAATACCACAAAATAAATTAAAAATTAAATTAAAATATGAGAATTTATGGTTGTGTAATGACTATAAAACCTACAATACCTATAATAGTTTCTATTCACTTTATTTATTTAAAATATGCCATTTGTCATGAGTTTCTAATTTGTGGATTGTATTTTATGGTTTAATTTATTTATTTGATTATATTGAGTATTATTGTTGAGTATTGTTGTTGTTGTTGTTGTTGTTATTGTTGAGTATTGTTTTTGTTGTTGTTGTTGTTGTTGTTGTTGTTGTTGTTGTTGTTGTTGTTGTGTCCAATAAAGTATATTTTAATTTGTTATGTTGTTGATTTTATGAATCGTTTGCTTTATATTTGAATTCACGTTTTCCAGTTGGTTTAATTTAAGTGACTTACATGTGACAATGTTTTGATTCGTTTGCCAAGTTATTGCTAGATTGATGTTTTATCTTTTGGTCAATGTATTTTTTATATAACTTTAAAGCACCATGAAACGTATGTGAATGCAGATAAAGCAAACCATCACGTGGGTAATCTGAAGAGGGAAGAAATACAAAAAGCACGAAACTGAGGTAAAATTAAAGGTAAAAACGTAAGGTAGAAACTGATAAATAATGAATGATTGTTGATCTCAAAATAGAAGTCTTATAATATTTCTTTTAATTTGTTATTAAATTAAATGTATATTGTGGTGTAATTTTACTATTATACTTTCCTTATCAACCTATTTGAATTTGTATTTTTGTATTCATGAGTATAATCATCTCTAACATATATTTTTCTTTTTCATTTTATATGAATTATTATCAAGGCATGTAATAAAAGGAAGCGAAAGTGAACCTTCGGGTAAATATTAAATAGTATGATTTCTAAATTCTACTTCGTATTTTTTTAAGTTTATGTGTTTTTTTTTGTCAAAACAGGAATAATACATAAACTTACTCTCATAATTTCCTAAAAAAAAAAAAAAAAAAAAAACTACTCTCATAATTAATGGTAAATAAATAACTACAAATAATTGAATGAAAAATCTTCAAAATTTCACAATTTACTTTTTGAACCATCATGACAATAATTAATCATTTTAATTATGTCATTTCCTCTTCCAATTTAACTTTTCTCCAACTCACACATTTTGATTGTTTTTCTATAAAATTTACTTTACTTTTTTAAGTGGTTTATGCTTTTTTAACCATTATAAGATGATTGTTGATCTCAAAATGGAGATCTTATAATATTTCTTTAAATTTGTTATTAAGCGTATATTGTTGTGTAATTTTACTATTATGCTTTCCCGATCAACCTACTTGAATTTGTATTTCTGTATTCATGAGTATAATCATCTCTAACATATATTTTTCTTTTTCACTTCATATGAACTATTATCAAGGCATGTACTAAAAGGAAGTGTACTAAAAGGAAGCGAAAGTGAACCTTTAGATAAATATTAAATAATATGGTTTCTAAATTCTAATCCGTATATTTTTAAGTCTATGTGTTTTTTTTTTCAAAACCGGAATAGATTATTTTATAGTCTTTAATACTTTTTTTATTTTTATATAGGATCGTGGACATAATTATAACAAGAGATGGATCAAATTCTTGAAATAGTAATAACGAACTTAAAAATTTTTATGAATCTTTTGGAATTCGAATTTAGGGAATATAGTTGTTTAGATTATTGAGCAATTGAAATGAAAATTTAATTCGTAATACATGGAGTAGATACTGACCATACCGTTGAATCGTATCTAATATTTTTCTATCGATATAATAAATGTTTTTCGGATGTAAATAATATTTGAAGTATGCACGTGGTGATAAGACTTCAAAGATATTTCTATGGGAGGATTGATGGAGAGGTTTGGAAATAATTTGGAGATAATTATACTGAGGTATTGAGTTTACTATCTTATAACGCGTCATTGAAGATTTTTCCTTACGGAATTTATTATATACGGATGGTTTCAACTTTTAATATTTTAAAAAATCACTTTATTATATTGCGGAGTAAAGCACACGTATAATATTGGGTCGTCTTTGTCATTACTCCGTTGTCAAGTTTCTTAAAATTAGTAGCTACCACATTGTCACTTGCAAGATTCGATTTAAAAAAATAAACCAAAGTTGTCAAAGAAATAAGGTATTAACTAACTAATTTCTATGTATTTCAAGATGTATATTTTTAAATGGATCAACAACTAATTGCTCGAACAAATATTAACAATACGATAAAAATATCAAAATTAAAACAGATAAACCCGTGAATTTCACGGGTCAAAAACCTATTTACACTAAATACCCTAAATTAGCCCATCTAATTTTTACTTACACTCTAACCTATTTATCTTAATGACTCCCTCCATTTTTTTTTTCCCACCAAAATTTCTGACCAATACCCTCATAACTCCTCCACTTCTCTTCATTAACTACATCTGTCTCCCCCTTTCTAGATTATTCCACTAAAAACCCTAGGCATTGTTACTCTCTTCCGCCGTTTGCATTCTCCTCCTTCTCTCTACACTCTCTAGATCTAACCTTTCATCTCCTTCATTTAATGCCTCCCATCCTATAATCTTCATTTTTCATCATAAAATCCATCATAAAATTAATATTTCTTCGATCATTTTTGCGATTATGTCAAATAATCCATCAAAACACCAACCACTTTCTCCCTCTTACCATGAATCTCTTGATCATCTATTATTTATACCCGGTGTTGGGCATGTTGCACCTGATACCTACTCCGGTTATGGTTCACTTCTTGACTCTGATGTTGACGATAATACCGAGGCTACTTCTGCGTTTTGTGCTGAGTCAAACACCATTGTTCCTGATTCTGTTATTGACGATGTCCCTGCTTACAACGAGAAAGTTGGTATTCATGTTGATGAAGGTAGATCTGGGTCTTTGTCACCACGTACTAAAAAGTTCAATGCTTTTTGTTCGAGAGCCATAGAACGGGAGAGAAAAAAAGAGGCTGAAAATAAAGGTAAAATCTAAAACTCGTCTTTTAAATTTGTGTTGTTGTTTGTACTTGTAAAATTTCAGAGGAATTTGTAAAATAAAGGTAAAATCTAAAACTGGTACTTGTAAAATCGATATCTGATGATTTTGTCTTTTTATTTTGAACGTAAAGATGAATTTGTCCCAAAGGAAGCCGTTGATGATGTTGATTTGTCACCAACATCAAAGAAATTCAAGAAATTTTGTGATAAATACTTGGGGAAAAACAAGTAACTGTGCTTAAGGAGGTTTATCTCTTAAACTCTTTTTTTTAATTGATGTCCATTTACGGATTTTGTTGGGTATTTGGTTATGGCTGTGTTATGGAGTTTGTTGGGTATTTGGTTATCTGTTGGTGATGCTGGATTTTCTGATGCAGGATATTCTGTCTATTTTGGTTATTGTTACTTCTAAATTTCTATGATGTTCCCATTTTCCTACTGTGTGCCCTCGTTACTGCAGTATATGTGGGATGTGTTCTGGCTGTGTTATGGAGTTTGTTGGGTATTTGGTTATCTGTTGGTGATGCTGGATTTTTTGATGCAGGATATTCTGTCTGTTTTGGTTATTATTACTCCTAATTCTCTATGATGTTCCCATTTTCCTACTTTGTGCCCTCGTTGCTGCATTTGGCTTTAAACATGACATTTGTGTATGTCTTGTTGAACTTTTAAGGTTACTGCCCTATATTTGTTGCCACCAAGGGGAATTTCATGTTGAGATACTCTCTAATTTAGTTAAGTTTCCATGTTTTGTTTCCTCCTGATGAGGCACTTATATGTAGTCATGTTACTCCATGAGGCACAATTTCTTGTTGAGAGTAACCTTCTTTGTCATCACTAAACATAAAATGTCATGTTTTACTTGCCTTTGCTGCTGTCATATTTAACCTCAGTGAAGGTCTTTACTTGACTGAGAGGTTAAATATTGTTGTTGCCTTACTTATAAGGACAATACACATATACTCCTAAACAGAGTGCTCCATGTATCCCATGTTAAAGTGCCCTTGTTCATAGGTGTATATGGTTATTGATCCATATTTGATGCCACCAAGGGTCTTATCATGTTGAGACACTCTTTTTGCATTTTCTGAGTTTCCATGTATTCTCTTGATGAGGCACCTATATGTGATCAAGTTACTCAATGAGGAAAATGTGCTTGCTGAGAGTAACCTTCTTGCATTCATTTAGATTCTGATGTTTGATTTATTTGCATTTAGTTTTGCATTTGCTGCTGTGATGCTGAGAGTAAAGTTCAGTGACATTTTTTTCCATTTCCAAGTTCATTGCATACATACTTCACAACACAAAATGGAGTCTTACAAAATGGAGTCTTACAAATTTCTTAAACTAAATAAAATAAAACAACCTTCACTTTGTGATGTTTGATTTTGGCAAACTATCATGTCAAAATCAGCCTTGATGATAGTTTGTCAAACAAACAACCTTCTTGGTTGTTCAAAAGGGGGCTTGGATACCTAGGTCTAACATGAGTTGATCCAATTCACAAATCATACCACATGTAATTAAGAATTGAATGCATTCCTTCACTAAATCTTCATTTACTTGCAAATCTCTTGGAAGTGTCCCTTGCCTCCTTTGTGCAGCTTTTGCCAAGTGTGGTAGTGGGTAGTTATTGTGCCCCCTTTTTTGCATTATTTCAACCATACAAGCTTGCAAGCTTAGCCAAACATTATCTAAAGTTTCAAAAGTTTCATCTTTATATGCTTGAGTCACATTATTCACTAATTCTTCAACTGTCTTAGCTGGATTTTCATCTTGTAAAGATTGAATGGATCTAAAGAAACCTAAATCCAATATGTTTAAATCTGAAGAGTTTGCTGGTTGTTGTTCTAAAATGATGTTGAAACCATCTGAAGTGGCTGCTTCTTTGAATTCTTTATCTTTCCCACTTATATGAGGCTTGGCATTATCTTGTTGTATGCTTATATCCTTTGATGCAGATGCTGGCCATTTTTGTTTAATGGCTGGTATCACTAAGTTGATTAAAGCTTCTTTTGTCACCTTCTTTGTGATAGATTCAATTGGTTTTGTTACTATTGTTCCAGCTGCCCTATTCTTGCTCTTTCTTTTTGCTGGTTCTTGGTAAGTAAAGGGCCATATACCCGGCTTCCCATCAAACAAAACTTCTCCATTCTCTTTGTATGTTGGCCTGGAAACAGCAGCTAAGAACATTATCTTTGTGATGTACCTCTTGCTTTTACAACTTCTGTAAGGAAGAGCTTCATTGCTGCCAATGTAGTATCGACACTTTGGATTGGTCATATAAAACCACTTTTCATCAATATGAATGATATGGCTCATATCCTTGAACATGACACACCTCGATATCCTATCAAACACTAATTTACCAATGACAAAATGCAACCTGGTGATTTTATGGTCATTACTCAATGCTGGATGTATTGAATTTGTATGAGACTTTATAAGACCTTCTTTTACCCATCTATGACATGTTGATGGGGCATGTCCTATTGCCTTGCCTAGTCTCTTCAGTGTTGTTCTCTTTTCGACATCAAGTGCCATGATAGCCTGAATTGGA
Source organism: Silene latifolia (assembly GCF_048544455.1). NCBI lineage: Eukaryota > Viridiplantae > Streptophyta > Magnoliopsida > Caryophyllales > Caryophyllaceae > Silene > Silene latifolia. The sequence goes on from NC_133528.1 coordinate 21,484,498, forward strand.
CAAGGTATTCTTTCTTTTCCCTTCTTTCCTTTTATTTTACTCCTCACATTAATAGGCACATGCCCCTGCCTCTGGTTTTTAGCTGCTGTCCAGATTTTGTGAATACATCTTCTTGACACATTGAACATGGCAGAAACTTCATTCATCTTACCATGTTCTGGTTTATTGTTTTTGCAGCTCTCAAACAGAAGACACACGATTCTATGCCTCTCATCGTCTGTCAAATTTGGTTTTTTCATTGTAAAAGTAGTTTTGAAGTGTGTAATTTCAGTTGTTGGTTTACTGTTTTTGAGACTTGTAAAATATTTGGGGTGTAATTTGGTTTGTGTTTTGAGAAATGTAATGGCAATCAGATTAGTGTAAGCTTTTTGCCTATTTGTAACCTATAATTTTAGTGATGGGATGTAATTTGGTGGGAACTTTAAAATTTCATGTGAAATTTTTCCCCCCTTTTTTGTAAAAAACCGGGAAGAGTACTGTGTGTACTTCATTTCCAGATTTTTTTTATCAATTTCCTACTTCCAATGCAAATTAGTGATTTTGTTTAATTCTTACCCCACTTGTTTACAAATCTGCTTTTTGCCTAATTATTCATGCTAATCACCTCTCCTTGGTTGTTGAGTCATTTGCAAATGTGAACATCAAATAAAAATGGAGGAAGTATTTAATTATTTAAGTTAGGATTATTAACAACTTATTAATTAAAATTAACATAATTTATAAAAAAAGACGATTTTACAACATGAGACAATCTACTTTTAATAAATAAAAAAAATTATTCATTTAATGCTAATAAACGAGTTGTCTTTTTAGATACACAAATCCTCATTGAAGACGCACAATATTCGTCACAAGCTAAAGACGGATAGTGTCCCTCTCACAAAATGTAAGTGGATAGTACAAGTGGTGGGGAAATGGATACCTCCACTTGCCCTCCCACATGCATTTTGTGAGAGGGTCACTATCCGTCTTCAGCCTGTGACGGATAGTGTCCGTCTTCAATGAGACAGACAATTTTATATAATAGGACTGTCTCACATTTGTGAGACCGTTTCACGTTTATTATTGTTAAATTAATTAGTTATATACCATACATAATTAAGTTAAATATCATACATTAAATTATACTCCCTTCGTTCAATTCCAAATGGTATTTTTGTTTTTTCACGTTTGTCAACGCATGATTTAAATCGTAAATATCTTTAGTTACACATTTGTAAAAATTATACAAGTTTGATATTTTTAATGTACTCCTAACGACGAATAAAACAAGATCTCACATAAATATATTTTATCTTATATATTGGCAGAAAATGTGAAGATTTTTCCTACTTGTGAATAGTGCGCAAAAGAGAAACATACCATTTGGAGTTGAATGGAGGGTGTATCTTCAAGCTAGATTGATGATCATTTTATAGTTATGAAAATGAAGACTCGTATTAACCATCTTAAAATTTTATAAATAGCACTAATCTTTGGGTCACAAATACTACTCCCTTCATAGCACACCAATGGTAACATTGAGAATCTTGGCACTATTCATGGTCGTAAAGAATCTTCGATATTATTCTTAATCTATAAGACAAAATATAGTCATGTGAGATCTTGTTTGACTTATCGTCATAAATGCTATAAGAATATCAAATTTTTTTAATTTTTAACAACACGTGTAATTAAAGATATTTACGTTGCAAAACGTGCCTCGACAAGTGTGAAAAAGTCAATGTTACCATTAGTGTGGTATGGAGGGAGTATTCTACAACCAGTTCTATAGTAGCATTGTACAACCCCTCAAAGTTGTTGAGCTCTTACACAAAGTTGTTGACCTATTTTACAAGTTATTGAGCTATTTTACAAAGTTATTGAGCTTAATAATTATTCTGTTAAGCTCAACAACTTTGTCACAAATTCTCATTTGTGACAGACATATCCGTCGCAAGCTTGCGACGGGCCAAATACAACCCACATGGTGAGATAAGACAAAAGCAAATTGTCTAGGGATTAGCATTCTCTTTTGTCTTATCTACCCATGTGGGTAGTATGTGACCCGTCGCAAACTTGTGACGGATATACTCGTCACAAGGGAGACTTGCTGTAACTTTGTATCATACTTCGATAATTTTGTTAGTATAGCTCGATAACTTTATAATAAAGCTCAATTATATTAAATAAGTTGTATATACAACCAGTTGTATAATACATTAACTGAGATGTAGAACTATATTTATTAGAACAAATATTTGGCGAGAAAGATGGAGATGAAGAAGAAGGAAATGAGGAAAAGTGACGGGCTTAAAGTCGCGTGCCTACCAAAATAAATTTATATGATCACTTACTCGACTACACTACTAAAGCAGCAACATAATATAAATAAGGGTTGAAGCCACATACAAGGATTAAGTTAACGAACGTGTATTCTAATGTAGAGTTTTCATCAGCCTACTAATTTCCCGAGCTTACTCTATCAGGATATGTAATAGCTCCTTCAATTCGAGTTTGATTTCTCTGCTGCCAAATGATATAAAGCATGGCTTGAATCCTTGCATCTATCACCTTTTTTTACTTTGGACCAAGGCGTAGCCTGAATCCAGCATAACACATTTGCTGGAGGTAACCTAATGTTAAGAATCATGCTTACTTCCCAATTAGTCTCTTTGTGTACATGCACTGCTGGAAAAGATGCACATGAGTTTCAGTAACTGTACGCCTGTACCACACAATTAACAAGTGTCTTCAGAATAATACCCAAATAAAATAGCTTGTCTTTTAGCTGAAAGTTTGATGAAGATGAGTAAGAAATTGAGATCACCATTGTTGTATGTATGAAGCTTGAATAGAGAGTTGTAGAGAATTCTGGAGAATTCCAGAGAAAGAAGCAAAAGTAAATAAGGGCGTATTATATTGAATGAATGAATTAATTTAATTTACAAGGGGTCTCATGTATTTATATACAAAGAGTGTAACAAACTTCTAAATGCCTAACAAACTTTACATTGAGTTAAAATCAAGGAGGTTTATTTTCTATAATTCCAACCACACCCCCCCCCCCCCCCCCCCTTCAAGCTTCAGGGTGTAGAAGACACACTAAGCTTGCTAAGAAGTTCATGATGTTGGTACCCAAGCAAGGACTTGGTGAGTATATCAGTAGGTTGAGATTTAGAAGGAACATAAGAAAGACTTATTAAGCCAGCCAACATTTTTTCTCGAATGAAATGGCAGTCTAAGTCTATATGTTTGGTTCTCTCGTGAAATACTGGATTGTGAGCTTTATGAATGGCAGCTTGACTGTCACACTTGATGGGAACGGGAGTAACATCAGGAACACATAGCTCACTGAGAAGTCTTGTCAACCATGCCAATTCTGCTGTTAATCGGCGCAAAGATTTGTACTCTGCCTCTGCTGAGGACAAGGAGACAGTATGTTGTTTCTTTGATTTCCAGGAAATCAAACTCCCACCCAAGAGAACTATGAAACCACTAACAGAGCGTCGAGTATGGGAACAAGCAACCCAGTCTGCATCACAAAAAGCTTGAAGAATAAAGTGTGGTGTATTATTAAGTAAAATGCCCTGACCAGTATCTTTGGATAGATAGCTCAGCACGTGTAAAGCTGCAGTCCAATGAGAATCTCTGGGAGAAGACATAAACTGGCTCAGGTGTTGAACAACGAATGAAATGTCAGGCCTTGTATGAGTAAGGAAATTAAGTTTCCCTACAAGTTTCCTATAAGCAGATGCATTAGGAACTAGCTGTCCATTTTCTGGAGTGAGCTTCACATTAGTATCAAGTGGACTAACAGTGGACTTAGGAGGAAAGCATCCAAACTCGGTCAATAATTCTTGTGTAAACTTTTGTTGTGTTATGGCAAGCCGTGAATCTATTGATGTAAACTCCATGCCTAAAAAATAGTGCAAGGGACCCAAATCCTTTATTTTGAAGGTATCATTGAGGAAAGCCTTAATAGAAGACATTTCATCCATGTCATCACCAGTAAATAGAATGTCATCAACATAGACAGCCAAGAAAGTGTGATGACAAGCTGTAATTTTATGAAACAGGGAGTAATCATTCAATGACTGAACATAACTCCTGGATCTGAGAGCATCACTTAGTCGTGCGTACCATTGTCTGGAGGCCTGCTTAAGCCCATAGAGTGACCTTTGCAACTTGCAAACCAAGTAAGGGTGAGACACATCTAAACAAGGGGGAGGTTTCATGAACACCTCTTCGTCCAAATTGCCATGTAAAAAGGCATTGTTCACATCAAGTTGTGTTAAGGTCCATTTATTTTTAACCGCAACAGCTACTAAGGTTCTTATAGTAGTCATTTTAACCACTGGGAAAAATATTTCAGTATAATCCACACCCTCTTTTTGTGTAAAACCCCTAACTACAAGGCATGCCTTATATCTTTCAATGGTACCATCAGCCTTGTGTTTTACCTTGAATACCCATTTGCAACTAATTAATTTCTTGCCTTTGGGAAGTGGGATAATTGTCCAGGTATTATTGGCCTCAAGAGCAGAAAACTCAGCTGCAATGGCTTGCTGCCATTCTGGGAAAGAAACTGCATGCTCATAAGACACAGGATCCTGAATGGGAAGCAAAGGACCATGTGTTGTTGAACTTGAATTTGTTAACATTTGACAACAGACATTAGGTATGGGAGAATCTTGTGGAATGCACAGGGAAGTAATAGTGTGGATGCAATTAGCAGCAGAAGTGTGAGGAAGAGTAGAAGATGGAAGGGAACAATGATAATCATTTAGGTAGGAAGGAGGATGAACAGATCTTTTAGATTGTCTGGTGGGTACTGGGTTGGGGATAGGAGGATCAGTATGTGGGGCAGTGGTGGTTGTGTTGGGTGCGACAGAAGAAGGGACATGTGGGTCAGAAGGAAGGTCAGATGGAATGAATAGGTCAGTGGTGGATGGGATGAAAAAAGAAGATGGAGAAGAATTTGTTTTGCTATATGGAAAAATGTGTTCATGAAAATTGACATCCACTACAAGGATAAACGGCATAGTGACGAAACAGTAGGGACGGATGAAAATCCCGTCACAAAACACGGGTTTGTGACAGACTTGTGACGGCTTTGTGACGGACTGATATTTGTGACGGACTATCCGTCACAGGAATTTGGCGGGTTAACAAAAACAAGGGCGCCAAAGTCTGTGACGGATTCTCCGTCACAAAAGAGGAACTTGTGACGGAAAGTCCGTCACAAAAACAAGGATTTGCAACGGATATTCCGTCACAAGTCAACTATATGTGACGGATATTCCGTTACAAAGAAAAAGTAAACTTGTGACGGAAAATCCGTCACAGAGTCAATTTAAAACACGGGAATGGGACGGATTTGTGACGGATATTCCGTCACAAATTTTCTTTTGCTGACACACGTCACTTCTTGCAGAGGGAATCTAAAAAGTACACATGTGACGGAATAAATTTAACTTGTGACGGATATTCCGTCACAAAACTATAAACGTGTGACGGATATTCCGTCACAAAAATTCAAAAACACGGGATTGAGACGGAATTTGTGACGGCTATTCCGTCACAAGTTTCTTTTTTCTGATAAAACAAAGTCGCGACCCCTTTACCTTTCTCATTTCCCCCAAATCAATTTCCCTAATTATTTACCCCAAAACATCGACCACCACCATTGTTCACTCCATCAACCACCGTCACCTGTCAAGACTGCCGCCGCCGCCACCCTCTTGCCGCCCCCGCCACCTATTCCCGCTGCCACCGTAATCAACCACCACCATTTTCAGTTTTAGTTAATTAGGTAATCTTTTCTTACTAATTATCTTTTTAAATTACTAATTATTATTTAAATTATGCTAATGACTCTAGGATAGTAGCCATTGTTCTTGTTGATGTAGTTATTGTTTATGTTGTTATAGTTGCTGTTGTGTGTATTATTGTTGTTGATATTGTTAAAGTTAATATTTTAGTAGAATATTAGAAATTGGTTAAAAATGTAAGTTAGAAATTGTTATGTTTGTTAGAAATTTATAGTATATTAATAGTTTATAAATTGTTATGTTAGTTATATAATTTAATATATTAGTAAAATGTTGTAAATTGGTCAAAAATGTTGTAAATTGGTTAAAAATATAAGTTAGAAATTAGTAGTATACTAGTAGAATATAAATTGTAAGTTAGAAAATGGTTTAAAATTAGTAGCCATTGTTTTTATTGTTGATGTTCAAATTATTGTTTGTTTTGATGTTGATCGACCTAGTACCCGTTCAAGAATTTCTCATTAGGGGCAATTCTTGAATAGTCCCCGTTTTGGGACTGTCTTTGTACGTTTCAAGTCACTTAGGTAGTAAACACGTACTTGTGATTTATTAATGACGAAAGAGTTTGGTAACGATTCCTTTAATGTTCTCTAAATACATATGTGGAATAATTATTTATTCTACATTGTGTATTTGGAGAACTAAGGGGAATTGTTTTAATGTTCCCTGCATATGGTATGCTTTCCGGTTGGTCTACAACTGGGTACCGTGCTTGTCCTTCTTGTCAAGAAAAAGACCATAAATCTTTTTGGCTAAAACATAGTGGCAAGGTTTCTTGGTTCGATTGTCACCGTGAGTTCTTAAAACCTGATCATCCTTTCCGCAATAATTGTAAGCATTTTTTAAAGAAGAAAACTGAAACCCGCATAGCCGCAGCGAAACTAACCGGTGACGAGGTGTGGGATACGGTAAAAGATTTACCAAAAGTAATTGATGCTTCTGATCAAAAATTAAAAAGATTGAAAGACAAGAAGGAAGGTTGGTGGAAACAAAGCATATTTTGGGAACTTCCTTATTGGAAAACGTTGTTGATTCGACACAACTTAGATGTTATGCACATTGAGAAAAACTTTTTTGAACAGATTATCAACACGGTGATGAATGTACCAAAGAAAACTACATTTGGACCTAAAGGTAAAGCTGACTTTATTGAAAATTGTTATAAACGGCCTACAACATCTAGGTTTGTTTTAACAACTGCTGAAAAAAAGGCTTTGTGTGATTGGGTTTGTTCTTTGAAATTTCCGGATGGTTATGCTTCGGATTTGAGTAGGTGTGTCGATCATGTGAAGTTGATCTTGCATTCGATGAAAATTCATGATTGTCATGTCTTTATGGAGCGTTTATTACCTTTTGCTTTGAAACATTTACTCCCGACGGCTTCTTGGAATGCAATAACGGAGATAAGCCAATTTTTTAGAGACTTATGTGCATCTACAATTAAGGTTGAATCTATGGAACTTTTAGAGTCAAACATTGCGGAAATAATATACAAGTTAGAGAAGATATTTCCCCCATCTTTCTTCAATTCCATGGAGCATTTGCCCATTCACTTACCTTATGAAGCGAAAGTTGGAGGACCTGTTCAATATCGATGGATGTATCCATTTGAGAGGTAATATATCACTTATTTACTCCTTTAATCATTTATTTCGGATTGAAAATAATAACTAATTATTAATTTACAAATTCAATATATTTTTAGGTTCCTTAATCATTTGAAAAAAAAGATTACCAACAAAGCCCGTGTGGAAGGTTCCATATGCAACGCTTTTTTGTTAGAGGAAATTTCCAATTTCTGTTCTTTATATTTTGAAGATCATATTGACACAAAAGCGAAAGACTTGGATGTTGGTTTGAATTTAGAATACCATCTAAATTCAAACCTACCCACGTTATTTAATGATGACATGGGAACTACAACCGGGAAATGTATTGAGAGATTCTTGGATGAGAAAGAGTTTGAAGAAGCTCACTTTTATGTGCTAAGGAATTGTGAAAAATTGTTAGAGCTTTATGAAGAGTAAGTTACGTCTTCTTTACTAAATTCATTCTTAATTATTATGCTTGGCTTAAATTATAAATAATATATAACAAAAACATGTTATTGATATAGGGAGTTTGAGACACATATCAAACTAACATTTCCTGACGTTGTTTCGTCGGATGACGTTTGGAGCAAACATGACAAAAGTTTTACAAAATGGTTCAGAAATGAAGTAAGTTATACATTTTATTTAAAATAGACAACTAACACATTACTTATTTAAGAATGATAAAATTATAATACGTTAAAACATTTCTTATTGAATAGGCTTATAGATTGAAGGATCCTTTAATTAAGACTCTAGCAATGGGTCCTAGTAACATGGTGAGGACTTGGAGACGATATTCTATCAATGGTTATAAATTCCGTGCTTTTAAGAAGAAGGTTGATATTCCGAAAGCTACATTAAGCAATGGGGTTTGTGTAAGTTCCACATAAGGGTTGGACTACTATGGAATTCTAAATGAAATAATTGAGCTTCCTTATTATACCGGTCCAAGGATTTATAGGGTCATATTATTTAAATGTGATTGGTTTGATAATTCTCCACAAGGACTCAATATCCATAAGGTTTACGGACCTGTAGATGTAAACCAAGCAAAGAGACTTCGTGGACATAATCCTTTTGTGTTAGCCTATCAAGTCGATCAAGTTTGTTATTCTCCTTATCCAACCACTAAGCAAGATAATCAATGGTCTGCGGTTTTTAAAATCAAGGCTAGGTCACATGTCGACGCTCCTGTTAAAGAAATTGACTTTCAAGAAGATGTTGATGTTGTCAATGATCATTCCATTTCACCAATTTTGGTGGAAGACATCCGGAGTGAAGATGAATACGAAGTGGTTATAGAAAGCGGCGAAGAGGATGAAGATAATGATGAAGAAAAAGAAGAGGGAGAAGAGTGGGAAAATGAGGAAGAAGTGCACGAAGTCGGAATGCTTTTTTCAGAAGATGAAGCTCTTTTAATTCGTAGTGATAGTGATAGTGATGGAGATTAGCTGTAATTTTATTCAGTTTTTTTGGTTAACAATAATGTTAATCCATTTGTGTAAAACTATGATGTTTATTTTGAGTTAAGGTTAATTTTAAGACAATTTATTGTGTGATTTATTTTTGTTGACTTTCTTGTGTGATTTAGACATATATTGCGTTATGTATCACATATTTGACTAACAATTTGGAATGTTTATAGTTAGTAATTATGGTAGGTCGTGGCATAATGAGACGGATGTTTGGAGGTGGTAGTCGTGCACGACGTGACCGGGAGGAGGAGGAGCAGGAGGTAGAGGAGCGCAGCTATGACCACACCAAAGAGCGAGCAGCAGCAAATGCGGGAGGACATGCGAGTTGTTCTATCACAGGATCCTGCCAGAGGATCCTGGTAAGTAATGCTTTCCCTTTTTATTTTTTATTGACTTTCTTGTATATTATTTAAATAATGACGCATTTCAAAAAACTACCCATTATAGTCAATATTTTTCAAAATCCTATATATTATACTTTGAAAATATATGTATAATATGTGACATTTTGAAAAATATCAACTATAATAGGTAATATTTTGCAATTTTTTCTTTAATAATTTCATTTTAAATCACCTGATCTAATATATGTCATTTATTTCAAGGTGGGAGGACAAGCCGATCCGCGAATATTTGACCAAGTCATTCACTCATACGTACGTGGAGTACGTCACCAATTGGAGTGATATGACTCATGAGCAGCGAGAGAGGATGTGGCAATTTTTTGAGGTTAATTCTTTACTAATATTTTTATTCTAATAATAAGTTAATTCTTTAATAATATTTTTATTCTTTAATAATATAATTAAATTTATTTATCTACTAATAACAATTCATTTTTTTTAATTTCAGGGTAGTGTTCGGGCCGACGAACCAGGATATCCCCTTAGGACTGAGTGGGAGAGCCGGATCAAGAGGCGTATTACCCAGTGTATCGCCCATGCCGTCACCGCAAAGAAAAAGCCGGAGTGGCTTACTGTCACAAATTGGGAGAAATTGAAGAAAAGGCCAATAGAGAATCCCGAATTTGCTAAAACTCGGAAATAAATAAGGTAAGTAGAAGGTCGGGATCGAAAGATGGAAAAGCATTAGCAACCCACACTCTCGGAAGGAAGAATGCAGTTTTGGCTTTTAAGGAATTGGTAAGTACATTTGAGTTCCCAAATTTATAAAATTTCTTATTCATTTAAGTATTTATTTTTAGTGTATTTCATAACTTAGTTTTCTCATAACAAAGAATTAACGATTATCGATCTATAATACGGAGTAATATTTTTTTCATATAATTTTTTTCGAGTCTTTGAAGCCACACCGTAAAAGCTCATGGAGAAGTCCAAGAAAGATAAGCATGGCAACTGGATTAACCCTCGAGCAGAAGAGACCGATGTAAGTTTCTTTAATTAGAAAAAATCGATTTAATTAGCCTTCTTATGTTATTTTATAAATTAGTAAGGTATTATTTAATTTAAATTTTAACTAACACTTTTTTTCCTACTTATTACTTTTTCAGGTTGGTTACCGTCGACTTATGAACCAGCCAATGCCTAAGGGACTCGAACCAGATCCGAACGAGTCCTACTATACTGCCAGTGGAGGCTATAATGAGAAGATGCGCGTGTAGGGTATGGGATCAACGGCACCAGAGTTGTACGATCCTCCCGCTAATAGGATTGCCCGTCACTCGGTTTCTTCTTACTCACCTAGTTTGCTTTCTCGAGTCACAATGGAAAATTCACAATTGCGACAGCAAATCGGTAGGATGGAGGGAGAGATGATGACCCAAAAGCACAAAGGATATAGCATGGAGGCGTTCTTGTTCGAGAAGTATGGATGGACTCCCCCCCCCCCCCCCCTACGTGCTCAGGTGGCCCGCCTCCATTTCGTAGAGACGATTTCACGGATGACGGTCATCCATTTGGTAGTCAGCACGTCACCTCTATTAATTAGGTAAACTCTTAGTTTCTTAAATAAAAATCAAATCTTGAATCTTGGTAGATTTGATGATGTTTATGTAAACCACTAACTTAATTATGTTAGATTTTATTATAAAAGACAACCTTTATCTCTATGATTCGGTGTTGGTGTTAGTTAAAACGTATTGTTGATTGGTTCCCGCTTTGCGGTCGACGGGGTTGTGGTATATTGCAGGTTTTACTGAAACAATGCTACGTGCATTGTGGCCAGCAGCAAATCTGCTGGTTTTTTAAAAATGTTGCTTCAGTATGTGACGGATTAGCCGTCACAAATCCGTCACAAGTTTCCTCTATTTGTGACGGACTTTCCGTCACAAAACATCAATTTGCAACGGACCATCCGTCACAAAACCTCCATTTGAAATGGACAATCCGTCACAAACAAGAATATTGTGACAAAATATGTGACGGACTATCCGTCACAAATTCAGAAACTTGTGACGGATTAGCCGTCACAAACTTCTATTTTTGTGACGGGTTACACGTGGCACTTGAGATAAAATTTGTGACGGATAATCCGTCAAAAATCCGTCCCCAGATGAATTTGTGACGGAAATGCCGTCACAAACCCGCTTTTTGTGACCATATACAGTGACGCCGGTTTGTGACGGGTAATCCGTCACAAACCCGCTTTTTGTGACGGGAAATGCTATATAGTGACGGATTCGTCCGTCACTATTCCGTGTTATCCTTGTAGTGATCTCTAGAAGTGAAAATCGGATTATTATCTAAATTTAGGAGCTTGTATGCTTTCTTGCCATATGGATAACCAAGAAAAAGACAAGGAATGGCTCTTGGGGCAAATTTGTGTCTTCCTGGTTTTGGAGATGAAGCATAGCAAAGGCAAATAAAACTTCTCATGTGAGATAAATCAAGTTCTTTGTGAAAGAGGAGAGAATAAGGAGATTTGAAATTAAGAATTTTGGTTGGTAGTCTATTAATGATGTAGGTGGCAGTTAAAACACAATCTCCCCGGAATTTTTCTGGTAATTTAGACTGAAAAATCAAAGCTCTAGTAGTTTCAAGAAGATGCTTGTGCTTCCTCTCCACAACACCATTTTGTTGTGGTGTGTGAACACAAGATGTTTGGTGTAAAATGCCATTCTTTAAGAAATAATCCATGATGAATGAGCTGGAGCCTAGTTCTAAGGCATTATCGGATCTGATGATTTGTATTTTCTTGTTGAATTGAGTATGAGCTAATGCAATAAAGGATTCAATTATATTGAAAGCATTGCTTTTGGTAGAGAGTAGATGAGTCCAAGTGGTTCTAGTGTAGTCATCCACTATGGTAAGAAAGTATTTATAACCCTTGTAAGTTTGTATATGATATGGTCCCCATAGAGCAATGTGGATTAATTGAAAAACAGCAGAGGTACTGATATTACTCAAAGAAAAGGGCAATCTGTGTTGCCTAGATTTGGCACAAATGGAACAAGAAAGCAACTCATGTTCATTTATTTCAGAAACATTACAAAAAAGAAATTTTCTGAGTTTATACAATGGAAGATGACCTAGTCTATTATGCCAAAGAATAGTAGAATCTATTACAACAGAATTAGAACTATAATTATTTGAAGTAAAAGGAGAATTTGGCTTGAGTGAAGATTGCAGAAGATAGAGATCCATATGTGTTCTACCAAGTATCAGAGGCTTCTTGAGGGAAGAGCCCTGCATAGAACAAAGTTCAGGTGTAAAACTGATTGTGGTTTGCAATTGTTTGGCTAATTTGGCTATGGATAATAGGTTGAACTTGAAACAAGGAACATAAAGTACATTAAGCAGAGATATGTCAGGTGTGATGGGGACTGTACCTACAGAGCTTACGGTGGCAGAATGACCATTGGGAAGGGCAATAGAATATGGATGAGGAACTGTCCTTATGTCAGAAAATAATTTCAAGTTTGAACACATATGATTGCTTGCTCCACTATCAAGAATCCATGTATCATTATAAGCAACAGAATTGAAAGGGGTAGATGTATTACCAACAAAATTAGCATCAGAATTATCCTGTCATTGATTCGTAGCAAAATTAGCAGCAACAGATGTAGAAGGCATAGGAGGATCCTGAGATTGAGATTGAGCAGACTTCCCATGTAATACCCTCATACTCCAAGTGCCTTACCAGGACCACTTAAGGCATGGAAGTGCTACCATATCGGTTACCCGAGACAATGATAATCATAAGACAATAAAGAAACGTACTTTAAAAGTAAATATAATTTAAGTGATTACATGTCTCAAACCAAAACTGTCAAAAGGAATACAACCAAACCAAAACTGTCTACTAATAAAACCGAACAACTAAAGGACATCGTCTGACACAGCGGAAGACTCTTCTAACTGCAAGTGATGACTCATCCCAGCTATCCCATATGCGTCATATCATACCTGGTCAATAACTGCTCACCATCCTCGAATGGATTACCACACACTACAAAAAGAATTAAAACAGGCGACTGATTTTGGCGACTGAAATCAGTCGCCAAAATCAATTTGGCGACTGAATTCAGTCGCCAAAGGTCAGTCGCGGACCTTAGTCGCCTTTTCTAGCTTTGGCGACTAAAGTCGGTCGCCAAATTTGGCGACTGCCAAATCAGTCGCCAAATATCAAAAATGGCGACTGATAGGGTAGTCGCCAAATTGGCGACTGATTAAAGGTAGTCGCCATTTTGGCGACTGAATTGCAGTCGCCAAATGCCAATTCAGTCGCCTTTTTTGGGTGACGTAGCCAGTTTGGCTGACCAAATTTGGCGACTGAATTGGAATTTAGCGACTGCAATTCAGTCGCCAAAATGGCGACCACATTACAAATCAGTCGCCAAAATGGCGACCATCTTACAAATCAGTCGCCAATTTGGCGACTGCTATTTCAGTCGCCATTTTACAAATCGATCGCTAAAACCACCGTATGTTTTGGTGGTTTTTTCGTTTTCATTGCTAGCCAAATATTTACGACCGCATAAAAACGATGTTCCACAACACCATACATCCCAAATTTCAACACACACAACACCATACATTTCAACCCAACACCTCCCATTTTCTCAAACTTCATTTCATATATTGAAAATGAAAGTTTTACATGCTAAGCGATTCTAATGTTCAAGTCTAAAGTTCAAGTTTTACAAGCTTACATGCTAAAATCATCCTACTTGGAAGCCAACACCGGCTCCACTCCCCCCATGTGGACCATGCGGATCATTTGGATCGTAGTTGGGTCGAGTTCCGGGGTTACAACCTTGCCACCAAGTCTCAAACATTGCCATTCTTTCCTTCATTTGGCGCAATTCTTCATCACGTTTGGCATCACGTTCATCACGCTCTCTTAGTTGACCTTGAAGTTGACTAATAATTCCCGGTTGATACGTGTTGCTGGGAATTGTTGAAGTCGATCTCCTACGCGTTTTCTCATAGAAAGCCGGTGTTGAACTTCCGGTACCATACACGTTCCCTTTCTTGAAGCCATCCACCAACTTAAACCATATGTCATTATCCGGAGTTTCTGGATTGGCGGCTTTTTCTTGTTCAAATGCTTCCTACAATATTAAACAAATGGTTGTAAGTTAATATGGTAACCACCTTATATACGACATTTTAAAAGAGAGTAAATTAACAAAAATTAAGTGTTACGGAAACTTACATATAATTGCTTGTCTTTTGGCTTAGTCCAAGTTCTAACCCCTTTGTGGTCAACCCGGAATGCGTGTCGTAAAACAGTTCTGCACCGTCGCAATCGGCTGTGACTTCTTCTTTCCTCTCTGAATGAAAAAAAAACATACATGTTAGAAAATCAACAAAAAATCTAACATAAAATAAACATGTTGCATTGAAAACAAAAAAAAAGTGTCAAATAATAGACAAACTTACCCCCAACATACGATTCCAGAACGATCGTGAACCCGCGTAATGAGTAGGCTCGTTCACGGCGTCTTCCTTTCCTCCTCTTTTGTTGAGGGATGCTTGCTTAGACTTCTTCTGAAAAGCGGGAGTTTTGGTATGCTTTATTAAGCCTTCATACTTGTCACCTGCAATTACACATATGAAATCATAACTAATAAGTTACTGATATTATTTATAATATAAGAGAGTATATACTAATTAATACAAATAACAAAACAAGTTAATTAATTACCTTTCATGTTCTCTGGTTCCTTTGGGCGCCTAACTACCTTCCAAATCACGTCCCGATATCGTCGAGTACCGACTTCCTCGTACCTGATACGGACATTCCGTTCTTGAGACGGTGACCAAGCATATGCTTGCTACAAAAAAAAGCGACAAAATTTCATATTAGTATTTATAAAAGTATAACCTTGGTTATTAAAACAAAGAAATACTGAAAATATATACCCGAAAGTTATTGAACCACGCATCTCTTTGTGCAGGAGAAGCTTGTGTCCACGATGTCGGAATTGGACCCACGAAATTAGTCTTCGTGCTTTTCGTGACACCTCGTACCACGCAATCGTCCATAAACCTGCATTTATTTTGAACATGTAAAATTACAAACAATTATTATTTAAAAAATAAAAAATAAAAAAAAAAACAAAATAGTAGACTAATAAAGAATAAAACTTACCATAATCCCGCCGGCTCAAGAATCATCTTATGATCCGAAGTGTACCGTATCGGCACCCGTGGTGGGTCGTCGGTAGCGTCAGTCTCCTCACCCTCACCGTCTGTCTGCATCGGATCCTCCTGCACAAACTCCTCCTCCTCCTCCGGACGCGTACTCCGTCCTCCTCCTGAGCCGCCTCCACGCTTCCTACCTCGACCTGCTCCAGCCATCTGCAGTAATACAAATAAAAATTAACACAAATAATGATAAATGAAAATTATACAGACTTGTAAATTTTAATAATTTACTCTTGAGGAATACAAAATTATACCAATTTAATCATCTTCATCTTCAAACCCCTCGTCCTCATTCTCATCCTCTTCCTCATCGTCATCATCATCATCATAATCATCTTCATCTCCAAACCCCTCGTCCTTCCTCCTTTTCTCCTCCTCCCTTCTCCTCCTCACCTCATCTTCCCCCCTCCTCTCCTCCTCTTCTTCCCTTCTCTCCTCCTCCTCCTCCGCCTCATCCTCCCCCGGCAGTCTCTCTTCCACATCATAAAATTCTTCCTCTTCCATGTCTTCACCATCTTTATTCTCATGCTCATAGTTGATTTCATCGGGTGGAGACAAAAGCGTTTCATTTGAAACGTTTTCTTCTTGGAAAAAAGTTGTATCAACTTGTGACCGTGCCTTTGTCTTAAAGATTGCACACCACGCATTTTGATTTCTATCATTTGTTGTGCTTGGATAAGTAGCAAAATACACTTGATGAGCCTGATGTGCAAGTATAAATGGATCATACTTAGAGTATGTTCTAGTACGATTCACTTCTACAAGCTTGTATTGTTCATGTACTCTCATTCCAGCCACAGAATTATCCTTCCAGTCAACCTTGAATAAGACAGTTTTATAAGCTCGGTCACGTCCACTATAACTAATTTCAAAGATATCTTCAACTATACCATAGTATTCGTTGTCATCAAGAGAAGAAATAGTAACCCCCAATTGCACCTAGCCTTACCTTTACCGTGGTTGAATGTTTGAAAATTAAACCCATTAACCGAGTATCGATTCCACGTTCTTACCATTTTTGAAGGACCAAAAGCCAAACTTCTTATCAAATCATCTTGAATATTCAACTCAATTACATGTTTTTGAAACCATGATGGAAATTGGTCCTCATGTTTGTCCCAAACATCATCCTTACTTATATTAGGATTCCTCTGAATGAAATCATTAACAAACCGTGTTTCGTATGGCTCCAAGAGGTCACAATTAGATAGCACGTAAAGGTGGGCACGATTATACTCTTTATCATCCAAATATCGTGTTTGCCCCTTTGATGAACACCCTTCATCATCTTGAGTTTGAAAAAATTCTGGTAAACTTCCGTCTACTTCATCCGGTTTCTCAACATTCAAGTTTTTTGCTTTGGTTTCTATATGTTTTTCAAAGTAAAGAGAACAAAAGTTTGCAATCTCTTCCGTTAAATAAGCATTGCATATAGAACCTTCCACCCTAGCTTTATTACCAATTTTTTCTTCAAATGATTAAGAAACCTATAAAAGTTAATGATGAGTTTTATTAATAATAAAGTTAACATATAATAAATAGATTAGTTATTATTATTAATTTTAATTTAAAAGTAGATACGTTATCTTAATTACCTTTCAAATGGATACATCCACCTATATTGGACGGGTCCCCCAACTTTGGCTTCATATGGCAAATGAACCGGTAGATGCTCCATGGAGTTAAAAAATGCAGGAGGAAAGATCATTTCAAGCTTACACAATATCTGTGGTATTTGCTCTTCTAGACGAATCATGTCATCAACACATATTGAAGAGGCACATAAATCTCGGAAGAATTGACTAATCTCAACAACTGCATTCCAAACGTTTGTCGGCACGAGGTGTTTCAAAGCAACGGGTAATAATCGCTCCATGAATACATGACAATCATGACTTTTCAAGCCTTGCAACTTCAGCTTCTTAAGATCAACACATCGACTAAAATCTGATGCATACCCATCAGGAAACTTCAAATTTTGTAACCACTCACACAATACTTTTCTCTTAGCTTTGTCGAGAGTGGAATCCATAGCATCAACAACCATCTCTCTATATGGGTTCTCATCATTTTGTATTTGTTGGGTGTGAGTTTGTTCATGAATTGGAGAATATGCTTCTCCATGTGAAATCCAATTGTAATAATTTGGCTTAAACCCGTTTATAATGAGATGTTCTTCTACTACAATGTCAAGCTGGTATTTCAGGTTTTTGCATTTGGCACAAGGGCACCTAAGTTTTTTGTCTACCAAGTCATATTCATCTTGTTGTTTAGCAAATTCAATAAACTCGCTAACACCCTTTATAAATCTAGCGGTAGGACGTCTTTTCTTATTGGAATGGTCTAATCTTCCTTCATACATCCATGAACGTTCCAATCTCTTCATTTTAATCTAAAGAAGACCCCAAAGAAATTTAAACATTTTTAAAAAATAACAATAATATTAAATACAAAATTTAAACATTATACTCCACATTATACAATAAACATATGAAAACAATATATAAATATTGTCAATAAGTAATCCATCTTCGAATGGGGTCCTTATCACTCCAACCTAAACCCGTCAATGTACGGTTCAAGTCACTAGCAAACACACTTGTAATTTATTAATGAGGAAAAATTGGCAGACAATTCCCTTGATTCTCCAAATACACATATACATGTATTCGGAGAACATTAAAGGGATCGCCACCAAACTCATTCCTCATTAATAAATCACAAGTACGTGTTTACTACCTAAATGACTTGAAGCGTACAAAAACGATCCCAAAATGGGGACTATTCAAGAATTACTCCTAATGAGTAATTCTTGAACGGGTACTAAGTCAACATCAAATCAAACAACAACACAATCAAGTACTAAATTAATTAAGTCAATCAATAGCCCAATTCAACCACATAGTAAAGGCTTCTATCCTAAAGTCCGTAACATAATTTGAACTAAAATTAGTAAATTTAAAAAGTAGCTTGGTAAGAGGAGGTTACCTAATCAAGTAAAAGCAAAAATGAAAAGAAAACAAGAAGCAACAACGACTACCGCGCACGGTGGTGCCTAGCTAGTGGTGACAACCCCGAAAAGAGAAAAGAAAAACAAAAATAACAAGGTTATTCTACCTCAATTCATCAATCACATGAATTATCAAACTAAATTTATCAAAATCAAGTCCTAAAGAAGGTTCTACTTAGCTAATAGATAATTTCTCTTAATCCAAAAGACGGTTCCACTTAGCTAATTCCATTAATGCAAAGGACGGTTTCACTTAGCTTAACATTAATAATAATAAGGCGGTTTAATTAGTAATAATAATAATAATAATAATAATAATAATAATAACGATAATAATAATAATAACAATAATAATAATAATACTAATAATAATAATAATACTAATACTAATAATAATAACAATAATAATAATAATACTAATACTAATAATAATAATAATACTAATACTAATACTAATAATAATAATAATGAGACGGACCACCGCCACCCTTCCCCCACCGCCACACTTCCCCCACCGCCACCCACGGCCGACCAAACCCCCACCCATAACCCTAAACCTAAACACAAACCCCCTTAATCATTCCCTTTTAATTCAAACACAAATTAAACTAAATCTAACTACAAATTAATCTAACATACTAACTACAAATAAATCTAACAAACTAACCACAAATTAATCAAACTAACTACAAATTAATCTAACAAATTAAACTAATTAAACTGAAATTAAACAAAAAAAAACTCACCTAATTAAAGAGTGATGGAGGCAATGAGAATGGTGGTCACGGTGGTGGAAGTGGTGGAAGTGGTGGTGGTTTGTTTTTGTGGTTGTTGTCGCCGCTAATCGCCCATCGCTTTCCCCTTTTTTTTTTTTTTTTGTTTCGAAAGAGTAAAGCAGGAGAGAGGAGTTCCTGTTTTCTATAAAAAAAATTGGCGACTGATTAGCCCTTTGGCGACCGAACTGCAGTCGCCAAATTTGGCGACTGATATATGTGTAGTCGCCAAATTTTAAAACTCGGTCGCCAAATTGATTCGCTTTTTAAAAAATGACAGCCTGGTTTCTACTAAAAAAATTGGCGACTGAAATTCAATTTGGCGACTGAAATTCAGTCGCCAAATTGGCGACTACACATTAATCAGTCGCCAAAATTAAAATCTCGGTCGCCAAGTTTGATTCCCTTTTTAAAAAAGACAGTCGCCAAATTGGCGACTGATTTCAGTCGCCAATTTGAAAATCAGTCGCCAATTTGGCGACTAAATATATCAGTCGCCAAATTTCGGTCGCCTGTTTTAGTTTTTTTTGTAGTGACAGTTTTTAAAACATTTAAACGGGGTCAGTACTAATTACACAATACAAATCACGATAAAACAAATGCCAACCAGTTCAATTGCCACATCAAACCCCAGTCTCCATAATCAATCTCCACACAACTGACTACACACTAAAGTTTGTAGCTTTACCAGAGTATCCATCGCAACAGATACTCCACACCGCCAGTGGGGGACCGCAGTCGTTCCCACCTAAGCCTCGCTCATCTCATCCGAGCGATAAACCCATGTTCCTTAATGTGCACATCCCTTCTGTGGCGGATTCCACAGAATGCGAATCAAGGGCGTGAAGCCACTCCCGCAAGTGACTCCACTCAGCCAGGGACGCACCCCGAAGATCACAGACTGTTAAACAGTAATCACAACACAACCTCAAAAACCGTCTGAAACTTCCAACAATATAAAATCACAACCGTCTGAAACAATCAACAATACAATATCACAACCGTCTGAAACAATCAACAATTACTATCTACAGCACAATCACCACACACATCATGTAACTAATACTGAGTAGGGAAACTCTACCTGAAAAGCAATCACAACTCAGACGATCAAGCAGCTGTCTCAAAACCTTTCTTCTACGAACCCTCCTCCTATACACATAATCATACAATCACTATCACAACAATACAACCATAAAATCCCCAATTCCCAAAATTAAGGTTTAACCAAAACTACCCAAACGCTATAAAAATGGTACGTAAGACTTACCCTTGACGCAAGGATCACAAGGATGCAAAGAACAATGAAATCCGACCTCTCTAACCCCGGGATTTGCCAATAATGCGAACAATGTGAAGAACGTAATTTGCAATCTCCTTTTTGAGTGTATTAGGTTTATAAAAATGTTTAGGAAAGATGACGGAAAGTTATATATACTAATTCGCATTATTAACAAAACCCGATAAAACATTACCCGTAAACCGAGCTGCTCGATCGAGTAAGTCTCGTACTCGATCGAGTGCCACTTACTCGATTGAGTGCCAAGGCTACTCGATCGAGCACCCTACAGGCAGACTTCTGTTTCGTAACTCAAAACGTACTTACTCGACAGAGTAAGCCCCACTCGATAGAGTACCCATAGACTCATAAAACCGTAGTATTACAGTCTTCCCTCCTTAAAAAGAACTTCGTCCCCGAAGTTCAACCCATACATAAAACACAACAACGCAACTAAGAACTCAAAACAAAACCTCATCCTATAAAACATGAGCTCTTAACACCAACTCCACCAACCACGCCTACCTCCACAACTTGTCTCACGATATCGTATAAACTATATTATCTCTCTCTCGACACTAACTCCATACACTACCAACACAAACGCTGCTAGCTCCGTAATATATCATCCACTAGATAATCCAATATCAAGATACTCATAACATCAAACGGAATGTTACATTCTACCACCCTTAAAAGGAACTTCGTCCTTGAAGTTTACTCACACTCATAACATCATCATCCAACTGTCAACACTATTGAAATATTCTCCCCTTCCTAAACATCGAACTACTATAAGCACGGTCCTTTATGCTACACCAACACTCTACTTCCAAATATACTACCATATGAACAACCATCAAAATCTCTTTTATCGCATCCTACTCCTCTTAAGATAAATGTTACGTCCTCGTAACTCACTAATACTAAATCCTAGCTATATCTTCTCATTATCCTCATCACCACCGCATGTCAAAGATAACCACCTAAAATCTAAACACTCGCCATGCATATATATAAGGCTCTCTTACTTAAACAATTCTCATACTTCAATTCACTCGTCACACCCCCTAACCTATACCTCAAAATCTTTAGTTTAACCAAACTTCAATTGTTCCCTATAACTGACAAAACGACATAATCCTCTATACTTGCACCTATCTCCATACTCATAACTCACGATCCACAATTATTACATACACTCACACTAGATCCTCAAGTTCTTTTCTTTCACTACCGCAAAACTCACACATAACTTAACATGACACTAGTTCCCAACACCCTTCTCTCACTGTCCCAAAATCTGATTATGAACCACCTGCAGCGTCCATATCAGTACAGCACATGCTTCACAAATTACTTGGTATGACTATGACTATCGATTCCTCGTCTTAAAACAAGATCAAAATTACTATAACAACTTCTCACAACTATGGCCTATCAACAAAATATTATTATACCATGACAACAACGAAAACATATACAACTTCTTTCATATCATACTCTACTCTCATTCCCGAACTTAAACTGGTAAGAAACATCAATAAACAAAACAACTGTCTATCTGTACAACCGAAACTCACAGGAAGCAACATCAAACAAAACAACAATCTACGTATAACTGGTATGTACTTTCGAAACTCATATCATAATCATCCCGCCTACTCCACCACAACAAGTGACGGCATCGCAACACTGCCACCCACAGCCACACCGCAGTGCGAAAATACCCGCATCACAACACTAAGTATCGTGCCCGGATCACCACCCGAGGCATAACAACCACATAAATAGACATCACAACTACATACAATTCCCATAAGCACTGACTCAGAATAACTTTCCGGACAATGAAACTTACTCAAGACTGCTTTACTAGATCTTAACACCATATATTATACGGAATAAACAGACAAGAATCTCATGCATACCATCCATACCTTTTCACGGAATAAACATATATCATGAATACACATGCAAGTATAACCAGTCATGTCAGACCACCCAAACTATCACTTTTGATCATCATTCCATTAAGTTTACCGTATCCCACATAGATATTACAGAGCATTCAGATAACAACTTTATAACTATCACACAATACCGTTTCTCGTGAGGTCAGAACCTCACACCAACATTTATATACATCTTAGACCCATAATGACATCCAACTAGTCAATCCTGATCACGTAAGTTACCACCTGATAAAGGTTACCTTTCACCCGAGCTTAACTCATATGCCCCTCATAACATTCTCCCATTCGCATAACCATCACCTCATGCCAAATATAACCATACCATTACTATTCAACTATTAGTACCCGCCCCATCTAACCACATCTTATACTTCCTTACAACCATACATATCAATTCGGTCTCTACAAAATCAACCTCTTTAGAATTGCCATTCTTCCAATTTATCATCACCCTTAACCACTAGTGACAACACCTCCACACTACCACCGTTCGTACATCAAACTTCTTACACTCATCTCTAAACATCACAGTTTCTTTCCTATCTTTGGTTATCATCCCAAATATCGAACATCAAATACATCAGCAAAAATCACCTCAACACTATTTCCAATTTCATCCTTAATTGTATCGTCACTCGACTCACCACCAAGATCTCATATCGTGCAACTTCTTTACCCAACTTTTTCTTTACTTAATTCCTCGAAACTCATGATTATCATGTCGTCCTGGAACTCCTATGTAACCGTTAACTCAAATCCTCACGATAGTATCATACATCTCGACGATTCCTTACTTTTATATCACATAAACTCGGTGAACATTTTCCTAGTTTTACTTCCCTCATTCTTTTCTTTTACACTCGACAAAATCAATTAACCAATCAACTCCTTATTACTTCTACCTAACTCTTTAGTGCCCCGGTTACCTTCTCATTGCTCCAAAACTCCCCTCTCATTATTTCATATAAGTATCATCTCCCTCTTTCTTACCACGGATCCTCTCTTATCATGTCGTCACTCACACTTATCACCAACCAGTCCAGACCGTCTCATGCTATCACTCACACTGATCTCCAATCACCTTTTTTTTTTTTTTTGAATCCCAAAACTCATTTCACAACTTTACTTACCCAAGGAAATCACACATTAGTTTCACCTCTTGATAACACAAGTTCCCGAACCCACTCCCTATATGCAAATCCACGTCGCGACATGTCTCCATTAAGTTCATTATATACCACTCTTCTCAATTCCTCTAAAACGACCTTTCACTACATATATTCTTAACCCACACAATTCCTAACCATCTCCCTCCATAATTCCTTACACATCTCAAGTTGCCACCATCCACATCCTTCCTTTCGATCTTTTCATTCTCACGTTCCTTAGACTCACATCATCCCTTGCCCATATTTACTTACTTTTACATTACTCAACACAAAATCATATCACTCATGTCATCTCAAACATGCTCCATGCCTCAATAAGCCTTAACAATCTTTCTTTTCTTTTTCCACTATCTATCACAACCACATATAACTCATGTCCTCCCCACCAAACTCATACTCACCACAAGAGCCACTCCTTACATCATAAGATTGGGTAACTTACGCATCAGGACCAATATACATGTAAAATAATGCATAAAGAAGCAAAATAACACCTTTGAATTAAACATAATATGCAACGAATTCAAAAGATAAGCATATGACCCGAAACATGGGTCACTAGATCGAGTACTGGCCACTCAATCGAGTAAGTGACTTACTCGATCGAGTAGGTGAAGGTCAGAAGCATGTAAAACAAATTATCAGGGCTACTCGATCGAGTAAGGGCTACTCGATCGAGTACCAAGAGGTGTACTCGATCGAGTGAGGGCCACTCGATCGAGTACCCTACGCATTTCTCAGCACTGTCCAGTTTTCATAAAACGGTCGTAACTCACTCGTTTCTTGGTCGTTTTGGGCGTGCGACCTATCGTTAGAATCATAAAAGAACAAGCTATCACCTCCAATTAGAATCACATCAAAATCATATATAAATCTCAAGTTATAACAGTTTAAAGACAACCTCTCTATAATCATAAAACATAACTACTTGATTTTACTTCTAAACAACTTAAACAACAACAAGGTAGACAAAAACAATTCAATGCTCATAAAACCAGTATCCCTAACCACATGTTACTATCTTCAAAAGTCAAGCAACAAATAACTCAATGCACATATATCATTCAACTTACCAATCACATATTACTCACATGTTTTTATTATATAACTTTACGTAAACAAAATCACAATTATCTGACATCAAGTATCCTATTCACATGTTACTAGCATAACAACATTATAAAATAACTTCCATCATATAACATGCTTAATCATAAATCATATTATCATGCAACAATTATTCATCTTTTTCCACCAATTACTCATGCTCTTACTCAAACTTTCAGCCATATAAACTCGTACAACACTACGAACCACACATATATATATACATAACTTTATGTATAACTCAACCCAAACAAAATTCATTTCCGTATTTCTATAATGCCATCTCGTAAAACAACTATCATGCTTTCAATCAATAACTTACGAAATCACATCATCACCATCTTTTCTACGCATTCCCCATTCTCCACATACATACATCCACTGATTCATGCCATACATCACCATATAGGTACACAATTTACAAGATAAACACATAGTGATCCCGACTCATATCCCATGGTGACCGGTTCAAAATTGTAGGGCGAGTTCGCGACTTTAGAACGTCTCCCAAGTCTTTGCATTAGCTCCTACAACTTCTACCCCGGTTCATTTTAATTTGACTCCCTATGTTCATTAGGTTAATTGGTTACAGGTTTCAGGATCGTCGCTCTGATACCACTTTGTAACACCCTCATACTCCAAATGCCTTACCAGGACCACTTAAGGCATGTAAGTGCTACCATCTCGGTTACCCGAGGCAATGATAATCATAAGACAATAAAGAAACGTACTTTAAAAGTAAATATAATTTAAGTGATTACATGTCTCAAACCAAAACTGTCAAAAGGAATACAACCAAACCAAAACTGTCTACTAATAAAACCGAACAACTAAAGGACATCGTCTGACACAGCGGAAGACTCTTCTAACTGCAAGTGATGACTCATCCCAGCTATCCCATATGCGTCATATCATACCTGGTCAATAACTGCTCACCATCCCCGAATGGATCACTACAGTTTTTAAAACATTTAAACGGGGTCAGTACTAATTACACAATACAAATCACGATAAAACAAATGCCAACCAGTTCAATTGCCACATCAAACCCCGGCCTCCATAATCAATCTTCGCACAACTGACTACACACTAAAGTGTGTAGCCCTGCCAGAGTACCCATCGCAACAGATACTCCACACCGCCAGTGGGGGACCGCAGCCGTTCCCACCTAAGCCCCGCTCATCTCATCCGAGCGATAAACCCATGTTCCTTAATGTGCACATCCCTTCGTGGCGGGTTCCATGTAAGGCGAATCAAGGGCGTGAAGCCACTCCCGCAAGTGACTCCACTCACCAGGGACGCACCCGAAGATCACAGACGGTTAAACAAGATAATCACAACACAACCTCAACAACCGTCTGAAACTTCCAACAATACAATATCACAACCGTCTGAAACAATCAACAATACAATATCACAACCGTCTGAAACAATCAACAATTACTATCTACAGCACAATCACCACACACATCATGTAACTAATACTGAGTAGGGAGACCCTACCTGAAAAGCAATCACAACTCAGACGATCAAGCAGTTGTCTTAAAACCTTTCTTCTACGAACCCTCCTCCTATACACATAATCATACAATCACTATCACAACAATACAACCATAAAATCCCCAATTCCCAAAATTAGGGTTTAACCAAAACTACCCAAACGCTATAAAAATGGTACGTAAGACTTACCCTTGACGCAAGTATCACAAGGATGCAAAGAACAACGAAATCCGGCCTCTCTAACCCCGGGATTTGCCAATAATGCGAACAATGCGAAGAACGTAATTTGCAATCTCCATTTTGAGTGTATTAGGTTTATAAAAATGTTTAGGAAAGATGACATAAAGTTATATATACTAATTCGCATTATTAACAAAACCCGATAAAACATTATCCGTAAACCGAGCTACTTGATCGAGTAAGTCTCATACTCGATCGAGTGCCAAGGCTACTCGATCGAGCACCCTACATGCAGACTCCTGTTTCGTAACTCAAAACATACTTACTCGACAGAGTAAGCCCCACTCGATAGAGTACCCATAAACTCATAAAACCGTAGTATTACAGTCTTCCCTCCTTAAAAAGAACTTTGTCCCCGAAGTTCAACCCATACATAAAACACAACAACGCAACTAAGAACTCAAAACAAAACCTCATCCTATAAAACATGAGCTCTTAACACCAACTCCACCAACCACGCCTACCTCCACAACATGTCTCACGATATCGTATCAACTATATTATATCTCTCTCGACACTAACTCCATACACTACCAACACAAACGCTGCTAGCTCCGTAACATATCATCCACTAGATAATCCAATATCAAGATACTCATAACATCAAACGGAATATTACATTCTACCACCCTTAAAAGGAACTTCGTCCTCGAAGTTTACTTACACTCATAACATCATCATCCAACTGTCAACACTATTGAAACATTCTCCCCTTCCTAAACATCGAACTACTACAAGCACGGTCCTTTCTGCTACACCAACACTCTACTTCCAAATATACTACCATATGCACAACCATCAAAATCTCTTTTATCGCATCCTACTCCTCTTAAGATAAATGTTACGTCCTCGTAACTCACTAATACAAAATCCTAGCTATATCTTCTGATTATCCTTATCACCACCACATGTCAAAGATAACCACCTAAAATCTAAACACTCGCCATGCATATATCTAAGGCTCTCTTACTTAAACAATTCTCATACTTCAATTCACTCGTCACACCCCCTAACCTATACCTCAAAATCTTTAGCTTAACCAAAACTTCAATTGTTCCCTATAAATGACAAAACGACATAATCCTCTATACCTGCACCTATCTCCATACTCATAACTCACGATCCACAATTATTACATACACTCACACTAGATCCTCAAGTTCTTTTCTTTCACTACCGCAAAACTCACACATAACTTAACATGACACTAGTTCCCAACACCCTACTCTCGCTGTCCCAAAATCTGATTATGAACCACCTGCAGTGTCCATATCAGTACAGCACATGCTTCACAAATTACTTGGTATGACTATGACTATCGATTCCTCGTCTTAAAACAAGATCAAAATTACTATAACAACTTCTCACAACTGTGGCCTATAAACAAAATATTATTATACCATGACAAAAACGAAAACATATACAACTTCTTTCATATCATACTCTACCCTCATTCCCGAACTTAAACTGGTAAGAAACATCAATAAACAAAACAACTGTCTATCTGTACAACCGAAACTCACAGGAAGCAACATCAAACAAAACAATAATCTACGTATAACTGGTATGTACTTTCGAAACTCATATCATAATCATCCCGCCTACTCCACCACAACCAGTGACGGCATCGCAACACCGCCACCCACAGCCACACCGCAGTGCGAAAATACCCGCATCACAACACTAAGTACCGTGCCCGGATCACCACCCGAGGCACAACAACCACATAAATAGACATCACAACTACATACAATTCCCATAAGCACTGACTCGGAATAACTTTCCGGACAATGAAACTTACTCAAGACTGCTTTACTAGATCACAACACCATATATTATACGGAATAAACAGACAAGAATCTCATGCATACCATCCATACCTTTTCACGGAATAAACATATATCATGAATACACATGCAAGTATAACCAGTCATGTCAGACCACCCAAACTATCACTTTTGATCATCATTCCATTAAGTTTACCGTATCCCACATATATATTACAGAGCATTCAGATAACAACTTTATAACTATCACACAATACCGCTTCTCGTGAGGTCAGAACCTCACACCAACATTTATATACATCTTAGACCCATAATGACATCCAACTAGTCAATCCTGATCACGTAAGTTACCACCTGATAAAGGTTACCTTTCACCCGAGCTTAACTCGTATGCCCCTCATAACATTCTCCCATTCGCATAACCATCACCTCATGCCAAATATAACCATACCATTACTATTCAACTATTAGTACCCGCCCCATCTAACCATATCTTATACTTCCTTACAACCATATATATCAGTTCGGTCTCTACAAAATCAACCTCTTTAGAATTGTCATTCTTCCTATTTATCATCACCCTTAACCACCAGTGACAACACCTCCACACTACCACCGTTCGTACATCAAACTTCTTACACTCATCTCTAAACATCACAGTTTCTTTCCTATATTTGGTTATCATCCCAAATATCGAACATCAAATACATCAGCAAAAATCACCTCAACACTATTTCCAATTCCATCCTTAATTGTATCGTCACTCGACTCACCACCAGGATCTCATATCGTACAACTTCTTTACCCAACGTTTTTTTACTTAATTTCTCGAAACTCATGATTATCATGTCGTCCTGGAACTCCTATGTAACCGTTAACTCAAATCCTCACGATAGTATCATACATCTCGACAATTCCTTACTTTTATATCACATAAACTCGGTGAAAATGTGTAGCATTCTGAATTTCGCACTGTTTTTCTTCTTGAATCAGGGTATTATACACATTACCAAGGGAAGGTAGAGGATTTTGCATCAATATCGTGCCTCTAATCACATAATATGATTTATTGAGTCCCATTAAAAACTGAACTACTCTTTGATCTTGCTTGAATTTCTTTTGCTTAGCACTCACACCACAAGTACAGTTGCAAGAACAAGGAGGATTCAATTTCATCGCATCAATTTCATCCCAAACTTGCTTGATCTTAGTAAAATAGGTTGTGATATTATCAGTACCTTGCGCAAAATCTGAAAGTTTCTTCTGAGTTCCATACAATTGTGCTCCATTTGATTGACCAAAACGTTCTTCCAATTAATCCCATGCTGTTTTGGCGGAATCGCTGTACATGATTGATGCAGAAATTTCGTCAGAACAAGAGTGCAGAATCTATGAGAAAACCAGATCGTTACATCGTTGCCAAGCCTTGGAATTTGCAGAATTTGCAGCAGGTTTTGGAACACTTCCATCGACGAACCCTAGCTTGTTCTTCGTTGAAAGAGCAATCAGCATTCCACGCTTCCAGCCATTGAAAGAAGTTCCGTCGAAGACATTTGAGACGAGTTTTGTTAGAATCAGATCGGAATTAGTAGTCTGAAAAGTATCATCAGCAATCGAATCAGAATTCGGCATGTTTTTGCGATTTTAGGTTTTGCGATTTTTTTTTTAGGGTTTTGAAAAAAAAAATGAAAACGAAAATGGTTGAATTTTAAGGTAAAAATCGAGCAGCGGAAAGAACGAAGTAATCAGAAGCAGTTTCCTGCTCTGATACCATGAAAGTTTGATGAAGATGAGTAAGAAATTGAGATCGCCATTGCTGTATGTATGAAGCTTGAATAGAGAGTTGCAGAGAATTCTGGAGAATTCCAGAGAAAGAAGCAAAGGTAAATAAGGGCGTATTATATTGAATGAATTAATTAATTTAATTTACAAGGGGTCTCATGTATTTATATACAAAGAGTGTAACAAACTTATAACTGCCTAACAAACTTTACATTGAGTTAAAATCAAGGAGATTTATTTTCTATAATTCCAACATTAGCAGAAGAGCCTCTATGACAATCAACCAGTTGGTAAAAGTGTGCTTTTGTATTTCTTATTCCAAGAAACTAGGGGTTGCTTCTTTAAACACCGTGCAAAATGAGATTTCAAAATCTTTTCAACGAATTACCAAACTTTCAAAGCTACAGAAAGCACTGGCAGATGTGCTAGGAGCAGCTGTGGAGGTGAAAGCAGTAGTTGAAGTCTTTTTCTCACACTTATATCCATCCCTGATCAGGTAAACGAGCTTGGAGCACCTAGACTTCCCCACAGATCTTGTACTCCTGGTCAGAGTGATCGATCTACCAAACAAACAAAAAAATTAAAAAAAATCATTTACTATTTAATTTAGGAAGTAACCAATTTAACATCATGAATGAAAAATACCCTCGCGTGATGCTTTAGGGAGTTGGATGAAATTTTCCTCCAGGGATCACATAGAATGCAAGTAACAGACTTCTCAGCAAGTCTCCTCATTTTGGAAAGATCATTCTTCTTCATGCGGCCAGTAACAGTCATCTAAGGAAACAAGAACATATAAGAATCCAAACATGATTAACACACTACATCAATAAACAACAAAACCCTAATCACATACCCATGAAATTCATGAGACTAGCTATGTTGTCGATAGTATCATGCAAACCCGAATTTGCGATCGCACTGGACCTTAAGGACAAAATAGACTCGTAAGGAAAAAAATATTAATCAATACGCATATATTTATTGTTATGTATATGACCACAATTTACTAAACTTTTGCCCACGATTATTAGTATTTTGCCACGGATATTGCTACATTTGTTAGTGTTTTTACAACGATTATTGTTGTTATTGTTTTCTATTTTTTTTATTATACTTCATTCGTGTCAGTCATTTTTCTACCTTTTATTATTATTTCATTTAAAACAGTTGATTTATGTAATGATTCAACATAAAAGAAAAATTTCAAAATAAAAACTTCTATATTTTTATTCACGAACTATAATTCATAATAGATTGAATGGTTAACATTGTTTTGAAAGAATACGTGAGAAATATAAACGTTGAAAAAAATAAATGATGATTTTGTCAGCCAATTTTTTATAATAATAAAATTCCAAAATTTAATTAGTATTTATTTTGATGTTTAATGACTATTTAGTTTTACTTTTAGAATGAAAAGCCAAATTTGATGATTGTGTTATTACAAAATAGTTTATACACGGTTTCTTTGATATAGATATTGAAAAATTTAACAATTATACTATTGGTGTTTAACTCAGTTTAAAATTTAATTATGAAATTCATCTTTTTTTTCTTTTTTCTAAATAATAGGTGATGACATGGTTTGCTTAGAACTCTCCAAAAAGTAAATGGTGTGTTATTATACTATAAGCTTGCCTTTTATATTATTTATAGACTATATATTGTACTTTAGTTGTTGTTTTGATTAATATACTAATAACATTTGGTTTTAAAAAAAAACAAAAAATACCTTCAAATCATCAATGAGTTTAGTAATTCATGGCACCCATGTAAAAAAAAAATTAAGGTTACGTTTTAATTACATTGTATATATTTTGTACTAAAATTTCTATGTGAAAGTTTTAACGTCCTTTTGTCATTTAGGATAAATAAAGTTAGTAAGTGAAGATGAAAGGACAAATCAATGCATAATGTTGAATTATTTTCTCTTTTTTTTTTCTTTTTTTTTTTTGAAAATGATAAATCTCACAATGTAAGGAGTTTAAAACATATATGATTATAGGTTTTATATTCTCAATATTTTAATTCTCATAAATTATATTTTTTTTTATAGTAACATAGTTATGAAGTTTAATAAATCATAGTCTTAGTATATCATCTATATCAATTTGTCAAAAATTCTAAATTTTAAATTTTTGCGTAAATGATAAAATGAGTTAAATATATAGTAGCCTACTACAAATTTCATTGCAATCTCATTATATGTTTTGTATATATACTTAGATAGATAATATGACATGTATGCATAAATATTAGATAATAATTTACATTTAGCCCTTATCCATGTCAATAGATTTCTTTGTCTAACTTGTTAATAAGATTGAGATTCTCGCAACTCCAATTTCATTCTATGAGATCTATTATTCAAAGGAAAAATAATGAATAAAAAAGCAACACATACCCAAATAAAACATACTTTTGAAAGTTTATGAAATCCTAAAAAAAAATTATGAACCTAAAAACAATTAGTCATTCATATTCAATTCGTGTTGTCAATCTTGTAGTTAGTTTATAATATAGTATTGAGTGGAATGGAGGGAGTATTTATTTATGCAATTCTAGTATTTTCTTCTTCATATAGTCTTCTTTCTCCAATGAAATATCCCTACAAAAACAAAAACAAAAACCCATTGAGTGATTAACAACAAAAAAATATTGGAATTTGATTTATTTAATATTAACCTTATCGTTAATAATTTAAGTTTTCCCATAAATAATGAAAAAAAGAGGGCATTGAATCATAAAAATGTAAGTGTATTTACCTTTGAATATCACAAATCCACAAATTTTGATAGGCCCTAAATGGAACAAAACAACATATATGAGAAGGTTAAAAATGTGAAGAATAATTCATAACCAATGGAACTTAAAAATAAATAAATAAATTATTAATTTAAAACCTTAATACACTTACCTTGATGCTGATAAAATGATAAGAACAATTATTGACACATAGTTACAATTCTTTTGGCGATGGGGGCAATAGGATATTGGCTTATTTTGGCTCACAAATATTGTCTTCCATCAAATATTTATAGCCAAATGAGGATGTGTTTTATGACTTTTGGCGTCTCTTTTTATTATTATCAAATTTAATACTGTATATACATAAATATGTAGCAAAGGTTTATGACTTTTGAGCATTACTTTTTATTATTAGTAAATTTAATATAGACATAAATATAGAGTACGGAGAAATAAAATGTAAAAGGTTTGCTTTAATATTTTATTTTTATTTTAAAAAAAATTCATATTGCATGAGAATTATTTAGGGAGTTATCTTACAAAACTAAAAGATGGCAGATATTTTGCCTTGTTTTTTATTAATAAATTATATTTAGAGATTTATATATATATCAAATTAATGAAATTGAGCAAGTTTATTGCAATAAGATTTAAGAGAGAATTGCACATATAAACAGTTTAAAATTAGAGTGATGTAAATTTTTATTTGTCGTTTAACCTATTATAGTTTGAAAAATTAAAAGGTCAATGTTTAATGTTAAGTATTTTATTATTTGCCGTTAATCTTTATAAATTCTCTTTATTATTTTATAAACGGCGTAAAATTAGAATTATGTGATATTTATGTGTTGCTTAGAATATTCTAACAATAAAGTAGAAATTTAAAATTTAGTATGAATTTTATTTGATTTTTAATTGTTGTTAAATTTATCTACAAATTAAAAAGGCCAAATTTTAATGTTTGTTATGCTATTTGTATTTAATGTTTTAGATTTTTTTGTCTCACAAATTTTGTCATTCATCAAAAATATATAAAAAATTGAGGATATTTTTTATGACTTTTGAACATCCATTTTCATTATTTTCAAATTTAATATAGACATAAATATGGAGCAAAGTTCATGACTTTTGAGCATCATTTTTTTCATTATTATGACATAAATATTATAATAAATATTTGTGTTGATTATGTTATAAATTCCACATAAAAATCTTTTTTTTGTGAGACCGTTCTTTTGTATGATATTTTCTCAATTTCGAAATCACAAATACTTAACTATTTTTAAGTTGATCCCAAAAAGTTGTAAATATTACTTTCTAGGGTAATTTAGTTACTTGTAATGGTCTCATTCAAAATAAACAGTGTTATATTAGAAATAGTCAAAGTTTCGGTGTTCATGTGGTATTTTTTTTATTATAGAAAATTATTTATAATTGATATACACCTCCCCAAATAGGCTTTTACTTTTTTTTTGGCGGGGCGCTAACTCAATTATCATTCAATGTGTGTTTTTTTAGTAAGAATTATCCGTCAAGATGTCAATATTGTATTGTAATTTGTCACTAAGCAAATATTATATAATCAAATACAAAATACAAATTAATTATAAAAATGGCTCATGGAATAAAATTTAATGTTTTATATAGTCTTTTAAACTATATTGTATAGATTCTGAGGGATCAGTTGGCTAGTAGAATACCCCCGAGCAAATTTATATTTAACCTTACAAATAGCCTTCCAAAACCAAGAAGTGTCAGGGAGTATAGGAAGGCCAGTCTTCATCTTTTATGTCCATGTGGCTTATCTATTTGACCAACAGGCTGTCAAGTTTGAAATAAATCCACCAAACCAATTTTCCTATGGTTGCTATGTTCCACATATCGCATGCCCAGACCACCTCCATTTTTTGGTGCACAAACCTTTTTCCAACTAACCATATAAGGGATCTAATATACTCATTGGATCAATCCCAAAGGTAATTTCTACATATGGCATCAATTCTCCTTAGAATATCCTTGGGAATCACAAAAATAGTAGCCCAATAACTATATAAGGATGTCAAAAAAGAGAGGACAATAATTAACCTGCCATTGTATAATTGTTTTTTGCACCAAATCCCCTAATTCTTGCAATTACCTTATCAATAAGTAGAACACAGTGTTTAATATTCAGCCTGCCAGCAAAATCCTTAAGAAAACGTACCTAGCTCGCTGGTATGGTCACCCTAGATATGGCCAACTAGGTTAAACTACTTCAAATTATAATACAAGCAATATGCAACTTCCAAAACATGGTTTAAGAAATTTGATCTGACTTGATCAATGTTTGGCTAACCTGACAATTGAGCGTGAGTGTAAGAAAACTAGATGTAACAATCTCAGGGAATTAATTCCGGAAGAATGTCACAAATCAGCAATTCAAACACAGGAGCTTCGAAGTAATGGAGAACAAAGCTCGGATGTTGAATTAATGGAGTTTTATTATCAATGAAAGATTACAAATGTCAATTGCTTACAAATGTAAATTATTCAATGAATGTAGAATTACAGAGAATTGTAAGAGAAGATGAATTGTTTTGTTATAACAGAATTATGATGAATGAATGTAACTAATTATTTCAGCTAATTATTTATAGTGATTAACTACTTTGACTTTGCTTTAACCGACTTTGACTCCCCTTAACAAACTTTTGATGACGTGGCTCATTTCTTCCCGCCAAACTGGTTGGGTTGTTACAATCCATCCTCCTTTCAAAAACTTGACCTCAAGTTCCATTTAAATTGAACTCAGGAAACCTCTTTTCAATTTCTTCATATGATTCCCAAGTAGCATCATTTTCAGATCCATTAGACCAGTGGATCAGAACATATACCACAGCCCTGTTTCCCTTCTTCATCATCTTTCTTTCCAGCACAGCAATAGGCTCAGCCTGTATCTGCATGTTGCTGTCCATTTCAGGAATTGATACTGTTACAGGAAGAGGTCCATGATGTTTCTTCAGCTGAGAGATATGAAAAACTGGATGAATTTTGGCATGAGCAGGCAATTTAAGCACATAAGCCACTTCTCCTTGTCTTGCTATCACTTGAAAAGGACCAAAGTATTTGGGAGCCAATTTGTGATAAGGTCTATATACCAATGATTGTTGTCTGTAAGGCGGCAATTTCACATACACCCAGTCATCTACAGCAAACTGCTTGTCTGATCTGTGTCTGTCACTTTGTTGTTTCATCCTATCTTGAGCCCTCTTGAGATGAAACTTCAGCATGTTTATACACTCTTCCCTGGCTGCTAAGCTCTTGTCCACAGCTGCTACTGAACAATCTCCACTAAAGTAAGGGATGTGGATATGGGGAGGCTGTCCATAGACCACTTCAAAAGGAGTAGTGCCAATAGCTGAATGAAAATTACTGTTGTACCACCATTCAGCAAGGGGAATCCAATTTGCCCAATCTTTAGGCCTTTCACCAGTCATACACCTTAGATATGTCTCCAAACATTTGTTCACAATCTCTGTTTGACCATCTGTCTGAGGATGGTAAGCAGTAGACAGCAGTAATTCCACCTGTAACATTTTGAACAGTTCTTGCCAAAACTTACTCAAAAACACCTTGTCTCTGTCACTGGTAATGGTCTTTGGCACGCCATGTAACCTGAATACTTGTTCAAAATAGACCTTGGCCACTGTCACAGCATCAAAAGGGTGAGACAGCAGCAAAAAATGAGCATTCTTACTGAGTCTGTCCACTATTACCAGTATAGTGTCTTTCCCATGTGACTTAGGAAGGCCTTCAATGAAATCCATTGATATATTTACCCAAATTGCTTCAGGAATAGGGAGAGGTTGCAATAACCCAGCAGGTGCTTGTTGTAGAGGTTTGTTTTGCTGGCATACCCTACATTGTCTTATTAAACTTCTAATCTCCTTCTTCATGCCTTTCCAGTAAAAAATTGCAGAGATTCTCATATAAGTTCCATGCACTCCTGAATGACCTCCCACTGCTGTTTCATGCAATAAGGCCAATAATTCTTGCCTTAGAGATGTGTCAGGGCCCACAACTAGCTTCCCCTTTCTATAAAGCTGATCATTCTCCCATTTATACTTACTGTGAGAAACTGAGCCAGCAACAAGTGATTGTATGAGTTGTTGGCACTCCTCTAATTTCCAACTTTCCTGAACTCTGTGCATCAGATCAGACCTGATTTGCGTAATGACCATGTTCATGAGTTCCCCTCCTGTTACCCTAGATAAAGCATCTGCCACTACATTTTCCTTCCCTTTTCTGTACACCACTTCATAATCCAGGCCCAAGAATTTAGGTAAACATTTAGCCTGAAATGAACTTGTAATCTTCTGTTCTAGCAAGTATTTCAGACTGAAATGGTCAGTCTTCACCACAAAGTGCCTTCCAATTAGATAGGGTCTCCATTTATCCACTGCCATCACCATAGCTAGTAACTTCTTCTCATAAGTAGACAAGGATCTGTGTTTAAGGGCAAGAGCCTTGCTAAGGAAAGCTATGGGATGTCCCCTCTGAGACAACACTGCTCCAATGCCTAAATCAGAGGCATCAGTTTCTACCATAAACATTTCAGAAAAATCAGGTAATGCCAGGACTGGAGCCTGACTCATAGCTGTTTTCAGTGTCTCAAAAGCTTCAGTAGCCTCCTCACTCCAGTTGAAACCATTTTTCTTCAACAGATTTGTCAAAGGCTTGCTTATGAGGCCATAATTCCTCACAAATTTTCTATAATAACCAGTCAAGCCTAGAAAACCTCTTAATTCTTTGATATTCCTTGGTACAGGCCAATTCATCATTCCTTTGACCTTAGAAGGGTCAGTAGCAACTCCTTGTGCAGAGATAACATGTCCTAAATAATCAACTCTAGGGACTCCAAAAGAACATTTGCTTTCTTTGGCATACAAAGTATTTTGCCTGGTTAAATCTGTCCTGGCCACTTTACATAATTACTGGGCACAAATCTTTGTGCTACCGGCAGGAGTGATGGATAGGATACAAGCTCTATGCAGAAATTTCCTATGGGAGGGATCTGAAAGCTACTCTAAGGCACCTCTTGTCTCTTGGAAGATTATTTGCCTTCCTACTAAGGCTGGTGGTTTGGGTGTCATAGACAGCAGGATTTGGAATATTGCAGCTGTGGGGAAATTAGTATGGTGGATAGCTTCAAAGAAGGACCTTCTCTGGATTAAATGGATTGATAAGATCTATTTGAAGGGGAGAGAGTGGTTTGACTACCAGCCAAATGCTAACAGTTCCTGGGCATGGCGACAGGTATGCATGGTGAAGGATAAATTTGCATCAGGTTACAGGAATGGACAATGGCAGCTTCAGAATGGTCATTATTCCATTGGGAATGGATATAATTGGTTGAGGCAAGATAATCTGACGAAAGTACCATGGTTCAGCAGTGTCTGGAGTAGACTTAACACTCCCAAACATGTCTTCAATGCGTGGCTTATCAAACATGGCAGGCTCCTTACTATGGATAGGCTGCATAAAATGGGTATCACTGATCGTATGACTTGTTACTTGTGTGGAACGCATGATGAGGATCATGCTCATTTGATTGAAAAATGTAGTTATACTCGCAGATGTTATGAAAGGATGCGGGCATGGATTGGCGCATTGGGCAATGGTTTTGGGTCCACTGAACAAATGATGAAGATCAGGCATTGCTCTGGATTCCTGAGGAAGCTCTTATGCTCGTTGGTGATTGCTATGCATTATCATATTTGGTTCGCTCGTAATGCTTGCCGTGTGGAGTACAAGGTGATACACCCAAGTTTTCTAGTTAAAACAGTTATCGAAGATGGCAGACTAGCATTGCTAAAATATCAATATTATCATATGTCGCAAAATGATAGGGAGTGGTGCATATCTAGAGGATTAATGTAATAGTCTTGTTTTTTTTGTTTTGTTCTCCTGAATACATATAAGGAGGAATAAATGGTAGGTTGTAATTGGTGATTTTTTTCCCCTTGGGAAAAGTTTTAATATATTACTTACATTTAAACCAAAAAAAAAAAAAAAAAGTATTTTGCCTCAAAATATTCAGGGTCACTCTTAAATGCTCTTTATGGGTTTGAATATTTGGACTGTATATTAAGATGTCATCAAAGAATACTAGAATAAACTTCCTCAAATGTGGTCTGAAAATTTCATTCATTAAGCTTTGAAAAGTGGAAGGAGCATTAGTAAGACCAAATGGCATTACTAGAAACTCATAATGCCCCTCATGTGTCCTAAAAGCAGTTTTTTGAACATCTTCAGAATGCATTCTTATCTGCCAATAGCCAGCTCTAAAGTCTATTTTAGAAAAAACAGTAGAACCATGTAATTCATCTAAAAGCTCATCTATTATAGGAATTGGAAATTTGTCTTTCACTGTATTTTTATTCAACTCTCTATAATCAACACACAGTCTCTATGATCCATCCTTCTTTTTAACCAAAACCACAGGGCAGGAGAAAGGACTCTGGCTATGCCTCACAACTCCACTGTCCAACATTTCTTTGGTTATTTGTTCAATAGCATTCTTTTGAATGATGGGGTATCTATATGGTCTCACATTGATTGGTAAGGTTCCAGGATTTAAATGGATTTTATGATCATGACTTCTGTGAGGGGGTAGGGAATCTGGTTCAGCAAAAACATCAGTAAATTCACCCAACACAGCCTTAATGCACTCAGGAATGCTGTTAACTTCCTCTCCAATTCCTTCTTCCTCCTTGTACTGCACATCTAAGGCAAATAGCTGTCCTCCCTTACATGCTTGGGACAGTTTATCACCCCTTATCCACTGTAACTCTCCCTTTTTAATTCCCCTCAACACCACCTTTGTCCCTCTAAAATTAAAATATATTCTTAACTTGTCAAAATCCCAACTTACTGGTCCCAAAGAAGCCAACCATTGTACTCCTAGAACCATCTCACACCCTCCTAGAGGCACAATCATCACATCAGTAAAGAATTCCACATCATGCAACTTCCAAGTGAATTTCTTACACATTTTGGTTGTAATGATTTTGTCTCCATTTGCTACACTAACTTCCAATGGGCAAGTATTCACCAACCTACACCCTAATTTTCTTGCAACTCCTTCATCCAAGAAATTATGAGTACTCCCCGAATCTATTAAAATGTGCACTGAATGTGTTCTCACCTTCCCTGTCACCCTCATGGTCTGAAAAGAGTTATGTCCAGCCATAGCATTTAAAGAAATCAAGGGTTGTTCCTCCACTACTCCTTCAGTGATGTTAGGTTCTATATTCATTTCACACTCTTCTTCCATCTCCTCACTTTCTCCCTCAGTGTCCTCATATTCCTCAATTGGGATCACCTGAATCTTATACAATTTCCCTTTACACACATGTCCTGCAGTGTATTGTTCATCACAATAAAAACAAAGGTTCTTCCTCCTTCTTTCTTCTACATCTACAGGCAAGGGGGGTCTGTTTCTGTAGTTAGGTCTATAAGGGGTCATTTGGGTGTTTTGTTTTTGATAGTTGTGGCCTGCAGGGGTATTTTTAGGGTCATTTTTCTGGTAAGTTTGGCCTGGTCTGTACTGTGTCTGAAAATTGGTGTAATTAGGTCTGGGTTGAGGTGGTTTATCAAGCACGGGTTTGTTAATCTTGGTTGCAGAAATGGTTTCTTCCTGCAACCTAGCATACTCTACTGCTTCTGATAATGTTTCAGGTTTAAAAGCCTTAACAAAGGGTTTAACAGCAGGTTTTAAACCTCCAACAAAACTGTCTAAAAAGTACTGATCAGGTAATAATCTATTTCTTTGTAACATCAACCCTTTAAGATGTTCAAATGAATCTAGATAATCCTCTAAAGAACCAGTTTGTGACAATTTATTGAATTCTTCCACCACATTACTATCAATGGCTTCTTTAAATCTGATACACAAATCCATGGCAAAATCATTCCAATCCACATTTGCTCTAATTGACATATAAGATTGAACCCAAGGTTCAGCCTTTCCAATCACATATAATGAGGCTAGGTCTGCTTTTTGGTTATTTGGTACTTTACACAAATAAAAATATCTGTTGCATTTCTTAATCCAATTCCTAGCATTTTTACCATCAAATTGGGGAAATTCAATCTTAGGGTTAAAATTGAAATTTCTAGGGTTTGTATGTATACCTTCACGATTTCCAGGTTCCTCATTGATTCTATTATTCATTGCATTATTCTGAAAACCCTGAAGAAGCTGCTCAATCCTCTGATTTTGTTCCCTCATCATACCCATGGAATCCTCAATCAATTTCATTCGTTCCTCCATTTGTGCTCGTAGTTGGACAATTGTTAACTTTGCCAGCTTTAATCTTGTTCTTTAATGGCGGATGAACTCAAAGCTTCAACTCAACTCTTTAAGAACTTCAAGGTATAACAATGGCGGAAGTAAAACAGAAGACAGGATGAACTGTCTCTGATACCAACTGTAACAATCTCAGGGAATTAATTCCGGAAGAATGTCACAAATCGGCAATTCAAACACAGGAGCTTCGAAGTAATGAAGAACAAAGCTCGGATGTTGAATTAATGGAGTTTTATTATCAATGAAAGATTAAAAATGTCAATTGCTTACAAATGTAAACTATTCAATGAATGTAGAATTACAGAGAATTGTAAGAGAAGATGAATTGTTTTGTTGTAATAGAATTATGATGAATGAATGTAACTAATTATTTCAGCTAATTATTTATAGTGATTAACTACTTTGACTTTGCTTTAACCGACTTTGACTCCCCTTAACAAACTTTTGATGACGTGGCTCATTTCTTCCCGCCAAACTGGTTGGGTTGTTACACTAGAGCATCCGAAACTTACCTAATGTGATGCGCCATATGTGATGTTGGGCTACATTCGATAATCAACTTATCAACCTAACTTTATTTACATTGTTCAACAAAAACCTAGGGATACCAATGGACCCTCGATTCTGTCCAGATCCAACGGAGTCACTCAAACAATTGAATAAATATGATAGGTTTCTGCTTTTTCACATATAGATTTTACTCTTTTACATACGTTCTTTACAATTTTATACTTGTCATTTTTTCTCATCTCCCTCACTCAATATCAGTCACTCATCTCTTCTCTCTCACAGCCCCTTCTCCTCCCTCATTCCAATCCGACAAGCGTGTATAAATTTAAATGTTTTATGCTTTTTAATAATAATTTCACTTATTGGCATTTTATATTCTATGTTACTTATTGATTATAGACATATGATTGAATGTATGGAAATTTTGCAGTGTGTGGAACATTATGAGATCTGAACACCAGTCATTATGAGGTCAACGCAACACCGAAAGCCATCTGCTCCTCAAACCCCTTCCCTCTTGCACCCGCTTCTTCTCCCTCGTCCTCAGTCATCACGAAAACGCACCATTCATCGCGCCAGCCCTCATGATTCATGAACACAAATTTGATTAATCAAATAAAACTCAACAAACCCTAATTTCATCCTTTAACAAACGAATAAAATTTAATTAATTGAATAAAACTCAATAAATAATATTAATAGTTGATAAAAACTTAAATTATTACTTCATTAATTGAAAAATTAGAATTTATTATTCAAGTTTTTGGAGCAATTAGATTAGGTTTTAGAAAACGTTGATAAAGACTTGATTTTCTTAGGTTGTGACTAAGAGGGGTATTTGATGGAAAGTTAATGAAAAAGTAAAGTTTGTATGTGAAAAAAACAATTCTGATTGATGAAAGTTGCTCAGTTTATGAGGTTAAACACTTTGCCATGAGCCCATGATTCAGTTCACAATAGTTCTTCGTATGGGCTAAGCATCCACAATGGTAAGCTAGTTGCTACTAGCTTACCTTTGCCACATAAGATTTTCAAGCTAGAATATTTTTAAGCTACAAACTACTACAATGGTAAGCTACTAGCTTAGTGTGGTGGCTTAAATGCAC
The DNA here is from genome assembly GCF_048544455.1 of Silene latifolia. Classification (NCBI taxonomy): domain Eukaryota; kingdom Viridiplantae; phylum Streptophyta; class Magnoliopsida; order Caryophyllales; family Caryophyllaceae; genus Silene; species Silene latifolia. The sequence continues at coordinate 21,527,335 of NC_133528.1, forward strand.
CATATGTCAACTACCTTCCACAACACTCTTTTAATTAATACATTTACTTATTTTACCTAGAAAATAAAAATTAAAAATATTTAAGTGTTGTTTTAATTGGTAGATTTTTTCTTGTGGGCCCATTTGAGCTACTAGCTCCATGGATTTGGAGCTACTCAATTTCAATTTGCTTTAAGATACATGTAAAGTCTTTCCAATGGTTAAACAAGTAGCTTGCAAACTTTTTTATTTGCAAGCAAGTCCTTTTGCTTAACCATTAGAGATGCTCTAATGGGCCTGGACCTTGTTGATCATAAATACACAAGACAAGATGTTGGTTAGACCAGCAAGAGCTTTATTGAGAGTAGAAGAGGACTATAGGTTGGCGATGCCTTGTATAAAACCGTCTTACTCAAGACTTCTTGTTTCGTATTAGAGTAGAAGAGGACTATAGGTGGGCAATACCTGGTATAAAACCGTCTCACTCAAGACTTATTGTTTCGTGTTAGAGTTAGGTGATCCGCTTACAAGTGAGGTTTAGCATGTATTGAGTATTGACATAAATAGCTTAAGCTAATGATTGAAGACACAACCAATCAAACACATTTATAAGCTACACTCCATTCCCCACGAATAGGTGAGTAGACTTCTCGAAAATCGACTTGATCTAGTTCATTTTGGATTATCACTATTAAGCAATTTGTTATACGAGTCTTCAATCTGTTAGTTGCCACTTCAAACGACTAGCACGAGTCTCAAGTGTTGAATAATGTTTTATAATGGTTCGATTTTTGAACATTATTGCAAACTAGACGACACAAACCTCATTCTAGTGACAGCCAGTAAAAAAAGACCGGTCTGGTCGAGTTGGACGATTTCTAAGACTGAATCCGAGATTTAATACAGAGTAATCGAGTATAAAGTATGGGACCCACCAAATGTTGGTTACTAAGACATCAAGACATGGCTGATGGAAACGGTTGCTGAGTTAATGGTATCCAAATAAAAATCAATTTAAAAACCAGAAAATGCGAGACCACGATGCCTACTTGAAACATAAGTCAACCTCTCAACAACTTCATTCCTTCATTCATTCATTCATTCAATTCAATTTTCACAATCTTAACTCATTGTAACTTCTTCATAAATTGTAGTATTGTAAATTGGCAATGCCGGCACCTGAAAACCCGAAAGTAGGCGGGTGTTACATATGGTTCATCTCCTTCCTACTCTTTGTGTTTACGATATCCGGAGCTGTCTTCTTGCTATTATACGTCACTCAACCTGCGTCAAAAGCAACAACATTGTTCGCTTGTATTGGTGTCACTTTGGTTTTCTTGCCTTGGGTATTTTGGTTTCTTACCTTCTTTTATCGGGTTATTTCTCGTTATTGTGGGTTCAGGATGATTTGTTTTGGTCCATATGGATCCGGGTATCCGAATAATAATTATAATAATAATAATAATAATAATAATAATAATAATAATGATATTGGTGATAAAAATGGTCCTGTCATGAGTTCTATTGTGGTCAACAACTTGGATGATGTTGCTGTTGTTCCCGTTGTTCAGGATGGTACGGTCAATGGCGATGGTGCTGGAGGAGGTAACGATAATGGCCACGGTGACAATGATGGTGATATTGGGAATGAAGAAACGGAGACAACGGGTCCAAGGCGAGTTCGCTTTGGAGGGGTAGTGATTATAGGAGAAACCGACAATGCTAACCCCGTTGAACATGAGGGGAGCCCAGAAGTTTTGTCACGCTCATCATCTTCTTCATCGTCAGTGTCGAGGCATTCCCACGATAGTGAAACACCGCTAAGATTGTCGATGGCCTAAAATAGACCGTCGACAATCTTGCAACTTCATTTTGATTTATTCTTTAACAGACGAAGGAAAACGCAGTTGGTATCTTAGCTGCACGTCGGGTAAAACTCGGGAATAGGCGACAATCTTGCAACTTCTCGATATTGAGAAAATGTCACAATCAGTTAGTTGCATACTAAGAAAAATCTTGAAGACAAGGCAGGCAACTAAATCCGGCTTCAATCAAGGTAAGAAATTGGAGCATCGATACAAAGAGCTTAGGACTATTGGTGATTGGTTGGTGTACAGAAACTATTACTCCGTATATTGCTAGAAAGATTTAAACTTATATATTTTACTCGATTTTTGTGATTTGTATACATTTATTGTGTCCGATAAAGAACGATTTTATTTGATTTTGCTGTATCATTCTTTTTAGTGTCAGGGGTCAGTCATTTTAAATAAGGCTTATTTGATTTCTAAGGAATACTATAACTCACACGAAATTCCAATTCAATACGGGAATTTTCTGTATAAATGAATGCAGAATGCAGTTTTAGACAAATGTATACTTTACATCTGTAATGTAAGAACAAATACAAGAACTATTTTCACCTATTACAATCTCATTTTGCTATATGTAGTCCTACGGACGAGTTTTGAGTGACGAATACAAATGAATAATGATACATAACCTTAACATATGGGGTTTCGCTAGTCTAATGAAATCGTACAGCATCCAACATACAGCCTCACCAGTAAAATGGCTTGAGGATGTTGACAGAATCAACATAACTGTCATATACAAGTCGATCTACAGTTTATCTGCAAAATGACGATGGAGTCGACTGTCAGCTAATTACCGACATTAGCACAATCATTTTGTTTTTGTAAGGGAGCCACAAGAGCAATTTAATGTTGTCCAGATAATTAGTACCACATCTCGATTAGTAACTCCTAGCCGACATGTCCACATTGGCACATTCTATAAGAAAGTAGAGATGTAATGTCACAATGGATTTTTCATAATTAGCTATGATCGACACTAGCAACGTAGTCTGAGTAAACCAGCTTATATGATACTATTGACCTTAGATCAATGAAATCTCTAACGGCTGCACGACATGCTAAAGATCCACTAGTGAACAAGCATAATGGCAATTTGATGAAAACAAAGAGTGACCTCGCATTCCAGTGGGGATAGATATACTTACCTTATTATGGGTTATTGACAGCCAAATAATGTTTGTATCAAGTCATCCAAGCGTCATGATTGAGAAACCGGGATGCTCAAAGATCCTGTATGAAGCAATCTAGGCAGTACCTGTAAGATTAAGTGCCAAGTACAAATTTTGTAGTTCTTGCAAATGAAGTGTGAGGATAATCAGTGATAATATTGGAATTAACAATACCTCGCCACACCGAGCACTAATCTTCAAGGGCACAATACCATCTGCCCTAGTTTGACCGATGTTTATAATTGCTGTAGCTGCACCTGCCTCATGAGCCGCTCTGCAATATCCATATGGAACCCACTTATCTTTTCATTCAATTGATTGCTTTAAGAGTAATGATGTTAAGAGCGAGTTCTCTATATTTTCGCCTAGTTTCTTTTGAAAAATTCAGAAAAGACCAGAGAAATTGATTGAAGTTCCGTAAAGGGTCAATTTTAGATAACTAAATTTCAGAAAAATAATTCCTATAGAAAACAAGTTTAGCCATTATAAAACTAGGTCATATATAACGGGAAAAACTATGTCATTCTTTCTAAGCTAGTTAAGTTGTACCCGGATATAGAACCAGTAGTACCTAACCAATCTGAAGGCAGACATCGTCATCACAGATGATCCAACAACTAGAAAAGCATCACAAGTTTTTGCAGCTTCCATTGCTCTATCAGCTTGATCCTTCGGAACATTGTCTCCAAAGAAGACAACCTTCAAAACGAAAAACGACGTTAAAAAGAGAGAACTACAAATATAATCCATTTTGAAGTGAGAACACCCCCCTCCCCCTCCCCACCAATGAAAAAAGAACTGGTTTCATCCCTAGTTTTACACCAATGATTTCATATCCCAGTGTCTCAGAACACAATGATGTTTTGTTTAGTACTTCAATGACTTCAAAAATACTGCATGTCACATATGGCGAGCCTTCAACCAATCGTTGGTTGGCGCAGTGGTAGCATGGGGCTGCGCTTGGTAGGGAGGTCTGCGGATCGATCCCCCACAACTGCGATTGGGAGGGGTTTAAATACCGTAATCCTTGGACACGCCCCGAAATCCGGATTAGTCGGCCCAATGTGGTTCGGATTACCGGATAGTTTGACCAAAAAAAAAACATATGGCGAGCCTTCAAAGCACAAACAAAACTGTTTCGCACAAGCTAAACCAGATTGGGCTACACCAAATGTAAAATGTCTCTTGATATTTACATTACTAGTTGGCTTACAGCAACTTAAAGATCTTCGGAATGATAAGCGAGCGCTTCAAAATTGGTTAATAAGACAAGGAAATGTAAATGTAAATAAATAATCCAAATTTACCATTAAGGTAAATTGTTTGTACTAATCATGTATGCTAGGTGTAAGCACTACATAAGTGTTAAGTGTAAAATAAATAAGCTAGCAAAGTGTCTTAGGTGTAGTGCCAGGTGTAACACCAAGGTGTGCCAAGTGTATGTGGCATGCTTATCATGTAACCTCCTTGAGTAGTATAAATAGAGAGGCTTGTGACCTTACAAACACAAGCTAAGTTGAAATTAAAAAACACTTCACATCAAAATTCTCTTAACTCTTGTTCCTAATATAAGTTCTAGCTTTACAACTTCTTGTTCTACTCTTTATTCTTAGTATTACAACTTTGATCCTAACCAACCTCCTTTGTGGTTGTACTTACTATGTGTTCGAAAACTTGGAGATAATAATCCCGCTTATATCAAGATATGCATCAGAATCCCATATTTCAACTTTCAAGGCAGTCTTTATTGTCAGTTGCCAAAAAAATAAAAAAATACAACAACAACAACAACATCAGAGCCTTAATCCCAAAATGATTTGGGGTCGGCTGACATGAATCATCCTTTCGAACCGTCCATGGGTGAACGCACGCCTCAAAATGCGACTAAAAAAAGGGAAGATGAAAAACAAAAAGGGAGAACGAAAATGTAATGTAAAGTCAAGGTGAACTAAGGGGTTTTAAAATCGAATTCCGTCTTTTTTTTATAAAAACTTAAAATTTAAATCGAGGGAAAAGATTAAAGCGATTTTTAAAAACCGAAATAGAGTTAAGGATCCGGAATGAACCAGGTAAAATCTATAAGAAAGTGGTTGTTGAAAAAGTGTGTAATAAAGGAGAGAAAAATAAATAAATAAATTTCTTTAAATCAAATAAATACAAAAACACTAAATCAGTCAAAAAAATATCAAATACTAAAAATCCACATGTATCCTTTCCCTCCATTGTGCCCTCTCTGTCACCATACTCTCCTCAAGCCCCAGAACTCTCAATCGTGCTCTATCACTCTCAACCATGTCTGTCTCGGTCTTCCTCTGCCTCTAGGGACCTTTTCTGTTCTCCAAGTCTCCAGCCTCCTAACTGGTGCGTCCATAGGTCTCCTTCTCACATGGCCAAACCATCTTAGTCGGTTTTCCATCATCTTGTCCTCTATTGGCGCCACTTTTACCTTTTCCCTAATCACCTCATTCCTTAACCGATCTTTCCTTGTATGTCCGCACATCCACCTCAACATGCGCATCTCCGCCACACTCATCTTCTGAATGTGACAATAAAAAAATAAAAAAATAATTTTCAAGGCAGCCTAAGTCAGATTCTACTTTAAATTGAGGACTTCATGATGAACAACAATCAAGGATCTTGCCAAAGACATTACCAAACTAGCAAAGATAACAATTATCTCCATCTCATTTATATTGTCACTATCTGACTTCGATGGTCGAACGATATCAAACTTTAACACATAATTTCACCAGATATATGTAAATTCACAATGCGAGATTTGTGACATTTACCAAAACTACTACTTTAAAATTGTCAATTTCTAAAAGTCCTAATTTGTATTTTCTGAGACATAATCAGTAAAAAGCTGCGGTTGAATGACCACGAGAGTCAAAGACGATACATATGAGATGGAGGGAGAAAATTATCCATCTGGAAAATGGCAATGTAACATGCCACAAAAACTGGAGCATGGAATCAGCCTACCAGGTGAAGGTGACTAGCAAGAGGATACAACTCCTTGGCATGGAAAGCATCTTACCTCAGGCTTGAGCACTCCATCACATTTAGGGCAAGCAGGAATAATCAAATCTTCTTCCCAATATTTCTCATCAATGTCAAGATCACCATCGGGCCTCATCTTCATGCCAAATGTTTTGTCTGACCCAGGACTGTCGAAAGTCAATATATCAAGTGCTTCTGCCCACTGCAAGGACATGTCAACATATTAGTCGGCATGAAGAATGAACATAATATGGCATATATGGGTCAATCTAAAAGCTGACAACAGAAGAATTTAGCACAAGCCATTAAAATAAAATTCCCATATACTCCGTAATATGGTCCTTATCTAGAAAACTTTTCATAATTTAATGTGGACATTATTTCATCCTCACAGCCTCAACTTGGATGGATATAGACAATCGCTTTCAAGTCATTAAATAAATACCAAATGTGAAAAACTAATAAATGAAATAGCCAAACACAAATCCATTAGTCCCTCTTATGCCAAAAAGGAGGACATGGGTAAAATTCATAAAATATAACCTTTTGCAGACATTACTGAAGTACTCCGTATATGAAATGTTGATCTCAGGTTAACTTTGATGTATATAAATCACATCTCTAACTGTATCCATCAAGACATTAAAATGAAGCAACTAACCTTAGGGTTAAGATCCTTCAGTAGGTCCTGGAATGATTGCCGACCAATTGAAAAACCACATTCAATACAACCCACACTGTACACAGTTCCATGTAACTCCAGAGGATTGCTGCCAGCACGATGATGCAGTCTGAAAGATAAATTATAAGCGCGCTAAATGGCTGAATAAACAACTTGTCAGATTGACACTTGGTATTGGATGCGAATGCAAGGTCAGAATACCTGTCAACATTTTGTGTTATCATAAAACTTATCCTTCCAGCTTTTTCTAAGGCGGCTAATGCAAAATGACCAGCACCGGGTTGTGCAGCAGTAAAACGTCTCCATCCAGCATAGCTTCTGGCCCAGTAACGCTTGCGGGCCTTGGCTGAGCGAACAAACTCCTACTAACAAAAAGGGATACACAAAAAAGGAAAAACACATAAATACATATATCTAAGATAACCAAAGAAACACAATATAGTAAATGAATATCAAACTAGTATACAATATAAATGCAGAAGATATGCTTTGAACGTGATGCCTATCTCCGTAGTCTGTTCTTCATCAGAGGTTGATTACAGTTAGAACTTTCAGACAAAGTGCAGGATGCATCCACTACAATATTAGCCTTACACTTAAGCTACTAAAGCTATAGAGAGACCAAGAAAACTGACAGCAGGTGGTTTGAATTTCTTTTAAAATAAGACAAACGTCCATATTTCCTTATGCACACACACGCTGGGGAAAAGAGGCTCAAAACGAGTCACAAAAGAAGTTCAAACCACCTGCAAGAACTTCTATGTGACAAGCAAGAACTTCTAGTACCCAAATAACAGCACATGCCTTCAGATCACCTGGTGGGTCATCGGTTTGAAACCAGAACTATATGCTCCATTAGGGCTGCAACAACAAATCCAGAGTCATTTTTTGTTTCTGTTTTTATATACAAGAGTTATTAGATCAACAATGAAGTAAAAAAGGGACATGGGGTAACATTACAAAATACAAAGATGCCTAATTCTATTGTACAAACCTAACTGGAATACCGTTAGCTTTAACCCATAAAGAAGCTCTAAAAACAACCCTTAACCAAATTAAATCACAAGTCTAACCCCTGAAAATATGAAATAACACTCAAACCATGCACACCTAATAATATTAACTCATCCATCTCCTACTATAAGGCGACCTTCGCAGATTGAGATCCCAAGAACTCCCCACATAATGTAGAAAATAAAGATGGTGCACAAGTCAGGATTCTCTAAACGAACATACTTAGATGCTGTATCGGAAGATGTACTAGTATATACTACGAGCTCATTCATAATCTCATTCCAGAAACTCAACTTCCACACTAACAAGTTTCTTGTTAATATTAATCATCACTTGCGTGGCAATTAGTTGGATCATTCATTATTATGACAAACCCTCTGCTAATTTTGCATTTTGTCATTTAAAGCACCCTTGTGATCTTTGTTTGAAAAGGCACGAGGTGCACCAAGGCGAGGAGGACCCCATGTGACAAATGGCAAGGTGTGTGCCTTATGGACACGAGGGGTACAGTTTTACAAACAAATTAGTAAATTTTAGACATTGTTTTGTGCAAGATTTATGTTTTTGGATTTCAAGGAGGGTTTAGGGATAATGTGCCAAAGAGAAGCGAATAATAAATGAAGAGAGGAACAAATATATTAAAATTCCATAGTACTGCGCCTTGTCTATAAGGCGCACTTATGGTGCACCGAGGCGTTTTGGCTAGTGCCTCACTTGATGAAACTACTATATCTACAGACTTACAAACATATATACAGAACGGCTAACGCCATACTTGGTCATAGATTTTAAGCGTGTGATGTCACAGACACAAGTTAGAAGCATTAATCGTAGAGCTTATGAGCAAAAAAAAAAAAAAAAAAAAAAAAAAAAAAAAAAAAAAAAAAAAAAAAACTCTGGATACCCCATGATCAGTGCACTTTACTTTGTAGGAGCTCCAAAAATATGCAGGCTTATCCTTGGAATTTGAAACAAAAGAGAGTTCCATCCAAAACAAGCAGGATAAGGTAAAGGAAGGATAGGAAGAAACTAGTACAATGAAGACAGAAAACACTTATCACCTTCTATAATCTGGAATGCCACACTCTGTACTCATTCCTGCTCCAGTTAATACAACTAGCTTGTTGCTGCAATTTGCACAGCAGGAATGACGTGAGACAAAAAAATCTTTACCAGTGCCATACGCCCATACTTAATGGATTTCACTCAGTACATGTTTAGGTTATTAAATATGGTATCTATATAACGCTAAATCACAAATATGAGAAAGCCACTGACCTCTTATCAAAAAACTGATACAAAAGGTCAATGTCCTTGATGCTGGGAGGAGATGCTTCAGGAACCATCTTTTTATCCCTAAGATAATCCTTATTTTCCTTTCTTACAGCTGAAGTTCCTGGAACTGACATCCGGAATGTGGTGTGCACAGCTCTGACTTGCCTTTTGAAGGATAAGGAATTTCTTGCCCTATTTGATGACAGGCATCTTTTGCTACTTGACGAAACTGCGTCTATGATCAGAAACATAATATTATGCCGAGTCAAACTAGAAAAGCACAGCAAAGCCATAATGAATATTCAAACAAAATACAGCAACAGGATACTTGCCTGCCAGTGAAAGACTGAAAAACATTCTCCCATTCCTTAAACTCTGAAATTTCAAAGAACAACTTTAAGTCATGCTAAGACATACAATTGATAATCTTCAACATGAACATAATCGCTTCACAATTTTTCAGGTACGAAAACTAAATTATCAGATTGACTTGACGGCTACCGTATATGGTTGGGGTAAGGGATAAGGGAGCACCATCTTACCTGTTTCTTGAAAACATAACAAGGTTGTTTTTTAATGACCCGTAACAAATTTACGTGGAAAATTGGATAAATGGACTACGACTCCGCAATATAAAAGCGGCACAAGTTTAATGATCTGATTTACTTTATTCCACCATGTTGCAAAGCTGTGGAAAATGTGAGTTTTTGGTTCTACGGGAAACAAAAAACCGCTTCTTTAAAGATAGTTAAAAACTCATATGACTTCCAAAAGACGGTGAAAAAATTTACATTTCTTCATAAAACCCTAGATATAGTTGACTGTTTTCCCTAGTAATGAGTTCACAAGTAAAAATGAGCCAAGTTGTGGTGTTCAGAATAAAAACTCTTGCCACATTGCGTATATAAACTAATCCATGCGATGGTGTCCAAATAAAAATCTTGAAAACGAGTGAATAAAAGTGACTGAAGCCAAAATCCAACAATCAAAACTGTTCAATGGGCGTACAAAAAACCATAATTGAATCTTCTGCTACTAGCATTCACTTGGAACCATGCGCATCTAAATTGATATCCACTAAATCAATTTACATGTCTGTAAGCCTAAATCAATGGTAAGACCATCAAAAGGTCAATAGCCCTTATTTTCCAAGAAAGAAAATCCATCCTGATATGATCACCCACTCCCATCACAAGTTCCTTGTGTATACAGTATACCTCCACACTCGAGTAGTATAAAAAAGCATTTTCGTAGTAGTGAGCTAGTAAAACACCTAAATCGATAAGCAAAGTGGCTAATAAGCTAAGTTTAGCTAAGCTAACCCATCTCCACACCCTAGAGCACAACACTCTTATAGTTTCAAACTAGCATATACTACCATCACCAATATTTGATACAAAAACAATGCTCAACATTCTAAATACGACACAAATGTTCGAAGCAACGACAACATTAACATTTTCCCCAGTACTTCAAGGGCTCCAGCAAATTGCGAGGTAAGGAGGAGCCGGATAAAATTAATGAAATGCATTAGGGTTTAATAATCAAACTATCAGTACATTCAACAGGCATTGCAAATACAAAAGATCATATGAACCCATTAGGGTTTTAATAACTCTACAATGCTACATTTACTGAACCCACATAACAATCAACAAAATAAACTAAATCAAATCATGAAACCCATGATTAAACATAATTAATTAACACATTAACATACATGAAATGAATTAAAGCTGTGTTCTTGGCAAATAATTAGAAAAGAAGAAGAAAGGATAACTCACAGAAAGGAAATGGTAAGATTGCAATGCATAAGACATGTTGTGATTTCAGTTGATTGATGGCAATTAGGTTTAATTGTTATTGTTTAGGGTTCTTAGAATTTGGGCGAAATTCACAAGGATTTGGGGGTTGGGTTACTTGGGTATATCAACAATACATCTGCTACGTTCTTCTTTAATTTCATTTCATCTTCAATTGTTGGCCGTTTCTCAGCCGCCAAAAATTATCATCATTTTTCTACTAAGTATACCTTATATATTTGAAAAAATTAGAAATAATCATCACGTATTTGTCTTTTTTATAAATGATCACCACGTATTTGCTCAAATAATCCTCAACTTCACTGTATATTCCCAATCACCACCGTATTTTAACCCCGAGCATGATTTTTCCTCTTTTCCGACTTGTTAAGTGACGATTTACGCGAAATACCAAAATTGTCCTCATTTAATCACACTAACACAACAATTTCCCCAACTAATCACCCAAATAACACAACTTTTTCCCCAATTTAATTAAGGAACCCTAAATTCCCAAATTCATATAATAAATTTCCCAAATTCATTTACTTCTCACTCCTCAATTCATTTGCTTCCCTTTTATGTGTTCAACTCTTGGTAATATGAGTAACAAAAAATCCTCTGATTTGCTAAATCAGCAGCATCACAAATGAAATTGTGAACTGAGTTCTGCCAAAACAAATTCCCAACAAATAATCCCAAACACATAACACGAAAATACAATATTGGGGAAAATGAATTCACTGATAGAGCCTAGAAGTTGTACGTATATAATCATACGACAATCTGAGGAACCTTCCTGAGTGAAGATTGGATGTAAACCACCCATTGCGTTTGCGCTAGCTAATTCGGAGTATTTGTTTTTCCGATTGAAAAGTTTCCTACTAAAATCAAGTTGATGTCAATCTTGAGATAATCACCTACCCAGCAGCCACACTAAAAATAAGTTAATCTAGGAGCAACAATCAACATACTATTTAACGGCAAATTATATCCTACTCCCAGGAGTAAGTAGTATTATACACTCATAGTAGTTAAAAAAAAGACAAAATTAACTACCTACTACATCACTGGATGTTTCTTCTTTTTCTTTTTTCCAAATTACTCGATTTATCAAATTTAAAATTCTATCAAATCCAAAAAAAAATTCTTCTATTTGTACTCGAATTTATCAAGTTTATAATTCGTAATCGTTAAATTACACTACCATTTTCACTTAATTAAAAGTCAATGCAATATTATCATATGGTGAATATCACACTACATGGTAGTACATATTCATCAAATTACATTATCATTATCATCACTAAATTAAAAGTGTATATAATTGTATCGTTTATCCTTTTTTCGTATTTTTCCCAACAACTTCTTTATCTCTTAAGACATCAACGGTACTATTAGACTTCATATTCACAATCGAATATTCTCTTGTTTTGCGCCGGACATTTTTAGTTCTACATTCTTCATCACTATCGTTGTTTCTGGCACCAACATTGCATCATAAATCATAAAAAAATCAAATATTCACACGGTACAGCTGTTGTATTCACATGGAAATTGATCTCATATTCACAATACACAACTATCATATTAAAAATCTTCAACTTATTCATTCATGAAAACCCTACTATTCATATTCAAACCACACACCTTGTATCATTCTGCATTCATATTCTCAAATGATAGATATTAACACAATATGGGTGCCATATTCGTAAATAACTATCATAGCTTAGTCAAAGAACTTGAGTACCTCGCACACATAAGGTTTATCACATATTCATACCTTGTATCATGCATATTCATATTTGTCTAATATTCTCAGCATATGTATATCATATCCACGCTAGCGAACGTTCATAGTCACAGATTTGGGTTATTCTACATGGTAACCTTGTGTTTTTTTTTTTCCAATTCTACATGGTAACCTTCTCTTTCCAAAATACACACGTGGTAACCCTAAACTTTATCAGTACGTATAGACATGACCCTGAACTTGTATTCCGTTAATACTTCACGAAAAGTGAGGTGGCTATTTTAATTTTGAATTTTTTTTCTACATGATAACCTTGTGTTTAAAAAAATTCTACATGATAACCCTATTTTTGTACAAAACACGCACGCATACAAAATACTCATTCAATTGTCATTTTTTTCTCATTTTCACTCGATTACTCTATCTGTTTTTTATATGCTCATCTTTGGCGGGGGGGGGGGGGGTCGATGCATGTTAACGAATTGTTTCCACCTCCACATCCTTGATATTATTAATTTCATTATTTAAATTGTTTCCAACGCCCAAACGATGGATCATTGCATCTTTTTGTCGGAGGCCTATTCACTCGATCAAAGTCTCGCTCTCAGCCAACAAATGGAGGAGCTCAAGGAGGAAACTAAGTTATTCACCTTGTAGACAAAAAGAGATATATAAAGTGAGTCGTCCGAAGAAAAATAATTCTATTAAACACATTCCTCCAATATCCTTCATATAACCGAGTATTGAAATATCTTCTTTCGATATTGATAAAGCCTTAACTAGATCATTCTAATTCCAAAGTAAACACCGCCCCTAGGAGCGAAGGGAAGGAGATGTAAAATATTAGACAGTATTTGGTGTAATTGTGACACTCCCATACTCCAAGTGCCTTACCAGGACCACTTAAGGTATGAGAACGCCACCATCTCGGTTACCCGAGGCAATGATAATCAAATAGACAATAACGAAACATACTTAAATGATAATAACGTTTAAGTGATACAACCAAACTCCAAAACTGTTAAAAGAAATACAGTTGTTCTCAAAACCAAAAGACTAAACAACTAATCCAAACACAGCGGAAGACTCTAAGACCGGTGGTGACTCCATCCCAGCTATCCCTCGCATAAGCCATCATACCTGCTGAACAACTACTCACCATCCTCGAATGGATCACCACATTTTTTAAAACAATTAACGGGGTCAGTACTGATCACATAAAAACAATAGCCACAATGAAACAATATCACAAACAGCTCAAACCAATCTCCACAACTCCATCTCCAACTCCACACATATGACTACACACTAAAGTGTGTAGCCCTGCCAGAGTACCCATCGCAACAAGTACTCATCGCCACCAGTGGAGGACCGCAGCCGTTCCCACCTAAGCCCCGCTCATCTCCATCGAGCAATAAACTCATGTTCATTAATGTGCACATCCCTTCTGTGGCGGGTTCCACAAAATGCTAATCAAGGGCGTGAAGCCACTCCCGCAAGTGACTCCACTCAGCCAGGGACGCATCCCGAAGATCACAGACAGTTACACAACCAATCAACAATATACTAACTTCAATCACCAAAACCAAACCAATATTATAATTAATCAACAATCACAACAACAATCACCAACAATACTTATGTAGCCAATACTGAGTAGGGAAACCCTACCTAGAACGCAAACACCACAGACGGTCTAGCAGCTAATCAGAAAGTCTCCTCTATGAATCCTCCTCCTATCACATGCATACATACAATTACTACCATAATCATACAAATCACCCAAAACCCCAAACAATACCCAATTAGGGTTTTAAAGAAACTCAACGAAACCTAACATAAATTATACAAGGAATTACCCTCAACACGACGATCGCAATGATGTAAAGAACAAGATGATCCGACGAACGTAGCTTAGGGATTTGCCAATGATGCGAGAGAAGCAAAGTACGTAACTTCTAATCGTCACTTGAAAAGTTTATGATGTTGAAAAAGTGTTTAAGAAATAATAACAAACCCTTTTATATTAATCTCGCATCATTAACAAAACCCGTCAAACTCAGCCCGTAAAACACACTTACTCGATCGAGTAAGCGAGTAAGTGACTTACTCGATCGAGTGCCCCTTAATCAATCGAGTCCCCAACTTACTCGATTGAGTACCCTACAGGCAGTCTGCTGTTTTGTGTCAAAAACTACTTACTCGACAGAGTAAGTCCCACTCGATAGAGTACCCATAGACATGGAAAACCGTAGTATTACAGTAATCGAGTGAAAATGAGAGAAAAAAAATGATTAATTGAATGAGTATTTTTGTAAGCGGGTGTATGTGTTTTGTACAAAAATAGGGTTATCGTGTAGAATTTTTTAAAATACAAGGTTACCATGTAGAAAAAACTCAAAGTTAAATTAGTCACGTCAGATTCTGTTAGGTACTTGATGCATGAGATACAATTTCAAGGTCATGCTAATACGTATTAATAGAGTTGAGGGCTACTCCGTGTGTGTTTTTGAAAGGGAAGGTTACCATGTAAAATCAGAGAAAATACTGGGTTACCATGTAGAAAAACCCCATAGATTTTGATCATGTAATTCACAGTTCGTTGATGACATATTCACCCCGTATATCATTCATCACAATTGTGCGATATTCAAAACATTTTTGTCTCATATCGCCACTTAGGTCTATCAGACCTTGTATTCACTACTATTGCTACTTTTTTTAAACAAGGCATCTTGGCGATTTGACCAAATCACTAATAAAACCGTCGATTTACGAAAAATCACCGACACCAAAGACCTATCAGTCTCAATACTTGGTCACCTAAAAATAGGTTGATGACATATTCATACCTATTGTCATTTATATTCACAGTTGCTCAATATTCACAACATATATGTAACATATTCACATCTGATATTCACAATAATTATACGCCGTATTCAAAAAACGTCAAGAGTACTTTATCACCTAACAACAAACTCACAAGGTTTTTCAATCATACATGCTTGTTGTTGAATATTCACAAATATATGTGTTGTATTAGCCGAACTGCAAATTAAAATCACCTAATTTAATTAGCCGAATAGCAGATTAAAATCACATAAACTTAATTCAATTAACTTTAGGGGGTAAATGAAGTTTTAGAACATACCTGATTAGCCGATTAAAAACGAGCACAAATGCATGATTGTTTGGTTGTTGTGAATATAGGAGGAAAGGCTTGAAATGAAGAAGAAAAGATTTTTTTTGTTCTTTAGGTAACTGTTTTGTCAATTACTAGATTATACAACCAATTGTACGGTGTAGAATCTGAGCTGTGTAATAAAGTTTTCGAGTTTTGTTTAAAAGAATGTGAGCTATGCTGTAAAGTTTCTGAACTCACACACTTAAACATAAAAAAATAAACTCTTATAAAACTCAGAAAAATTACACACAAGCTCGGATTAATGTATATGGTTGTACAATGCTTATTATACAACTGGTTGTATAGTAGTATTTGAGATGTTTTGTTGAAACTGAAAAGTCAAATGAGTAGTGGGGATGTGGTTTTCATATTTTACGGATTTAGTTCTTTTTTCTTTTTTTTAAAAAAAAAAAAAAATTGGATAGGGAGTAGGATGCACTATACTCAGTAAGTGGATTATACATCTGATGTATAACCACCAATTATGTAGTTTTGGAGCATTATAATAAAGTTTTCGGGTATTGTTTTAAGGTTTTTGAATTTTACTATAGAGTTATTGAGTTCATATGAGAGCACATTATGAGGCTTGACAATTGAACTTCGGGACGAAGTTCTCTTTTAGGGGGAGTGAATGTAAGAATTCGGAAATTAAGGAAAGAAAGAGTACGACAAGTGAGGAAGTAAAGAATTGAGCAAAGAACCTTGAGATAAGTATGATAAACATGTGTGATTAATAAGAATGATAATGACAATAAGAATCTTGACGGACCTTATCATAGAGTAAAACGGCGAGAGAATACATGAGAACCGGTAATGAGACTTGAGAGAAGATTAAGGAATAATTATGAAAAGAGAGAACCTTAGAACAGACTAGAGATCACTCGGGAGTGAAGCATGACTATAAAGTGGGCCAAGTATAACCTATACTAGACTTAGTAGAGTTGTTATAATGTCCGTTTATAGAAGGGCCGTCTTAAAACTGTCATAACTTGAGATATAGACGTGTTATTGATGTGATTACAATTGGAGGTGATAGCTTGTTCTCTTACGATTCAACAATAGGTCACACGCTCAAAATGATAAAAAAACGAGTGAGATATGGCTATTTTACAAAAACTGGTCATTGCTGAGAATTGAGTTGCACTCGACCGAGTGAAGGTCACTCGACCGAGTGGCACTGAATCAGAACATGGGATAAGAAAGTCTTATCCCCGTATCCCCATTCATTCTATATTCTTCCTTATCTCTCCAAACTCTCTCCCTTCTCTCTAAAACCCTCACAAACACCATTTATATGGGATTCAAGCTTGGTTTAAGGAATTTCTCACCTTGTTCTTAATTTCATCCATCTTGTAAGTTGAGATCTATCTTTCTCTAATTAGTATGAACCCTAATTTTTTTTTTTTTGTGTGGGGGGGGGGGGGGGTTAATTGGGTTGTTTAATTAGTAATTAGTAGGTATATATGAGTAATTAGGGTTTTGTAGTGTATAATAGTGTAGGATGTATTTATGATAGTATTACATGATTTGTATAGGATTAAGACGGTCTTGCGAGACGGAATCATGCGGGATTTGAGTTGATTTTGAAGAATGTTAAAAGGTAGGTTTATCCTACTCGGTTTCAATATTTTGTGTGCCTATTTGTGTGTCTTGGATCATCATTTTTAGGTATGAGTCGATTGGGATAACATGTTGGTATTTGAGGAAGTTTTATCCATGATATGTTGGGATTGAGTTCATGAAAAGTCATATAATTGGTGTTGTGTTGCATTTTCCATGTTTGGTCATTATTGTGTTGTGTTGCAGATCATTGGTGGTGTTACTTGGTTATTGAGGAGACGTAAGACGGTTGGGAGATCGTCTTACGCTTGAGTCGCCTTTTGGAGCTTTCCACTCCAAGAGAGATGTGCACATTAATGGCTTGAATTACGTAGGGACTCGTGTGGTTGAGACACGATGTCTGGCAGCGGATCCGGTTGGCTTTCGGATCCGGTACGTCTGGGCGTGTCCCGGTACCTATTTGTGATTATTGGTATGTATGGGCGTGTCCCGGTAATAGTGTGGTTATCGGTATTTCTGGGCGTGTCCCGGTACCGTGGTGGTTGTGGGTACGTCTGGGCGTGTCCCGGTATCGGAGTTGTGGTTGTTTGTTAGCATTTCATTCATGTTATAGTCATATTGCATACTCACACACTTTGAGTCGTGTCACACTTTATTTATTTATTGAAACTGGCGTGTTGTGTCTCTGTGTAATTGTCACCTATTTCCGGGATGGCCTGTGTCGATCCATATGATATTTTCGATCATATGGGGGAGCAGATTGAGTACACATTGTTTGGTGTTACGTGGGATACGGGACGCGCTTTAGGCTTGGAGTCAAGTACTTGGATAGTTGGTAGATAACCTAGATAGTAGTCGTGAATTGTATTCTTTCATTTATTCATTTATGGTTATGTAATCCATTAAATACTTTATTTATATTAAATGTTTCTTGATTTTATTTTCGATTTAAACGCCTTGGCAAACCGAGATTGTAACATTTCCCAATTATCTTGGCCGGGTAAGAAAGGGGTGTTACACACTCGATTAGAATAGAATTGAAAATAAAAGGAGGTTATGAAAGGTCTTAACTTAAATCAAAACAAAAACTTACTGTATTCGCTGAGAAAGTTGTGAAGTCTTGTTGAATATCTTCTACATAGAACCAAACCAGCATCAAAATACTCTTTTACACTCATGCCTGAACAGGACCCGTGTTTGGTTCATTCATGGATCCAAAATTCTTCATTGGGTCTTGTAAGACCAGGCCAACACCTCTTCAATTGACCTATTGAATTTGGTTCTTCATACGGTGCCCTATGGCAGTTTTCAAGACTTTCACCGTTACGACCAACCGGCCAGATGCCATGCATCAAGAACCGATCTGAACCACCATGTAAAAACGGACATAAACGGGGAAAACACGCAGCTGTAACCCACCACAATACAGCTCGATAGTAATCGATTTGTATTGTTGGAACTGGAGCTGGAGGTTGTGGAGGTGGTGGGGATGTCAATGGTTGTGGTGAAGGTGATGTGGCATAGGTCGTTACGGTGGAGGGGGTTGGGGAGTAGGTCGCTTATTACTGTTCTTGTTTGATTAGACGACTTGCATTCGTATTAGCTAATGGTAGTGGGTTTTGTGGTGGTGGTGGTAGGTTTCATGGTGGTGGTGGTGGTAGTGGTGGGTTTGATAGCCGTGGTCTAATAGATAATATGGGTCGGGTTGAATACAGGTCGGGTCAGATACGGGTCTCGAGTCCGGTTAGGGTCAGAATAAAGGTCAAGAAATAATTTCTAACGCCTTTTTTAATCAGAAATGTAAAGCATATTTAAAATTAATATTCTAATCATATTTAATGTTTACATTAATTATATTGACAT